>NC_138238.1:10772046-11164546 GCF_964197995.2 Scardinius erythrophthalmus
TGGTGAGCATGAGATTTTAAAACATTAAAAAAAATAATCTTACTGATCCCAAACTTTTTATAATGAAAGAAATCTTCACCAGGGGTCTCAGACTTTTAGCCCTCACTGTATATGAAGCTTCAATAAGTTATTTAATGGTTAAAATAAAGCACAGGAACACACTATGTTATTGTAAATCTATCAATGTTCATGCTCCATAAACCACTAGTGTTGAATCTGAAAAGGCCTTAGTACAACCATGGACAATCAAACAATGCAGTCAAGAGGCATAAACTAGTGTACACAGCCACACAACACTTCCTCACACAAACACCTTGTGTTTCCCATGAATCAAACACTGATTTGCCAATCATACAGAACATCTAAATTCATCTATGGAGCAAAGACTTTCTATCTTCAGGCTTTTCGGTGTCTCGACAGCACTCAAAGAAAAGACGGGGCCTCTCAGACATCACCCACCTGTTACCCCCCAAACTCCTCGTCTTCACTGCCACACACAAACACACACCAGAGGTCACAGGCGGTGCATTCCTCTAAAGCTGAGTGGAATCGCTCTGTCCCACTGTATCAACAGGGAAGACTCTCTCTGGAAGACACAAACTCCATTCTGTCCCCGTATTACCATCTGAATGCATGGGAACCTGCACCATTACACACAACTGAGCGAGCACAGAGACAGTTACTCGCGCACTAAAGCCTGGAGCTGGATTTTGATGCTATTAAAAAAACTACACTGAAACTCTATTTAGGGAGGTCTACTCCACATTTTTGGAGTGACCGGCTACTTGGTCATTGAGCCTGAATTCCATCAAGATCTTGAGGATCTCTCAAAGCCAAGGCCTCTTTGCCTTTCAGCTCTCTTAATCTTTTTCTGTTTAAAGTAGGAGTCTTTGTTCAGGTGTAGCAGGGAAGCAGGTGGGCACCCATTTTATTTGATGTGTATCGAGCTGAATTTCAAAAATGATCAGTTGATGTTTATTTGCTTATTTATATACTTATTCGTTTATAATTAATCATACATACATACATACATACATACATACGTACGTACGTACGTACGTACAAACAATTATGTACCATTTACATATTATGTTCATACAAATAATATTCATATTCTACACGGTCAAACAATTTGGCTATTTTGCAAAAACAAATATGGTACAAAGAAGGAAAACTATTTTATGACTCTGAAAATTAATTGATAACATTGTTATACTTGTGAAACTGAAGGGATTTTTATGGTCTGACTGTGCAGAGCTGTTTTTGTCCCTTTCTAGTTTAAGGTCACATGAATTATCAGGACTGTGTGTTCAACACAAAGTTCACATAAGACCGCCCAGTTACCATGGACACCTTTCACAACTGTTATGAGAGTAAGTGTGGGAGCAAGACGCATAGTATGTGAGTGAAAGCTGGATGTTGTTGCAAGCCACAAATATCCAATCCATTTGACAGATTTTCGGCACTAGTCAGAATTAAGAACGGAGTAAACACGGCTTGGAAAATGAAAGTATGTCTTCTTCAAATCTTACAAGGCTTACAAGTACTGTTCAAATTCTGCATTTGTGAAATTGAAGAATTTTTACAAATACATTGCATAAGAACAGAAACACGGCTTAAAACATTCTTTATCAATTATTTGAGTTGCACCACAGAAATCTGCGTCACTGAAACTGTGTTTTGTTGTTCAAAAGGCTGCAGGTTTACATTCCAGTTCTCTGCGCCGTAGTCGGATGTCTGATTTGTGTGGGATGTGATGTGACACACCCGTAATAAACGTGAGCAAGAATTCCATTAACCACTCCATATCCTCTCAGACTCATGCTTGTTTCAAAACATCCTAACCTTACTTGGAAAAGTAAATAAAGACAGGCATTGTTTGCTAATAAGAGCTTTAACAAATGAAATTTTGTGGCCTTGCAAGTCTACAAGTATCTAGATCATTCTAGATCTAACGTATCTAGAAAGCAATAAACAGGAATATCAAGTGGGACTCTTTTGAAGAAATTTAGACTCTTTTTGAGGCAATCCATTATTGCAGTGAAATCAATCCTCAAGTTCAATAAAACCATGTTTTGCACTACAAGCAGCTACATATTCGGACACTGACATTTTAGCAAAATAAACAAAAAATTAGTGATCTACCAAAATCTTTGTCTGAAAATGAATTTTAGGATTTGCCGAAACAGTTTTGAAGGACCTAAATCATTGATCAAAACATTGATTGATTAACGCTTTGTGACAGACTAGTTCGAAGTGGCAGTGCGCACAAGAATGGATCATGTCATCCTCTTTACAACTAGTTACAGCACAAAATGAATGAACATCAGAAGGTATGTTGAAAGAAACAGTAAAACTTCCTGAAATGTATCATGTTAATGTAACTGCTTAATTAGTGTTTCAACTGTTGAAAGGTGTCAATAAAACAGCTTGTAAACAATGTCACATAATGTTACTATTACCTCAGGTACGCCATTCACTGTCCATATTTATTCATGCCTTAAAATTCTTGAATGTAACTCTACACCATTGCTTCATTTAGTCTACGTGGATTCACCAGCTATATTGCTAAATGTACCCGATTTTTCATATCAGCAGAAAATATACGGGGAGAACCTGGCTTCTCTTGAGACTCCCCTGCTTCACAACATAGTTAATGATATGCTAAAGCTAAATAGGCGGCCCTTCGTGACGTGATTGGTTACAAGGTAGTTTGTGAAGTCAGAAACATCAGCAATTTCAAACCGCGTTTTAGAGATTGTCTTTGGTCCACTGCAGTTGACTTATGAATTTGCACATGGTTTGTTTTAAAGTATATTAAAACACCACATAGACATACAAACAAAATTAACAAATTAATTGATTTTCACCACAGGGGGTCTTTAAAAAGTTCTATAAGTTTTTATAAATATTATATCTATAAAAACTGCCTTGTGCACAATTTAAATGCTTGTATACAACTCAAATTTTATTTGAGTGTTGATTATTAAATACATTTGATTAAATGAAATTATTATATAAACTTTATTTTTGGATTTGTTTTTGGCTAAAAACTTTTGGTGCATCACTAAAAAAAGTAAATGTAAATTTTACAGCTTTGGTGACAAGCCCAAAAAACTGAGAACTGAGCACCCATGAGCAAAGATGGCAGAGTTGAAATCACACTTCCGGGGGTTCTTGTGCTGGCCGAACAACTGCCATTGAGATGAACTGGAGTGTTAATGATTATAACTCCCTGAGTGAGCCTAACAGCTAAAACTGGGCATATTTTTACCTTGTGAAAGTATTTGGTCACCCTGTTTATCGAGCAGCTGGCATCGAGTTAGTTTGGCTACTGTGACTCTTTGTCTTCTCTTTCACATCCCCTATAGCATTATCAAAATATCACCATTAAGCTGGTTAATCTAGATGCTATGCTTGAATGTTAGGTTCACAATACTACCTCCTATCCACAGAACTCCTGATTCACAGAATGTGACAAGATCATGCTCATGACTCAATGTGCATACTGGTGTAGTCCAAGTCATTTAGTCGTATAGAATCCCTTTAACAGGATGAGATTAGCATTACAGAGATATTACGTAATTGCATGCATCCTAACACTCAGGGTCGTTTATCCGGAGGCCTGCTGGGATGAAGCACAATGTTTATGCACAAAACGGAGACGTGATACCTGGCTCCACCGAGAGCCTTCCCTCTTTAGTTACACAAAGAAGAGCTTTACTATTATCATAGATCCTCATGGCTCATGCCCACAGTCATAGACACTTCATATCTGGAACAGCACAGATGTGTCAGTGTCTAATTGCTGATAAACTAAGGGAATAACACTTTCAGTACTTGGAGGAAAAACTCTGAACACATATGTAAATATTCCGTCTTGATTTAAAATTGCAGTAAGTCAAGGGCAAAAGCAGCCGTATTTATCAATGAGCAGTAATGTAGCATTTGTTTTTCAGGCAATGTGTGAGAGCTCCTGACCTATATTAACTAGCTAATTCCCTCCTCAGCCTGTGACTTGAGGCTTTTGTCTGCCAAGCTGGCCCTTGACTTACTGTTGTACAAACGTTGTGTGAGGGTTGGTTGAAGGTTTCCTTTTAATCCCCTTCCAGCCCAGTGGCATGGGCAGCTGCACTGGGATTACAAAGACCAGCAACAGGCGACTCAATAAATAAAGGCACACCAACATGCACTTCTGATAATATACAAATAATGTGTGTGTGTTTGTGTGTGTTTGTGTGTGTGTGTGTGTGTGTGTGTGTGTGTGTGTGTGTGTGTGTGTGTGTGTGTGTGTGTGTGTGTGTGTAAGATCATTATGCTGGCAAAACGGACCTCAAATTCTAAGTAAATTTGATTGTTTAAAGCTAGGCATTGATAGATTTTTTTCCTATAAATAACAGTAATAATGATATATATTAATAATAATAATAATAATAATAATAATAATAAACTGTTTTCAGAGAATGAATTAGTAAGTGTAGTGTTGTACATTTTAGTAACTTCCCGAACTCTGCTAATAAGAATGCAGCTCTCTAGGAATTACTATTGGACAGAAAAGTGAATATAAGCCACAACAGAGTAGGAGTACAGTTCTGTCAAGCTTGAAAAAGATAACCTCAGACTATGAGTCAGGCTGGGTCGGCCTGGGCCTCCTCTTCACAGTATCCCAAACTCAATAGTAAGAGGTCTTTGAAGGCTATATGGATTGGGGGGAGGGATCTGGTACCAAGCAGATCCTAGTCCCAGAGATTTCCCCTGGAGTCTTTTTTGTTCCTCCTACCCACTGAGGTGCTGACTGGAGAACTAGGTTACAGAGGATTACCCTGGGCTGAACTGACCACCTGCTTTGTGTCAGACATGACACAAGCCAGACTAAACTCCCACTGAGACACCCACTGCAAGCACCCATCACCAACCAGTGACAACAATAACAAACAATGACACCTCAAGCTAAAAATCTAATTATACTGATGAGGCTGCTATAACTGAGGAACATCCATTCTTGACTGTCAGTGAAACCTGAAGGAATAGACAATTTAAACTGTAAATATACAGTGCCCCCTCCCCCCCAAACAAACGGAAAGCAGTCACACTAAAGATATATGAATCTCATTGCATTAATTCCATGAACTAGTCTTGGTACCTGTCTCTAATGCAATACACTAATACTACTACTAATAAATAAATGTCTCAGAAAAGTTAAGTTAGTTAGCTAAGAAAAAGTCTGTATTTAAGGAAGTTTAGCATCATGTGTTTGTGGATGCCACTTTTTTTTTTAAACCATGGACATGCAAAACTAAATATGACTAGCAAAAACGCTGATTACTACAAAAAATCTTTTTGCAAGTATAATGATGGAAAAGTTAGATATGAAAAATAAAATACAGCTTAAATCAGCTTAAACATCCAAAAACATGTAAAATCTGATGCTTAACAGTACTTTTTGGTTTTGAATATTTTGGTGCTTTTTTTTATCTCTATCAAAAGTCACAGTGTCATTAAACACTAGAGGTTGTCAAACAAAGGAAAAGAAGTCTGGAGAGGGGAGGGAGGGAGAGAGAGCTAGAAAGACGCAGAGAACGAAGGGGTGAAGAGACAGACAACAAAAACTCTGAAAAGTAATCAAACCCGTTGGACAAGAAGTTCCCCCCTCCCTGCAAGTTTCCAATCTCACCTCTTAAGTGAAAAAACAACAACATGAAACTCTGCTCCGCACTGACAGCTTCAATAGGCAGTCTCGTAGACTTGCATACCCATGCATTAAGATGGTGACAACACAATCAGCACTTTTGGCATTTCCTGAATTGATTTGGAGAACTCTAGGACAAGGTCAAAAGCTAGCTATAAACATGGGCTATATGAACATTTCTAAAATTGTTAGTCGACTCATTTTGTTATGTAAAGAACACCCACAGCCACCATCAAGGTGTGTTTTGCCCCTACTCTGATCTCACAGATTTATTGTCATGGTACTGAATGTGCTCATGGTACTGATGTGCTTTACCTTGTTTCTTTTTCCTGTTGGTGGCAAACTCTGACTTCCTGAGAGAGCTGGGTGCTGTCTTCCTATAGAAGCTGTTCCTGTCCAGTGAACCCACGTAAACGGGCTTCCGTGTGCGGCCATGACCTTCCACATCCAGTTTTTCTGAACCCCGGCGATCGCTGTATTGGTCCTTTTGGTCATAATTGAGTTTAACAGGATCCTCATACGACCTTCTCTCCTTCAGTGTCTGCTTGTGATAAACATCCTTTTCCCATTCCTTGCAGGATCTTTCACTGCTGTGGTCAAAACTGTAACCGTCTTGTTTCTGTTCAACTGAATTTGACCTTAGATCTCTGTAACGCTGCCTGCTTTTCTGGTCATACTGATCGCTCTCACAACCCCTGTCTTCATAGCAGTCTTTAACACCACTATCATAACGTTCATCTTTCCAGTAGTTTCTAACTTCATTTTCTCTGCAATCATACTGATCTCCCTCTATGTATTTATAGGAGTCTCTTTCCTTAAGTTCATAGCGATCCCTCTGTTCAGACTGGCTATTTTCTCTGTAATCATACCGGTCTCTTGGTTTGAGGTCATAGAGGTTATCTTTTTTACGTTCGTACAATTCCTTGTCATCTAGTTTAGAGAGTTCTCTTTCGACTGTCCTTTCTCTACTATCACAGTAGTCATCTTTCCTAAAGTCACTGCAGATCTTCACCTTTTCTTTGTAGTCACAGTAATCTCCTTTTCTTTGTACATACCGTTCATAGTCTCTTCGATCAAGTGAGTCCCTTTCTCTATGCTGGTAGCTGTCGCCTCTCCTGCGGCCTTCCTCACAGTGACTACGGTCATAGCGGTCCCCTTTTCTGTCATCACTCTGGTCTTTCTCTCTACGATCATAGCGCTCATACTGGTAATTGCCTCTGGAGTCATTCTGGTCTGCTTCTCTATATTTGTACCGGTCATTTTTCCTTTTGTTGTAGTGTTCT
Organism: Scardinius erythrophthalmus; assembly: GCF_964197995.2. Taxonomy (NCBI): domain Eukaryota; kingdom Metazoa; phylum Chordata; class Actinopteri; order Cypriniformes; family Leuciscidae; genus Scardinius; species Scardinius erythrophthalmus. The sequence goes on from NC_138238.1 coordinate 10,779,019, forward strand.
TGATGTTTACTGTCATAGTGCTTGTCTCTGCGGTTATAACGGTCATACTTATCCAGCTCTTTATGGTCATAGTAATCCTGGCCCCTGCGGTCCACATCTCTGTATCTATCTAGCTCCTTATCATAGTAGTCCCGGTTTTCATGGTCAAAACTGTACCCATACCGATCTCTGCGACTATAAGGTTCTCGATCCTCAACGTACTCTTCTGGTTCCCAAGAGTGGTACCGGGTCACATGATCAGGATGTTCCTTACTCCTTGGGCTCTGTGCAAAGGCTCTGTCTTCAGAGTAATCCAGTTCTTCTCGATGTTGAAAGAAACAGTGATTGCCGGTATATTCCTGTGGCATCCTTGGCTCCTGGTACACTGCTTCTGGTGACTGATAAAAGAATTGCTGCGGAGGGACTTCTTGGTAAGGAATCTTGTCCCAGTCCTCGTATTCCCAGCATTGTTGACGGTACCCATTGGCTTGTCCGAGGTAGGCTTGGTGCTCCCAGTGTCCCGGTACAGGTCTGAAGTCCTGTGGGCACATGATTGGCTGCTGCTGAAGTTGTTGTTGCTGTTGAAAATGCAGCATTTGCATGCATCTCTCCTTCTCCCAGCCCTCACTCACCAACTCTTCCACGCTCTTACCTCTCTTGGGAGGAGGGCTCTTGAAGTCCCAGGGCACTTGGGCAAATGACATAGGGTGTCCTAGGGCCACCTGTCCCTTCATGGCTGTGAGAGTCCGCAAACAGGGTAAGCTCTATTAGCTTCCCCAGATTTCACATTCCAGGTCCAGATGTAGAGGACTCCACCTGTCATGCATGCTCAAACTCTTGTTCTCGTTCTAACTCTCTTTCTCTGACGGCTGACTGAACAGGACTGTCTGGTTCAGACCTGAGAAACTCAATCTCTCTCTCTCTGATTCTCTCTCCGCCTACCCAGCCAATAGGAGAAAGAGAGGGAAGGAGGTGGGGGAGGGAAGAGGCAACAACAGAGACTTGGCAAAGGGGAGGCATTTAGGGTTAATCAGTGAACGTAGGTCACATGAATGGATTACAGGGAGGCTGTGATTGGCTGGAGTCTCTATTTGCACGAAAACACAGGCTGGACTTCACAAAAGAGGAGGGAGCATTATCCTCTTTCATTCCACAAACTTCTTTGAGATGTTTTTAAACTTGGCATTACTCAAGCAAAGCTGAATCTGCCTCTAAAGGACTCTTTTAGGCTGTTGTGCAACTAATACAGGTATATTGAAGCTGTACTATTTTACAGTTTTTGTTTGCGTTTTTAAGTCTAGCAGGTATATGCTTACAAAAACAACCTGACACACTGAATATTGTCAAAAGCAGGGTCAAAGCTTTATCTGTTCTAACTTGCTCATCATACATGTTTTAGAGGAACAAGGTTCCCATGAATTTCATAATCTTCTACTTTCATGTTTCAACAAGTATAAAGTTGGACACAGGCCGATTATTTCAGAGAGCACTGTGCACTGCAGTGCCTGCATACTTCACAATGAGCCATTGTTAAAGGCAGCCCCTGGTTTCACAGGCTAGGGCATCTTTTCATGCGAAGAAGAAAAAAATGCTATTCATTCACATCAGTATAGCATATCACTCCCCTCTACAAAAAACACAAAACAGTACACAGTACTCTGATTTCATACTGCACACAGAACTGAGAATCCGCCACTAAACACAAACCCTAGTAATGTGAAAACATGGTAAATAGAGAACAAGAAAGTGGCTTAAGGTGTTTGCTAGTGTTTATTGGATTAAAATGCACACTATCGCACAAGCTAAAACTGAAAATAAAGTGAAAATAATAGATTTTGCAAGCCTGCTTGCTTGCCCTCTCTTCTTTATTAACTTTGGTATTTTGATAATCAGTGGTTAAGATCTCACATTTCTTTACATGGGGCAGACCGAAACTGTGTGCATGTTTTGTTTTGGTTTTCACTTCAAGGACATCAGGAGCGACATTCCTTGTGTAATGGAGTTGTTTTACTTTGTTTACACAAGTACAACCCTTTGAAACAGCACTGAACTTACTTTCAAACATGGTGCTCCTGGTGCCTTGCGTCAAAAAAAAACATTTAATATATTTATATCTAAAATCTGCCAAACAAACTCTGTTAAATATTGTAGGTTAATATCTAAAAAAAGAGAGTCAATCAGAAGACACAAAGTGTTACTGAAAAAAATGATGTCCTTAGGGAGTTTGAAACATCACTCTGTAGTTAGTGGCTCTTAATGTCCTGGGATACAGGGGAAAAAATGTATGAAAGACAAGCTTGTGGATCAAAAGCATTCGAAACAGGCACTGTCCCTCAATTGTTGAGTGCTTGTTTCATACATTTTGATTAGTTCAAAACTGTCAGAGAACACAAGACCCAAAAAGTAATTACATCAACGAAGCATTCAGATGGATGCTCGTGACGGAGGTGAGGTCTCGCATGCCACTCCTTTCATCTCTGTTATTATAATAGCCCTCCATCCAATCTCTCAGCCTTTCTATCAGGCGATGGGGTCATGCAGCTCCTTAAAGAGCCTTCTGTAAACCTGAATAGGCTTTCATGCATGAGACGGGGACAGAAAAGCTGGGAGCTGGAGATTAGATCCAGTACACAAATGAGCTCTTGATGCTTTTTATGAGCACCCAAACAGATCCCAATTAGAACAAGGGCTGTGGACGGAGAAAAAGAGCTAGGACACTCACTCACAGATACACATATAAATGGGACTGTCAGAACCAAAATCACAACTCTGTCTCCCTTTTAACAATGTGACTATGAAAAGAACTGTTCCCAGAAAGAGAATAGCACATGAGAATAAGAGAACCTGTGGGTCTGATAAGACAAAAGTTTTTAAAACGGCTCCAAAACTGTCTTCAACTCTTTCTCTTTCTTTCTTTTTCTTTCCTTTCTTTCTTTTTCTTTCTCTTTCTTTCTTTCTTTCTTTCTCTTCTCTTTCTTTCTTTCTCTCTCTTTCTTTCTCTCTCTTTCTTTCTTTCTTTCTTTCTTTCTTTCTTTCTTTCTTTCTTTCTTTCTTTCTTTCTTTCTTTCTTTCTTTCTTTCTTTCTTTCTAATCCAATATAGTCTTAAATAACTTCTAATCATATCTTACTCCAAATTTTTTGTCTTGTGGTTTGTTCCATTTGAGAAGAGATGACTATATAAAAAATATGAGTCTCCTCCCTCCTGTACAAAACTGCTGTTCACGAGCACGGCTCCATGGCTGACAGGCTCTTGAGTGACTCCCTGCACTTTAACAATAAATAACCATTGTTTCTACCCTCCCTGTTGAGAAACACACCCTGTTATGATAAATGTGGACACAGCACACATACCTACTTAAATGGAGTAAGAAACTCATGAAGAAATTAGGTTACTTACACCATTATGACACACATTGACTCAATGCTGTACTTGTAAGCATTATGCACCAAAATAATTATGCTGGGAATTGTGATAAACTAATTATCTGTGTACCGCATACTGTAAACACACACACACACAAACAAACACACACACACACACACACACACACACACACACACACACACACACACACACACACACACACACACACACACACACACACACACACACACACACACACACACACACACACACACACACACACACACACACACACACACACACACACACACACACACACACACACACACACACACAATAAAAATACACAAACAATTATTTTGATTAGTTAGGACAGAATTTGTAAATTTAGTTTTAAAAAAACTAAAAGAGGTAAGAAGATTTAAGAGAAAAAATAATTTTAAAGTGAAGTTAATTCAACAACACACACAAACAGTGTTGCTCAGCTCCACTACAGTTTTTCCAAGACGATATAGGCGTTACAGAAAACAAGTGGTATTCACCAAGACTTTGGCAGCGCTCCAAACCAAAGGCATGCATCACTGTGCCTGATAATTACTTCTGGAGAGCCACTGATAAAGCTCCTTTGCTTTAAAATGGACCTATCATCAAATCCATCACCCGATCCAAGTTTTAAATGGAATTCCTTGTCCCTTACACTGGAAAATAAATGGCTGTGCCTAGCAAGCAGGTTACACTTATCAAGCAAGATGTGTACACAGCTGTGTGCAAACGGAGTATGCGACACACATAATGGTGTCACGTGCTGTGAACACAAAAACACATAAAGCAAGAAAATACAATGCTTTGGCTATGAAATAGTGACTAACTAAAGCATTCTCCATATGAAAAGGAAACATAAATAAACATAAACATAAACTCTATAACACCAAATGGTAAGAGATACACACCCTCCTCCCCTCCCTCTCAAGCTCAAGTCTTACCTGGTGCATGTGTGGTTCTGGTTCTAAGAACATGGCCAAAAATGGCTGTGAGACGCACCACAGGCTGCAACAGAGAACTCCAGAGTCTGGCTCTGAAACTTCTACTGCCCATTATCTCCAAAGAGGCCCAACTACTATATGTCGTCCACTACTTTACCAAGAAACAGGAGCAGAACCGAGACATGGATTGTGAGGGTAAATGGACATGCAGACAGAAATGTAGAGATAGACAGCAAGAGAAAGAGAGAGAAACAGTGGTGCAAAGAGGCCACTCTTACTATAGGTTCAGAATGTATTTCATATGTATGTGGGGAAAAATTTAGCCAACAGGACCAGCATTCCACACATAGGTAATATACCGATGTTAATGAAATTATAAGGTGATACCTTTTAAATTATAACTACACAGAAGATCTGGCTCATAGAGCTCACAAAATGTTACACTGTACAGTGAATCATGTGCACAATGCATCACATCAGACTTGTGCAGACTTGTGCAAAGACATGATATTCCCAGTGCCACTGTCTATTGATTTTATCCACTCTGAGAAACAACAAGGTGGTTTCTATCCTATACGAAAATTAGTTCCGCCTATCATTGGTTCAGCACTATGCCCGGGTGTGTTTTACTCCTTGGTTATGTGTAAAGGTCAAGCAGAGACCTTCTGTGAAAAACTGCTGAATATAACACTACTACGTTGAGAGGGTTAGAAGGACGAAGGATTATAAATTCCCCTTTCAGATTGTAATATAGGCTAGTTGACAACAACTTTGAGAAGATGTTGGCAAACCAGCCAATGTATATTGATATAGATGGACTTCATAGGAAACAAGTTATGTTGACACACACAGTGTGGGGAATTTTAACATAACTTCTGTGTATTGACACACCCAGTACGGTGAACTTTGTCTTGCATGACGGTTTCAAAAGCTTATCGAAATCATTCATCGAGAACACCTATAACATGCAAGATGTAATTTGACCTCAAAAGAAGATAGTGGATGAATATTGTGAGGAAATCTACGAATTCAAATCAAACTAATACATGGCTGAACACATTGGCCAGCTGACAGGTTGTTTTCTAAAACTATTATGAGCTGCTGTTCTCTTTTGTCAGAGAGTGTGACCAGCATAAAACAAGAGTGGCTTATGTGGAAACACTAAGTCTCAGGAAAGTAAGTTGAAGAACTCATTGATACGGTCTTCTTTCATGCTACTACATACATTTCAGTTTTTTTACAAAAATAGCCAATAAAACACAAATAATCGGTTCCACCTATTTTTTTCTAGCAATTAATGCAACTCCTTGGTGTCATTGTGCATTCAACAGGAAACAATAATGTACACACTCACAGGTACAATGTACATGACAGCCATTCATTAATTGAGAAACATATAGCATTTTAATAATAATAATAAAAAATTACGATAAAGTACTATTATTATTATACTGTATGCTTGTCATGTTTGTCACGAACTAATAATTGTTTTAGTTCCAATTATTATTACTGTCAAATAATAAAACAATTATTAGTTAGTGAGAAACATGCAGCACTATAATAATAACTTCAACAACAATAATTAAATGCTGCGTGTTTCCTACTTTTTTCAATGAATGACTGAATACTAAATAAATGAATTTAGTATTCATTCATTCATTCATTAAAAAAAGTAGGAAACATGCAGCATTTAATTATTGTTGTTGAAGTTATTATTATAAATATCAGATAGAATAATATCTGTATCAGTTGTAAAAACACAATCGACTGATGTGAGAATAAAGAGAGGAATTAAAGACTACCTTGCAGCTGCTGCTGCTCCAGGGTTAGTGTCTCCATGGTGTAGGTGCAGAATTCCAGATTCTCCAGAGCCTGTTGTCTCGAAGTCTCATCCTGCTCCTCTTCCAGCATGGCCTGCAGCTCCTGGGCTGTGTGAGAATACATATCAATGTCTCTTTCCACCTCCTCCAACCTCAGGAGTAACCTGTATTGCTCCTGCTCTCTCTCTCTTTCGCTCTCCATCTCTTTCTCTGTCTCCAAAGCATCTTCTGCCTCTTCCACCTCTTCAACAGTCTCTTCCTCTTCTGGTGAGTTATAAAATGGATTGGAAGTGGATGGAGGGGGGTGGGACGTCACAGCATTGGTGCGAGGACATGGAGGAGGTGGGCGTGGTGCCGGACGTGCGGGTCTGTAAGGCTGAGGAGCAATACGACCATTGGTTTGAGGACAATGCAAGTTTGTAGGTGCTGGTGGCCTAAGGACCCGAGGTCGAGGAGGAGGTGGGCGTAGCATTCTCCGTCTCTCCAGAGAGGAGGATGCAGAGCCAGATGGAGAGGATGTGGCGGGCAACAGATGTTCCATCGAAGAGTGGGAGGAGCCACGGATTATGTCATTTTCATTGCTGTAGTCCATAATGGAGAAGTGACGGGAAATTTTGTTGCCCCATCCGCCACTAACCTCCTCCCATCGGCTCTGTTCCGTTGCTCCGTTGCCATGACCGGGCAAGCTCCTTTCGAACTCTATCAGTTGCTGAGAAAGCTTGGCTTCAAGTTCCCCAGATGACAGATCCAAAATCCCCATCGTCTGAGATGTCGGTAACCCATTTGGACCCTGTCCTTGAGACCATGCCCTTTGGTCGCTGCGGCCACCGGATATTAGATCCGCATCATTGACACTTGCATGTCGAGTTAGTTTTTTCTGCCTGTTCTTCTCACCAGAGGTTTTACTGCTGAAGGGGTTTCTGCTGTCATGAGAGGCATAGCTACCATTGTTTCTTGTCCAGGAGAAACTAGGTGAGGATCTGGAGGGAGGATTAAGACTCTGATTCCTTGTGATGGGTGCTGGGGGAGGTTCTCGTAAGCTGGTGTGAGAACCGTTGCTGTATTGCCTGTTGCTGAGAGCATGAAGACTTGGCCTGGGAGGCAGCTGGGGTCTACCCAGATTGGGGCTGCCCATTCTGGTCCTTCGGACTCCTCTGTGGGCTGAGCTACTCGCTCTGCGGGGCTGCGTTTGAGGGGGTGGGGGTCTTTCTCGACTTCTTTCTTGTGACTGAACCTGTGATTGACTTGGAGTCATTCCTCTCTCTTGAGAACTTTGATCGGAGTGCATGTAGCGCACATGGTCATCCTTTCTTTCCTCCTCCCGGCGCTCAAAGTAATCCAGGTCCCACACCGTGTTGTCTTCCTGGGTAGTCCACTCTTGCCCATATTCTGCAACCGAACGATCATGCTGAACTGAGGTATAATCGGGAGTGTAACATTCCTCTTCTCTCTCGGGTACACTAATTTTACTAATTAAAGTCTCAGTTTGTGGGATGATTTGCAGCTGTCCTTCCATCTTGACAAATCGATGGGGAAAAACTCCTCTTCTGCCATGTATTTGCCCCTCCAACCACCCGTCCTCTAGCGTAGCGAGGATACGAATCCTATCACCGACATCAAAGTCTAGCTCGCCTGGCTCAAGGGCCCGGAATTCATAAAGCGCGATACCGTATACAGCTCCCTCTTCTTCCTCCTCTTCTTCTTCCTCTTGCTGTTGTTGAGTCTCCATTTCTGGATTTTCCTCATCCCGCTCTTCCTCCTCTCTCTTCTCTTCTTCTTCCATGCTGTAAGCCGGATACTGTTCCAGGGTCTGAAGTTCAGGCTCCTCCAGAGGTGAGCGCAGGTGTCCGAGCAGCTCCACAAATCCCTCAGGGAAAACTCCTGTCCTGCCAGCTAGCTCTCCCTGGAACCAGCCAGGTTCTGGCAGGCCTATGATGGTGATGACATCACCCTCCCGAAAGTCTAGCTCCTCGTCCAGCTGGGCATGAAGGCTCATGAGGGCACGGGCCTGGCCCAGTGCGTGTGGGGGGAGCTCAGAGGCCTGGGCGGCTGCACTGCGCTCTGACAACTGCCTGGAACGACCAGAAAGTTCTAGCTCTTTAACGCAAGACACAGGGAAGAGCCCACGTGAGCCCCACGCATTATGCCCTCTTATCCACACAGCATCCACACTGCATTCAGCAGCAACTACATCACCTACAGCAGGAGAGAGAGAGAGAACAAGATATAAGCATCCGAATAAAAAAGGATTGAGATATCACAAAGTGATAACCAGAATAAGAATAATGGCAATAAATAAAATTCCACTTGTATTTAATGAAACCTCTACATCTTGTTCAGAATGCAGCCTTCTTGCATGACTTCTTAATGAGCGTTTCATTTATTTTTTTAGTAGAAATATTAAAAAAATTAAGAAAAAGAGACAAATTTACTTGACGAGATTGTCTATATAGACTGTCTCTTGAATATATTTATTACGATTTTATTTATCATTTTTCATTACATATTTGTTTGTTTTATATCAGCATCTAAAGTTTTCAAGGCAAGAACAGTGTAAAATCATTTGAAAAGAAATAAGTAATTAAATGAATAAAACATCTAAGGATAGACAAACAGGATAAATAATTTAGTAATTAATTAATGAATTGAAATATAAGTGAATTTTTTCTTATTGACCTGGCAGGCTTTTTCTTTTTTTCTTTTTTATTCACTATAGCTAAAACACAAACAAAGGAATTAAACCTCTAAATCCCCTCATAACAGTTAGGGTGTTCAATGGCTACAGTAGAGGTGATGTACAATCTAGGGCTCTACTGTCTACTATAAAAAAGAAAATGTTACCTCTGATATTCTATATAAATGCCTCATTCTGATATATGACATTAGCCACTCTGAGTAAGCAGGACTTATGCTGAAGGAAAAAGAAAATAGAAGTACAAAGGGTCAGCTACCTATGGTATTTCAACCATAATCAATCTATGTATGGATTACACTTCTTTGTTAAAGCAATAACTGGTTCAAAGATGAAAATTCTGTAATCATTAAGAAAAAACCTGTTCCAAACCTGTATGATTATCTTTCTTCTGTGAAAAAGAAGTCTTCTGATACCACATGATAGCTTTTTGTGAGGGAATGATTTTTAAGATATTATTGCTATAATAAAAAAAAAAATTGTTTTTTTTTTTGTTTTGTTTTTTTGAACAAATTTTTTTTTGCAGAATGTCCAAAGATTCATGATTAGGACTCCATTATGTCTTTGATTTTTTCTGTTAATAAAGAAAGTCATACAGGTTTGGATTGAGCTGGCAGGCTTTTTTGGCAAGATTCAAAAAAAAAAAAAAAAAAAAAAAAAAAAAAAGCAAGATGCGAAAGATGTCCATCTGCATGTGCAACAGAACAACAATCAAACCTTCTGTCAAGCTTAAAATTATCATATACGATATATAAGGTCTGAGATGGATTATGTTTTGTATTATGTGCATTAGTTTTATTTGCATTAGCTAGTACTTATTTACATAAACATCTTTTTTCTTAATTGTATCATGCTAAACCATGTTTTTTTTTTAAAGTCATTCTGTTAATGTGACAGTTTATAGGTTTGAAATGACATGAAGGTGAATAAATGAAGGCAGGATTTTCATTTTTGATCAAACTATCCCTTCCAAGTACCTTATTGGTAAATGTAAATGTAACTTTTAGCTGTCTAATTGTGTTTACACTATATTCGCAGTCAGGGCAAAATACTTCATTCCCTTTATGCTGTCCTTGTAAATAGCATTAGAGCTCAGTGAAGCTCACCTCTGACCTCAAGTCAATTTGCATGGCAGTAAAGTCATTGGTGTGGTCAGTTTTAGTAAGCAACACACACACACACACACACACACACACACACACACACACACACACACACACACACACACACACACACACACACACACACACACACACACATAGACCTCAACAGGAGCCAGAATGTCCATTAGAGTCACAGGGGTCACATTCCACACAGACGCTCTCCGCCTCCCATTGTGTTTAACTCATAAACTAGAACAGTTTATATGATCCCCACAGACATGATAGTGGAAACTAAATTCATCCAGTTGTGTTTTTCACATCAAAATAAAGGGAGTGTGCACTAGACGAATCACAGTTTCCACATTAGATCAGTACTGACTACTACAAACATTAACAGTGTATTATGCAAAACACCACAAAAAATTGTCCAAGGCAAGCAATGAAAAGAAGAAAAAACATTACGGAACTAATTGAAATAACAGACAAGTAATACAGAAATATGATTTAAAAAAATGTGTATTACCTGTTGGGGTTATGAGTATTTTTCTCTAAACAATATAAACACACAACTAGTGACATCTAGTGGTGAACTGGGATCACTTCCTAAAAATGGTATTTTAAATTGAATGTATAGTGCTTTAAATCTGGAAACTCTGATGATATAAGCTTAAAAAATAGACCATAAAAGCAGGAATAAACCAGATCTATGAATCAGAGCCTCTATTTTTAATTCACTATAGCTAAAACAGCAAACAGGAACTAAACCTCTAAATCCCCTCATAACAGTTAGGGTGTTCAGTGGAGGTGATGTACAATCTAGGGCTCTACTTTCTACTATAAAAAAGAAAATGTACCTCTGATACATGACATTATGCCACTCTGAGTAAGCAGGACTTATGCTGAAGGAAAGAGAAAATAGAAGTACAAAGGGATTTAAGGGTCAGCTACCTATGGTATTTCAACCATATTCAATCTATGTATGGATTACACTTCTTTGTTAAAGCAATAACTGGTTCAAAGATGACAATCCTGTAATCATTAAGAAAAAAACACCTGTATGATTATCTTTCTTCTGTGAAAAAGAAGTCTTCTGATACCACATGATAGCTTTTTGTGAGGGAATGGTTTTAAAGATATTATTGCTAGCTATATATATATATATATATATATATATATGTTTTTATGTCATTTTTGAAAAAACAAAAACAAAAAACAAATGGCAGATTTTGCAGGAATTGCAAATGTCTAAAGATTCATGATTGGGACTCCATTATGTCTTTGAATTTTTCTGTGAATAAAGAAAGTCATACAGGTTTGGAATGACTTGAGGGTGAGTAAATTATGCCCTTAATGTGTGGTGCGGTGAGTAAATGTGCATTAAACATCAGCATAATTCATAATTTTTTACATTTTCCCTTTGTAGTGATATAATATACACATTCCTTATATTCAGAATGGCATCAAAATAAATGTATTTAAATAATACCCTTTAAACTTAATGAACCTGGACAAAAACTCATACATGTTTAATAACTAAGAGTAAATGTATGTACCTCTCTTTAGTGGTAAGTTTCCAGCTTCTACGGAGTTAAAGTCATTGATGCACACATACAGATTCTCGCCTGTCTTGGTGCTTGGGATTACAACAGGTTCCACAAAAGTGCTGGGAAACTGGCCTGAGGGCAGAAAGAATGAAAAGATATCAACACCGGTGTGAAAGGCAGAAGACTACATGCATTGTGGAATCCTTTACTGTGACTTTACCTGTGACTCCATCTTTGATTCCGAGAAGCCAAAATTCATCAACAACATTGAGCACTTCAATGACCTCTCCAGTAAACAGAGGGAGTTCCTCAGAGACGCTGGGGAGGAACTCAAACACAGCACGCACCACCGATCCAGCCTCCATGTTCACTCATCACCTGAGCTTCACAAACAAAAGAGAGAAGAATCAAACATGACACCTATACAATATTAATACATTGTTGGTTTCCCAAAGTATTTGTCAGTTGGATGCCTTTTCCTTTTTAAGAGGAGAAAGCACTCATTCTGAAGTGATGAGCTCAAAACATGATGTCAGACCAGCTGTTTGGAAAATAAGAATCCCCAATTATGAGTCTAGGGAATACCAAACAATCTATTTGCTTTTGTAGTATTAGCATCCTAAATGAACAAGGCTTAGCAATAAAGATTTTTTTCTGTTGGTCCAGTCAGGCCAATTATTAGGCCTAAACGTTAAGATTTGATTTATAAATAAATAGTTACATACACTCTTTAATTTCTCATTAAATATCTTGTTTGACTCTAATAAAGTAAAAAGTGTTGTGAATGCCATTTCACATTGACTTTATCTGTGTTCTCAGCTCCACTGCTAATGAATCTTCAGCAACAAGGCAAAATAAATCACATTACAACTGAGTTGTAAATGTATACATTTCAAATAAATGCTGTTCTTTTATAAACCTGGAAAAAAATGATCATGCTTTGTATCAAAAATATTTAGCAGCACAACTATTTTCAACTGATAATAAAATGTTTCCTGAGCACCAAATCAGCATATTAGAATAGAATGATTTTTTTAAGGATCATGTGAGACTTGCGTAATGGCTGCTGAAAATTCAGAAGGAATAAATTACATTTTAATGTATTAATATAAAAAAACAGATATTTTAAAAATAATATTTCACAATGTTATTTTTTCAAGTATTTTTGATCAAATAAATGCAGCCTTAAATAAGAGAGAAAGAGGAGACTTCTTTCAAAAAACATTAAAAAAGAACATCCCAAAATGTTTGAAAGGTAAGTGTACATAGTGAATAATGTGCCCTGTGTGTACATCCCCTAACTCTTTTGCACATCTGCTCGTTTAATAGCATCTCCACGCACAAACAGAACTGGCGGCAACAATCTAGCACAAGTAATAGTTCTGATAAATGGCTCAAACCTCTCTCACATCGGCACCGAGCAATTCTCATTGTTATGCCCTGATGAGATTGACTAAATAAATGTATATTTGGATGCTGAAGAAACAGGGAGACTGATTTCACCTCTCTCTTGGACGACAAAAAGTTCAAATCTGTTTATTCGCACACTAAAACACATTAAGTCATTCACATGAGAGCAATAATGGGGTGGAGGCCTTGTGTTGTCCAAAGTTTTAGACAATGATGAGTCATGAAGTTCTGTGTGCATGAAGTATACAAGTCTACAATATGAATTTGCCTGAGCATTTGAACATTTATAGGGGAGCATGTTTCTGCCAGGATGGGAAACTAGGTAGTGACAGTTCTCCTCCATGACTAACAAACAGAGACTGATCTAGCCCACTAATGAAGCCAATCCCAACTGAATGGAGAATTAAGTACCACTGTGAGAGTGTGAATACGAGAGAGACAGAGAATGATAAAGAGAGGAAATGAGAGCTGAAACGCACATGTTTAAGAAGCTCAAAGAGCTCTCTGTCTGCTGTGAGTAAGAGAGAGTGTGTCTCTCTCTCGGGACCTCTCAAGTGTCGGGATCAGGGGTGACAGGTGACCCGACTGGGAGGTGACAAGGGTCACAGCAAGAGTCATGTAGTTGCCAGGTGAAAGAGCGTCTGAAAGTGTCATTTTGTCCTTGTGTTTCACATAGATGATTGTGTTCGACTTAGGCTGGTGTAACAAAAAAGTAGAAGAGCTTCTCTTGACAAAATACAAAATACTACAGCCTTAAAGCGTATGCTAGGTTGCATTTTGGCAAGAGTTACGCTTTAAAGTCCCCCTGTAGTCAATAATTTTATCCCTTAAAGTAAAACTCATCTTTGATTACCAAAATTACATATTTAAATGTTTTTCCTTGAACATTTTCTTTCCTTGCCTCATTTAGTATACGCGGTTCTATGAATATGCTAATTAGCCCCGCCTCCACTCACTCGCACCAGCACAGAGATCGACGTGATTGGTTACAAGGCAGTTTGTGACGTCAGAAACACCAGCAATTTCAAACCGTGTTTTTGAGACCATCTTTGGTTCACTGCAGTTTTAAGCAGAAAATACTCAGCAATGGTGTTGACTTGTGAATTTGCATATGGTTTGTCTTAAAGCATATTAAAAATACCACATAGACATACAAACAACATTAAAAGCTGGATTTTCACCACAGGGGGACTTTAAAGAAACTCAAAATCTAAAATTAAAAGCCTAGTGTTAACCCACACCACTTCCCCTGTGGAGGAACACAGTATTCATGATGTTTTGAGTCATAGAAGTGGAAGGAAGAAGTGATGCATAGTATATCAGTATCATATCAGTTATCAGCAGATATTACAGAATTACAGATTTTTTAAATAATTGTTTTGATTGATATTGGATAAATCAACCAATATTGGCTATTTAATTGTGCATGCTCAGTTCCTCCATTGAGGCTAACGAAGGGTAATTTTCAGCAATACACCATTTTTTATTAAATTAAAAATTAAAATCTTCAATCATTGTTAGATGTACGATATACTGTTAAAAATTTTGGGGTCAGTTTTTTCAAGTCTATTCCTCACAGCCTCACTTTCATACCTGTCATGGTGCTGTTCTGAATAAGGTCTATACATTAAATATAAAAAATCCCTCATCTGACCATGATATAGGCTATCGGCACCATAAAGGTTATCAGATGATATTAGGGATATTTATTTCATCATCCCTAAATAAAAGTGGTAAATTAAATAAATTATTAAACAAATTATAAAGCTCATTGAATGTGATCATTGGTATAGTGCTTTGAAAGCCAGTCTGAAACCTTAAAAGGTGCTTTCATACTATAATACTGCCTGTTAAGTCCCAGATGGAATTGGAAGAGAGGCAGCTGCTTTTGATTTTGGACACAGCCAATGTGTGTCAGTTACAGAAAGAATGCGCTGATGTAACTCATGCATTTGATGGAGTATCAAAACTTTAAGCCTCACGAGAGAGAGAGAAAAAAACATAAAATACCCTAAACATCACTGAGGGTGTTCAAATACCCATTATAAAACACCTAGGAACTGTTGGATCACATATACATGCATTGTTCCTCTAGAAGATTCAAGTGCTTGTTGCTTTCACAAGGGAAAATAAGTGAAACCAGAACACTAATAGGGTAAAATGATTTCAGGAATTTAGCATTTTACCCTCAAAGTGCTGCAGTTCTGATCAACACATGGGAAACCCTCTGAAACAATGGAAAATCAGAGGCTTGTTGACTAAGAAATGGATTCCAGTCATCGTTCGTCACATTCTCTGTGCACTCCTTTTATAAGCGGACTGACTAAGTTGCTGTCAATGAAGGAAGAACAAACATGAACATGTTCAGACACGAGGGCTAAGCCACAGAAACTGGTTGTGTGTGAGTAACAGCAATTCTCTTTGCACTGAGATCTTTTGGTGAGGAAAAAAAACTGGGAGATCCCAGTGCAAGATTCCAATGAGTGCTGATATTTCCTGCTGATAAAATCATATATATATATATATATATATATATATATATATATATATATATATATATATATATATATATATATATATATATATATATATATATATATATATATATATATATATATATATATATATATATATATATATGCTTGCTCAACACTTTCATAACTAACATGCAGTCCAGAATGCTACCAAATATTTCAAAGGTAATTTAGACAATCATGAGTTGTGAAGTTCTGTGTGCATGAAGTATACAAGTACAATATGAATTTGCCTGAGCATTTGAACATTTATGTTTCTGCCAGAATGGGAAATTAGGTAATGACAGTTCTCCTCCATGACTAACAATCAGAGACTGATCTAGCCCACTAATGAAGCCAATCCCAACTGAATCGAGAATTAAGTACCACTGTGAGAGTGTGAATATATATAAATATATTCCCAAATATCCAAAGAAAAGAGGCAGCAATGAGAGAGATTGCCTGTTTTTTTTTTTAAAAACCATCTAACTTCTTTAACATCCTATGTGGCGATAACTAGTGATTACCCAGGCAGGTTGAAGCAGAACTTACGACACCCCACCCATCTTTAGGAATTAGTGTAGAAACAGAGTCCACAATTATTACCAAAAGTATCTGTAGCTCAACTGGCAAATAATGTATATAAAGACATTACCATTATGGTTACAGAGCATTTAATTAAAAGAACATCTGTAACTTGCATTTAACATTAATAATTTGAGTAACTGAAATTTGGTTAATTAGGAAATATTTTAATTTACAGTTCCTTGTGCTCAGGACAACACACTTTTTTTTACAAATGTATCTGTAGTGATTTAAACAATGTCTGGACTCAATTTTCCTGTGATCAGAAGCCAAGATTGAAGGAGACTGTCCTTCATGTCCCACTGTCACACACAAAGCATACAGCAGAAACAAGCAGACATATGGTCCTGCAGGGAGGTGAGCAGGTGACTAAGCCAGATTAGTACTCTTGTTAAGAACACTCGTTGACCTTGCAGGAGAAGGAAGGAGAGTTTCTGCTGGCACTCACCTCAAAATCAGGTGTAAAACACCAGAAACAACAAGTCGGTTCATCAAACTTTTTAATGGACCCTAAAATTATTATTTTTTTCAATTTTAATTCATTTGTTGTTTCTAACATCCAACATAAATCAGCTGAATCCAATAACGCTTACTCAATGATTGCATGTTTATCTAGGCTACAGGTGGAACACTTAAATGCATCTTTTTCTAAAACATTAAACTAATGAGCAGTCAGAAAGAAAAAAAAATTCTCTTATGAAGTTCAGGCTTTCTCTACCCTGCTCAGATTAGATATTTCATGCCTGATTTATTAAACATCTATACTATTTTGTCTTATAAAATAAAACATTAAAAATGTAAATACATTGTTTTAAATGCTAAGACAAGTGAATCACAACATTATAACGTACGTACAGCATAAAGATGGATATTCATTTATGCACATCTTGCTGGTTCCATACAAGGTGGCCACGACGTTCTAAAAATTCAGTACACTCAAGTTAAAATAAGTTAAACTTTTAAAAGACCCGTCTCGAGACCTTGCGCTTTTTTCCCATTCCGCTGCCTGCGTATTTTTTCCGTTTTTCTAAGCAAAACCGCTTTCTGTATGAGCCAGCCATAAGCAGAAATAGCCAAATAAATATATCTATCACGACTAGACTTTATGCAAATACAGCTGTACCTTAATTCCAGGTAAGATAACCATCTCATGTGAAACTAGACAAGATACCACACATATTAGACTAATATAAACAAATAGCATGTCTAGCCCAGAAACAGACGTACATTTGTCAGAGTAGAAGTAGGCCTATACTAAATGTCTGTTCTGAATAGAACATTTGAATATGAGTATGAGTATATGATTTTAAACGATGCAATAGACAAAAAGCATAAATGTATCAATACAAGAATAATGTTAGAAAGGATTAATCATAGAAATAACCTTAAAGAATAATCATAATAATCATACGCATATTTTCTTTTTCTTATACACCAAGTTTAACAAGATTTCATTTTTAATATGAATGAGAATGAATTAATAATTTTTACTTTTTACTTAGTTGCATATGTTTGGTTCTTTTGTTCATCCTCAAACTCCTCAAAAAAATTATTTTATTTTTATTATTAAGAGGTTTTCACAAGAGTTAACTGCAAACTGCAAACATTAAACTTTGCTGAAATGTCTTTAACTGGAAGTGTTCTGTTAACTCTGCTAAACTATAATTACTAAAGCTAAAACTGAAACTAAATATATAAAAACTAAATAGAAATGTGTTCACAAAATAAAAACTAAACTAAAACGGACAAAACCTTTAATGAAATAACTAAAACTAAACTGAAATTTATAGGAAATTTGAAAATGATATTAAAATAAAAACTAATTTAAAAATGCAAAACTATAATAACCTTGGTTCCATACAGTGTTTTTTATACGATATCCCAAAATGTGCATAAAAATAGGTGGATGGAAACATGGTGCTAGAGAAAGTTCACTTGAATATTAAGGTCATTGGATGAGCAAATCTCAAGCTAATAAATAAGGATGAATGAACAAAGCAAACTAGTGAAAGAGAGAGAGGGTCTCTCTATTTGTCTGTGTGTGAATAAGACTTGGCACTGGAGTGATAGTGGTGGTAAATCGACAGACAGCTTTGTAAACACTCACTCTACAGTCTTTCAAAGGGGTTACACACACACACACACACACACAAACAGCTGGCATTTAGACAAAGAAGCAACTGTGCATCAGATGAAAGATTCAGCATTGAGGACGAATGTGACGTAATATCACTAGCTGCGTTTATGGATCGTTATAATCGGATTGTAATCAGACAAGTAGCGGAATAAAAAATAGATAAGCCCATTAAGAAATATTAAGTCTGCTCTTTAAAACAAAAAAAATAAGAATGGTTAGTATGTACAAACAGCAGGACACTATATTCGTGCATTGAGTGCATAAAAAAAAAAAAAAAAAATTCCAATTTGAAGCTTGTGACATATAGCGCACATCAACCCGATCACATTATATAGTGTTCATGTAAACACTACATTCGGATTCATCAATCGGAATGAATTAATTCCAATTCAACAAAAGGTGTCCATGTAAAGGTAGCTACTGCTGCATATCTGTGTTTGTGTTTGTTTTCAGTTGTAGTCTTTAAAAAAGGCATCTGAAATAATAAAGTAAATAAAATGTAATGTTGTGAAAATATCAATTTTCCATACGACTCTCTTATCTATCCGAAAGCAAGTTGGCATACAAACCCGCCTCCCCTCACTCACTCGTTTCATTTTCTCCGGATGAATATTGTTGGTGTAACAGGGCTTGAATTTCTGCATGGGATTTCGCATCATTTTACTCATACTGACGTGAAACCGGCAAATGTGACAACAAGAGGAACAAAATGGATAAAGCAGTTAAATCTGCACTCAATATGCCCAAAACTAATTAATAAAGAGGTCAGTAGAAGTGAAATTTGGAATTACAGACGGCTTGTGTGTGCGTTGTTGGCGTGAGCGCAAAGAACCATTTCTCAAAGAGATCACAACTACACTACTACTGAATTATATAAAATCGCTTGGATGTTCAAATTGGCAAGGTGTAAAAAGATGTGGGCAAGTGATTTCTGTCAGCTGTCTGGAAACACAAGCAAAAGTGTTGTAGCAAGAGGTGTCAAAAATACCGACTTCGGTACCGAAATTTAAAAATGTGACGATACCAGCATTTCTCTCTAGCATTTTGAGCGCTGTTGAACCATTTTAAACACATCTGATTGGCCAAGTGTGTTGACGCTCTCAACAAATATGTCTCTGATTGGCCACTGAGTTGACGTGCTCAACATGTATGTCTCTGATTGGCTACAATGATCAATGCTTCAAAAACATGTTGTCTTTGACGCTCTTCATCGAGTGCTTACACAGATACACACGAGCATTTGAAAGTGGCGTCTATCAGCGGATCCTTCTATCAGCGGATATATTAGTGATCCGCTCATAGATGCCTGCTTTTAAACGCTCCTGTGTGTATCTGTGTAAGCACTCAGAAAGATGACAAAGATGTTATTGTTGATCATTGTAGCCAATCACAGACATAGCCTATATATTGTGGCCAATCAGAGGTGTTTAAGAATCCGTTCGTTAGCGCTAAAAAAGCTAGAGGGAAATACTGGTGACTATCGTCACATTTTTTACATTTCAGTACCGACTTGGTACCGAATTAGTTACTTTTTGACAACTCTAGTTGCTAATAAAATAATATGCTAATAAACATTTGTGGTAATTTCCCCATTTATAAATGTGAAACCTGCAAGAATGAGTAAAATTATGCACAATATCCGCGCCAAAAATCAGACCCTATATGGTATAGATTTAATATCGATTCTACAGTATTAGTTTGTGGTACCTTATCGAAGCCAAAATTGTGGTATAGAGCCATCCCCAGTCTTGCCGAGTCTTCACGTAAACACAGTCAGTTATGTTTTAAGTGACCGCAAACAGTTGAGAAAGAAAATGCATGAGTAACAGTATAATGGATCCGTGTTTCAGGTCTTAAAGTGACAGCAGCCTAATATACTTGCTGTCAAATTATGAGATAATTTTAAAAATATCTAGGCCTATATAGCAGTTGTTGTTTTTTTGTCCCCATGGTATTGATGTCAAAATGCTAAGTGGCTAGTAAATTTGGAAAGCCACAAGCCAAAATGGCTTGTGGGACAAAAAAAGTTAATGTCAAGCCATGGTTGTCACACAGAATTTCCACTTTCCAAATTACGTGGTGGAAACCTGTGATGCGAAGTCAGGGTACAGTTTTAAAACTTTAAAACATCTGGCACATCTTTGCCCTGCTGGACAGGAAAAAAATTAAGTGTGCATATCCATCGCCCCTTTCCAAACTAATGATAAAACACCAATATCGCCTCTCTGTTCTTTCTCTTCCTGTATCATTTGCTGTCAGAAAGCTGTGATCCAGCCCTGGATGGAGTCTAAGTGTAAACATCCTTCCCCTGGCTACACGTCAACAGTCTTCCTCATCCCTTTTCAGATCCCAGACACTCCCCTCAAAACTTTAACCATCCCTTTCCTCTTTTTCGATTTTCCTGCAGTGCTCCCTCTCTGGAACCCAATCTGCTGACCGTCTGCTTTTATTTATTGAACGGGTCCGATTTCAGGCCAACAATGGAGGGGGAGGGGGGTATGCGGGAGGTGGGTCGCTCCCTGCCCCTCTCTGCTATTGCAAAACACATACAGGCCTGGAAGCTTCTATATTGTGCCACTCTTCTGCTGCTTTTTATATAACTGTTGGGGTGTTTACGGCACTGACATTGTGTGTGCCCGTCAGATGCACGCCCCTCCATTTAAATGCATTCATTTCAAAACAGCCCTTGCATGAGGATCATTCTAGATGAGCTCAAATGTGTCTCTTTCTTGTCTCAGGATGGGAGAAAATAAAGGTATATTTGGAACAGATCATAGTTCTGGGTAGTAATAATCTCGCTCAATAACAACAAGAAGCAATAAGGCTAATTCAACTCCAATGAACGAGAATATCAATTACAGGATGTGGGCTGTGGCCGAAACTGCCAGTCAGTCAATTAATTCGAATTTTAAATAAGTGGTTTGCAAGGCTTTCATGACCACATAAACATTAAATGATCAA
This sequence comes from Scardinius erythrophthalmus, assembly GCF_964197995.2. Taxonomy (NCBI): domain Eukaryota; kingdom Metazoa; phylum Chordata; class Actinopteri; order Cypriniformes; family Leuciscidae; genus Scardinius; species Scardinius erythrophthalmus. The sequence continues at coordinate 10,800,111 of NC_138238.1, forward strand.
GAACTAATTCAAGTGAGCCTTCAAGAGAGAAAACCATGCAAATATTTTATTGAATCTAACCAAGCTTTCTCATTAGAACTGGAATCATTAGTTGATAAAAATTAAACAAAAGGTAAGCTAGATGCCTTTCTACTCCCATCCAAACTAAGAAGGCAACTTTTTTCATGGTACAGACAACAATGATCTGATAAAAAAAAAAAAAAAAAATGCGGTAAACAATGTGATGGGGAAATCAGACAGTGCCCACCTACAGTATATTCAATCTTGGCAGGACTACCCCTGTTTTACAAACTACACAAAATTCATCAATTTGTTCAGCTTGACATACTTTCAACAGGTATTAATTATTAGACACAATACAAGTTGTTTCAACTTCTCAGTTCTACATGTTTTTTTCTTCTCAGCTATTTAAATTAATAGTTAATCAAAAATGCCATCATTTAGGAGAAATAATGAAGATCACTTTCTATGCTCTTTCTAAGCTTTCAAGCATCAAAAAGGACACAAAAGCACCATGAATGTATTCCTAGTACAATAGCTTTGTGTGAGAAACAGAATGAAAATCATTACTCATTGAAATTCTTCTTGACATGAAAGTAGTAGAAAATGTCCAATTAATGAACAAAATTTTTTGAGGTAGAACTTTTCATTCACTTAGGTGAAAGTATTCACAAAATTGGTCTGAATGATTTGTTCTTGAGTTCACTGACTCAATAGCCGCTTTTCCACCCTGGGGCCAAACGGTTCCAGTTATATTTACATTTACATATTTATAGGCTAGTCCTTTTTTGAAGCTTGAAATCTTACGTTTCCATTCAATGTAACTGCATTGAAAGAGCAACTGATAGACTTCATTTTTACTTTTATTTTCTACAGAGGAAAGTCATACAGGCTTGAAATGACATGATGGTGAACAAATAATAGCAGAAGCTTCATTTTTGGGAGAACTATCAATATAACTCCTGTATACTTTTTATTTTTCAACCAATTTCTTTGTTTCTCTCAATGCTTCAGCTTTGCTTCTCAATAAATAAAGACAGCAGAGCTAAAGCTCTCTCTTTCTCAAACATTCTTATATATGGCTCTTATATTTCAATTTTCAGAGCACCGTAACTTCCTCATTCCATTGCTTTCTCTGTGTGCCATGTTTCTAGGCTGACTTCACAAAAATACAAGGGTGGGAGCTGGGAGGTGTGTCTTTGGCAGGTCCAAGTGGAGTTTTATGGGGAAATCCAGGGTTCACAAGAGACCATGCAACTTTCCCTGCACAAACATTGAGTATTGAGAAGCAAAACCCAGATGGACATGGTTGCTATGGAGATCAAGAGGTTTGCAGGCCTGTGTGAGAGAGCACTTTCTGAAATGTCACATTCTCCCAGACACACCTCCCCCTACAAACACAACCTTGAGAGGCTGTTCTTTAAGGCTATGGAGAAAACAATTTCCAACAGAGCATCTAATGAGGCTACTGGACTACGGCCCACCACTGAGGCTTAAAGTAGCTCCAATGATTTGCAAAGAGGATTATTTTTCTCCACAGAACATTCAAGAAAACCAAGACAAAACTATCAAACAATTATCAATGAGTCTTTTGAGAGGATGTGACATCTAAAAATGCCACCAGAAACCCCCGTTTTGACAGCAATGGTTCCTGTTAACGCTTTAAAATTCAGAGCAACATGTCTGCATTAGTGAAATATGGATCTGAAACAAGTTATTATTACTTTATATGGTGACTTAGGTCAACGTTTAACAGGAATAAAACATGAGTATAAAAGACATTAAGTTAGCCCTAGGGGTATGACTCCCTGAGTAAACAGCGAATTGATTCGATTCACCCATGCATAGGTTTTTATTTTATTAGATTCAAGAATGACTCAAACCCAAAAACAAATACCAGTGCAATGATGCATTTAATGCATCATATGAATCGACAGGATTTTGTAATTGATGCATTAAAGGTCCCATGACATGCTACTTTTTGTAGGCTTTAATATAGGCCTTAGTGGTCCCTAGTATTTTTATTACAATTACATCAAGCTCTGCCATCTTGAAATGGGGATATCGCGCGCGTCATAAAACCAACAGGAAAACGGTTATCCAAATAACAAAGTGTACAACACTAGCGTTACAGTGTGTGTATTCACACACATACTTGATGCTGTCTACTTTTACATTAACGCAAGTAACTGCATAGCTAATGTTACAGCCACACACATTCTACGTGTAACAAGCTAGGTAACCAGTAAAGCAACACACTTATATATCATTAGTTGACTTAGTTGTCCGAGGTGTGTAGCTGAGCCAAAGAGAGTTGGTATTGATCCAGACTTTAGTTTCAGACGTGCAGCAAGCCCAGCTCTGTATTGACCCAAGTTGAGGAAACAGTCGTCGGTGAAATGTTTGCCGCAGACATGCAAAACTTTGGGAAGTGATGTCGCCGCATTTCCAGAGAAAATGAAATGAATCCACTGGTTCTTCTGGTGCTTGGATGAATAAACTAAAAAAGGCTCTGGTGTTCATTTGTACATACAATTATTGAGCAGTTATTATGCTTCGCTCGCTCAAAAGTAGGGCTGGGCGATATGGCAAAAAAAAAATATCACGATAAAAAATTTTATATCAGGCGATATCGATAATTATCACGATAAAAGTCAAATCTTTATTTCTTTCAAGTTTAAAGGCAGATTTTTGCTCCTAAGTGAAAGTTGTAGAAACCAGAGCGTTAACTGTGGTTTTAAACTACTCTTTATTGTCAGAACATATCATGACAAAAACTCTTGCCAAAACAGGTGAACATTTCACAAATCTGAGGGAATTCAAACATTTGTAATTTTTCCTTAATAAAATAAATACCTTTATTGGACAATTAATTTCTTAGTTTTTGCATGTGCTAATTTTTATTTGGTAAAATGTAATATTCTGACTTTTGAGTTTTATTAAACTTAACCATTGGTCATCCAGTATCATGCATTTCGATCATGATAACCACAGATAAAACCAGGCATAGCCTACATCAGGGGTGCCCACACTTTTTTGCTTGATGATCTACTTTTAAAATGATCAACACAATGAGATCTACCAACTAAAAAACAGTTTAATAAATAAAAAAAATAAAATAAAATAAACACTTCAAATGCTTGTTGCTACTACAGTAGTAGTACTGCATGTAATCTTGTAATTAAGGAGAAAAATAATAATACATGTTCATTGTTGATATTCAATTTTAACACTAAACTCAAAATACATACAACATTTTGCCTTATTCTGATGACTTGCACTGACTGGAATCAGACAGTAATCCGGGCAGAAGCTGCTGATAGCGAATCTTAAACAGGCCTCCACATTGTCATCAGTCATGGTGGACCGGTGTTTTGATCATTTTCAAACAGTTTATTTTCAAATGGTTGGAATTTATGAATGAATGAATGGCATTTGTGTACGCTACCGATTCCGAATACTGTTAGCTTCACAATTTCGCGCTCTGTTCTCCGAAGCTCTTGAGCTGGAAAGCAGAAGCAGGCTAGTTGTCATGACAACCGAATAAACAAAAATCGCGCCTGGTAAAAATTCATTCGTCAAGTGCAAGTTATACAGAAACTAAAAGAAGGAAGGACAATGCTATATTTATTTTTATTCAAATTTAACAAAAGCATATTTTAAAATTATTTGCGATCTACCAGCATTGTCTTTGCGATCGACTGGTAGATCGCGATCGACCTATTGGGCACCACCGGCCTACATCATCTCACTATCATGGCAAAATTTAACTTTATGGTTTCTATGGTATTTGTATGAAAAACAGTAGCCTAAATACATTATTAAATACTGTAATGATATTCCATTAGTCCTTTAATACATTGTCTACATTAATAATATAATACAATTCAATATGCATATCCCACATTTCATGGTGCGGTTAATATTACTAGGGTAACGTTACAGTAAATCCATGATAAATGATGGGAATTTGTAGACGGAAAAGCCTTCTGACTGTATCGTTGCGCACAGTGTTTCTCCTGTTTGTCAGCGCTGTTTCATCTGCCTTTAAACTGGTTTAAATCACTGAGACATTTGTGTTCTTTGCTGAATTCAAGCGCTTCTCACTGGATCTCGTGACGAGAGCGATCAGAGTAAACGCATCTCCTCTAGTGAGCTCGCGCTGCGCTGCCGTTTGGACTTTGAGCCGAGCGGATAAATGGTCAGTGTGGCGTGCGGTTCAAATGAGTTTCGTTCCGCTTTTGGCACATAAACATTATCGAACATTTATCGAACTCTTGATATCGTTTTATGGAGAAAAATTATATTGTGATAATTATCGTTATCATTTTATCGCCCAGCCCTACTAAAAAGCCATGATATATCTCGTGGACAAACTAAAATCGCGCGTGTGCTTTCCTACTTCCTAGCTCATTTTCTCATGGGCGGGAAATATTCTCTGGGTGGGCAAAGCAGAGAAAGGGGAGGTAACATTTCTCCTTATAACGTCATAAGGAGGAGATTCAAGATCAGCCCGTTTGAGCTTCCTTTTTCTCAAAGGCAGAGAAAGATAGCAAAAGCTCGATTTACACCGATTAAAATTTCTAGAAACTTGGGGACCATATACAGGCTAGGGGAACTCATATTAATGTTAAAAAACCTCAGAAAGTGAAAATTTCATGTCATGGGACCTTTAAAAATATTAGTCAATCGTTACACCCCTAGTGCCCCCCCCTGTCACACTGTCCAGGACAACGTTCTTGGTCTTCACATCCTGGCTGCCAGTCTTCTACAGTCCAATGCTAGCCTTAATTTAATTTGGGAAACTGAAACTACTCCATATAGACAAAAATTGCTTTGACTTACTTTGCCAATTTTGACAGCACAAAGTCACATGTTAGCACTGACTCATTGAGAGAGTTGTCATAGATCCATGTGAGGCTGGCTATGGATAGAAGAGCGATACACTGGCAATTTTAAACACAAAAAGAAGATCATCTGCACTGCAGGCCACAACTCATTGTCTTCTTGAAAAAGAAAAGGACTGAAAGACTTTCCAATGGGCAGTCAGACACTGTCCAAATGTTGCATCCATGATCCATCTCAGATTCATTTCAATTGTGCTTGGCTTGTATGTATCACCTCTGTTGTGGTGTTGCAAGTAGCACGAGTCACATGACTTGGCTCCAACATGACCTCCTTTCTGTAACCTATTCTGACAAGTTCAATCCTTCTTTGAGTCAAAGAGAGGAGGCCATGTGCAACACAATGTCCCAAGAACACAACTGGTGTTCTAAACAAATGTCAGCCATCAGTTGTTGTGTGATTGGTATCCACTAAATCTTATTGGTGCACATGACATAAAACAAACTGATATCTGTTGTTATCAATGAAAGTACATGGGCTGAGAGATGCATTGTAAGCTTACTGTTGAGTCAGAGAGTCTCAGGAGACCACAATGCTCTCTCACACAGACAATGCAAAATCACTATTCCCAGATGATTTAAGATGTAATTTTTCCAAAGCGGTGTGAAGTGAACTACAGTTGAGGCTGGAAAAGAATGCCAGGAATGTTCCCAATTTTCTTTTCACTGGGCTACAGTGGTGTGTGGAGTTAAGTTTCTACACGTTATGAACATAACCTGGACTCTACAACAAATCTAATCAAAATGACATCTGGTGATGGAGGCAGGTCAATAGCAGCCTGTTTAAAATCACAAATATAATGTTGAGAAGCAGGTGGCATTTTGCAGGACAGCTGTAGTAGATACAAGCATGGCTATCATGCCGCCACCTCCTATAATATAAACATAACATAGCTCAAATGACAAGTATGGACAGGGAATACTACATTAATAATTCAAAACCCTCCTGTAAAGTGAAACAAGGAACTTAGTTTCATGTTGGCTTTGTACAACCAGACCTACACGCTGATGCAGCAATCCAAAATTATATTCAAATGAGCAATAACTATAAAAACAGAACAGCTTCACAATTAACTGGGATTTAACTGATTTATTCATACACTGATTCTTGAAATATGGGAGCAAACACGACCAGCATCTTTTATATTTAAAATATACCAGCATATAAAATATTAAACATTTCCACTTATATTATAGTTTACATTAAAAAATGTAAAAGTTTTTTTTTTCATTTTAAGTCATTTTAATAGCTAGCAATAATTGAAAAATGGCTACTGTATTAATGCTTGTGCAATATAAAAAATATGGTTATGCTCTCAACCCTATAAGAGTTTGTCTTACCGTGATGATTCAATACTTGATTTGTCACCACTTATTTGTGTATGATGGTGCTGACCCACATTAAAAATAAATTGAGACAAATGGAGGAAGCAGAATACCTCTATTAATCCAAAATATTTACTTTATAAACTTTTTTCATCAGTTTTGTAGTCTTTTTTTGTCTCAATACTCAAAAACCAGAGCATATTTTTAACGTCAGAGTCTAATACTGAGAGCTGCACAGAAAGGAAGGCCTAAACTGGTTTCACAGGAAATGTATCTGTGAGGTATGAATGACAAACAACAATGTTTGATTATATAGCCTACTACACAACAGAAAAGAGAGTGCCATTAATAATCTTCGGGTAAATACAACACCGTTATACAGGCTAACACCTACAAGTTTATTCTGCGCTAATGAATAGCACACATAGTTTGTTTTAGGTGAATGAATAGTGTCCCAAAGCCTGACATGCTGTTGCTCCCTCAGAAAGAGAGACAACTGACAACAGTTGCCATCTGACAGGTGACCAGAATCAAACCCACATGCTGTTAATGTACAGCCTGATTGATATATAATAAAGGCTAATGGATATTTATGGTTTACCATAGTTACTTGCCACTGAGTCACCGCATTTGATGAATCAATGATTCATGTTCTCCCACACATTTAAGCACGGTTAACGCTGCATAAAAAGCCATTCTTGCCTAAGCAGGTTTGCTGGTCTCCCAGTCTGATCAGATTTGTGTGTTCACTGATTTTAGCCATTTTAAGATGGTCAGGAAACATGGTTTTCCACAATAGAAACCAGTTTACTTCCCAGCAAAACAGCTTAAAGGTAGGGTAGGCAATTTTCAGAGAGGCTAGCAATAGCGAGCTAGCTTTGAAAACATAAGATCCCACCCTCCCTTCAGAGCGTCTCCAAAGCCACACCTATAAATGCATCACAAGAGATGAAACTAGGCTACCTCATGTCTCAAAGCCCATAACATTACAATAATAATGAACATTTATAATTTAAAGAGCACTGACCTGTATCCCCTGACTGCTGCAGATCATTTCAGCGATGATAGTGTTGCCAAACGCATAAATTCGAGTCCTGAACCACTCCAACTATAACGACACGGGTTTCCATCTCTTCTATTGAAGGTAGTTATGGCGTGAACGCAGAATAAGCTATTTGTCTTGGTTCAAGAGGAACTGTAAAAGGTGGCTGCTGTTTCGGTTGCAGTGCTCAGTGACTGACATCTGCATGCTGACACATGGAGGTATGAGAATATTTTGTTGACTGGCAAGTAAGACATTATATCATTGCATTTGGACCTACGCTGGACCTACGTCTTCCACAGATGATTATATATATATATATATATATATATATATATATATATATATATATATATATATATATATATATATACACATTTAGACCACTTAACTTAGTCATTGCTATCAGGATGTGAAGAGACTTTCAACCACTATAACAGAAAATGTTTCTGGAACAAATTAACGTTACTCAGACTTGTTTTGGTCATGAACGACTCTTAACGAATCAGTTGAGTGAAGATTCAATCAGTGAATCGCTCATAAAGACACAAAGAGTCTCATTGACACCTCCAGGCACAAAAAGAGTAACCTGATGAACCACGTTCTTAGTAACCAGAGCCAAAGAACGAATCATTTCAAAAGATTCAAATCACTATAAGTAGCCCAAATCCCAACCACTAGCGGCTAATCGTGTTTTCTGACAACAACAAAAAAAAAAAAGTAAACAGACTTGCATGTTAGTCGAAGCTAGACAAATATGTCACCAAGTTCCCTAAAGAATATGCAAATGTATGGATAAAAATACCAGTGTAACAGATTCAAACAGAAGACTCACTGTTATACCTGAAACACTCGTCAGTTCTAGGGATCTGGATGTAACCGACGCTAGCATTAAAATACTACAAACTTACTTAATTCAAGATTTCACTCACCTGTGTGTAAGTAACGTTACCCTCAGTGCGGTTAGACAGATTTGCTGAAAAGACTCAACCAAAATCCAGTGGATGCTCGTGTGCGTTTCCTTTCTGGCGTTAACTTTGTATCATTAAAAGTTGCTTATAAAACAATCATCGGATGAGGCCAACAGGCGTTTCTCCCGCCTGTCATTACTCGGCTCACACGGTGCAGTTGATCCGATCCTAATGGTCATCTACGCCACGGCGGGATCAGCTGTCATCCCAGTAGAAGACCCAGCGGGCTGATCCTCAACTCCCTCCATGCTGACATCAACATCAACACACCACCCTCTGCTGACACTAACGAGCGCAGGGCTGCCTTCAACATGCCTGAAGAAAATTCCCACAAAATTTGTAGCACAAGGAATTTTAACGTGGCAGTTGCTTTTTTAAATAAGGAAAAAATATATATATAATTAGATTAATATCTCTAAACTGAAACAAATGGGTAGCGTTATTTTATTCACTAGTTTGCAGTGACCCTAACGTCATAGGCTATAATATTTTTTTAAAAAAATGTTAAACTTGATTTACTAATCTTTTTAACGATAGATCATGGGTGTTTTTTCAACTAGTCTTTTATGTAATAAACTTTTTTAAAACATATTTTTCATTGTCACTATATTAGCTAATTTAACTTAAAGTTAACACACGAGAATCATAGGAGAATTCCGCCATTTTTGTCACTTTTCTGGAAGCCATGAATATTAGTCAGGGGTGTAACAATATATCGTATAACGTGTAACGTATAAAACAATATAACGTGTCACACAAAAATGAAACAATATGTATCATGGATAGTGACAATATGTATTGTGTAGGCCTATAATTCACCCAAAATAAAAAATTACTGCGTGAGGAAAAAATTCAAGTTTACAGAGTTTTAGTGTCAGTACTACATTAAACTACGATATATAATGTTGAATATATTAGTCAGGTCCCAAAATAGATAAATAGCCCTGGATAAGATGCAGTAGGCATTTTTGAGGAAAAGTACTTCAAGTGTTGTTTCTATATGATTTTTAGGTGCTGAATCCATTTCTGCCGTATAACAAGTTGTAAACATCACTGTTTTGGCATAAACAATAAAAACAAAATGGCTGCCAAAAAAAAGTTTAAACATTAAACATTACAACTAAAACTATGCATTCTCAGAATATTTAAACATGTAAACAATGAAAAAACAACATTAACATGAAAGGGATAGTTTTTAATGGCTGCTGGAATTATGCCAAGGTACACTGGGAAGCATATATCAGTGGAAATATGCAATTATGGCCAGCCCGAAGGGGGGAACTTGGAATACACATGACCCCAGGGGGGTCATATTGAGAATCACTGGGGTGTCCACCTGCAGGTGGAATATTTCAAACCCAGGGGTGGCAAGGTAGCTTGCCGAGGGAAAGACACATGCTCAGAGAGGCTTACAGTGGACTACACACGTGGGGGTTGCCCAGAGGCCGTGTTAGGTGTCGCCCAGCCTGCAGATCTACATATGTCTGTTAGCGAGGCGCCATGCGCTAGAGCCCAAGAGGATGCCACACTCCGGGTGGAGCAGGCCGTCACATCAAGGGGGCATGGTCGACCTTGCTGCTGGTAAGCCAAAGCAATGGCATCCACTATCCAGTGAGACAACCTTTGCTTGGAGAGAGCCTTTCCCTTCAGCTTCCCACCATGACAGACAAAGAGCTGGTCTGAAGTCCTGAAACAATGCATCCTGTCTACGTAAGTATGGAGGGTGCGTACTGGACAGAGCAGTGCCAAGGCTGGGTCTGCGTCCTCCAAGGGCAGCGCTTGCAGGTTCACCACCTGGTCTCGAAAGGGTGTGGTGGGAACCTTGGGCACATATCCAGGCCGGGGTCTCAGGATCACGTAAGAGTTAGCTGGTCCAAATTCCAGGCACACTTCGTCACCCGAAAATGCCTGCAGGTCCCCTACCCTCTTGATGGAGGCCAATGCAACCAGGAGCACTGTCTTCATTGACAGGAACTTAAGCTCCACTGATTGCAAAGGCTCAAAGGGAGCACTCTGCAGAGCAGTTAAAACCACAGAGAGGTCCCAAGAGGGAACGAGAGGAGGGCGAGGAGGATTCAGTCTCCTCGCTCCTCTCAGGAAACTGATGATCAGGTCGTGCTTTCCAATGCACTTACCATCAACTGCATCATGATGTGTGGCAATGGCGGCACCATACACTTTCAGGGTGGAGGGAGACAACCTTCGCTCCAACCCTTCTTGCAAGAAGGAAAGCACGACACTGATCGGGCCTTTCGTGGGTTCTTTAAGTTTAGAAGAACACCAGTTGACAAAGAGGTTCCACTTCAACGCATAGGCATGTCTCGTGGACGATGCTCTAGTCTAGCGGAAGTGATGGTAGCCACCACCGCTGGTGGTAGGGTACTCAAACCTGCCTCGTCCCGTCCAGGAACCACACATGGAGGTTTCAAAGATCGGGACGAGGGTGCCATAGGGTGCCCCATCCCTGAGAAAGCAGGTTCTTTCTCAGAGGAATTGGCCAGGGAGGTGCTGTCGCGAAGAGTACTAGTTCTTGGAACCAGGTGCGGTTGAGCCAATACGGGGCAACCAAAATTACCTGCTCCTCGTCCTCCCTGATCTTGCGCAAAGTCTACGTAAGAAGGCTCAATGGGGGAAAACGCATACTTGCAGAGGCCCCGCGGCCAGCTGTGCGCCAGTGCATCCGTGCCGAGCGTGCCCTCGGTCAGAGAATAAAACAGGTCGCAGTGGCAAGAGTCGTGGGAGGCAAACAGATCTACCTGTGCGTCCCCGAACTGATCCCAAATCAGATGAACCGACTGGGGATGGAGTCCCCATTCTCCAGCGAGAGGCCGAAACAGAGACATATCAGCTTCACGGTTCAGGTCTCCCGGGATATGAATGGCTCGAAGCGACCTCAGATGCTTCTGACTCAATATGAGGAGGTGGCAGGCGAGTTGCGACATACGGCGGGAGCGCAGACCACCTTGTCGGTTGATGTACGCTACTGTGGCGGTATTGTCTGATCGGACTAATACGTGCTGACCCCTGAGCAACGCACAGAAGCGGTGCAGGGTGAGACGTACAGCCAGCAACTCGAGGCAATTGACATGCCAAAGGCGCTGGGGTCTTGTCCAGGAGCCTGCGGCAGCATGTCCATTGCACATGGCGCCCTAGCCCATTATGGAGGCATCTGTTGATACAACAACATGCCAGGAAACTCATTCTATGGGCACTCCAGCCCATAGAAAACTGAGGTTCGTCCACGGGGTGAAGGTCTGACGGCAGTCACTGGGACTCGGAGCGTGCCGTGTTGCCATGCCCACCTCGGGACTTGATCGTGAAGCCAAAGCTGAAGCGGTCTCATATGAAGCAAGCCGAGCGACGTTACTGCGGCTGCGGATGCCATATGCCCCAGGAGCCTCTGAAATAGTTTCAGTGGAACCGCACTCTTGCCCTCGAACTGACGAAGGCAAATTAGCAGTGACTGCGCGCGCACGCTCATAAGCTGCATGCACATGGCGACCGAGTCGATTTCCATACCGAGAAAAGAGATCCTCTGCACGGAGCAGAGTTTGCTCTTCTCCCAGTTGACCCGAAGGCCCAGACAAGCTAGGTGCCGCAGCACTAGGTCCCTGTGTTCGCAAACCTTGTCTCGAGAGTGAGCTAGGATCAGCCAGTCGTCGAGAGGAACAAGGGCTGCCTCGACAACCTTTGTGAAGACGCGAAGAGACAGGGCTAGCCCGAAAGGGAGAACCGCGCACTGGTATGTCTGCCCCTCGAATTATATATATATATATATATATACTGGTATGCCTCATTTGCATATGTAAACATGACATTTCAGAAAACTTGTAATACAAAAAATGTCTGTCTCTATGTAAGTGAAAAACTGGAAAGGTTTTATGGTGATATCTATAACTTAAACTTTTTACCCTATCCACCTGTAGTGTTTTGGCTGTGAATATTGCACCTATTGTTTCAATGACAATTACAAGAAAATGGGACCCTTATTTCAATGTTATACGGTGGATCCTTATTCAGGAGACATTGAACTTTCTAAAAATGTGGTATAACAACTTTTCCTCAAAAATGCCTACAGGGTTACCCAATCTTGAAGATTCGGACCTGACTATATGTAATAATGCAATGGGGGAATATGTTTGGGTCCTGAAAATGCCGAATGTCTTATGTTACCGGTAAAAAGTGGTCTACATTATTTTAAATATATCTAGTCAGAGTGAAAGCATAGGTTATGCATTAGGTTATCAGTACCAAGCCCAAGCCTATTCATTTACACCCACAATGTAATACCAAATTTAAACTTTTGTCTTTGAGTATCGCAATATCGTATCGTGAGTTCAGTATAGTGATATGTATCGAATCGTGACATGAGGGTATCGTTACACCCCTAGTCATTTGTCAAACATTTGAAATAATAATTATATTAAATAAACATAAAGAAATTGTCTTGCGAAGTTTAAGTTAATTACTAGCTATTTATGTCCTAAATACACACAGTTTAATAATTCACACTTTTTGCATAATTTACAGTTGACATACTTTAAAAATTAAAGTAGGCCTATATTAACTTTAAATTAAAAAAAAAATACTTGTGTTGGAAAAAAACATTTTTGAGGTAGTATGTAAAAAAGATAGTATGTAAACAATTAAAAAAAATATTGAAATGCATATATGGTCTATGCATATTTAATTCTTTGTTTGCTATCTCAATTTTAAACACATAATAGCCTAATTAATATTTTCATGACTGATTATAATATTTTAATATTGCATATCTGGGGGTATGGGTACAACAATAAAATTATAAATAAAAAGCATTATAAAATGTTTTAAAATTACCTGTTGTAACAAAAGGAAAAATGTTTTATGAAAATAAAATCAACCCTTTTGTGGGACATGAACGTAAACAAAGTTTAAGAATTACTCTAATATTGTATAATGTTCAGACATAGAGGGTTACAACAGTTGATTTTGGTTTTCATGACTCTGAGAATAAGAATACCCTGCATTTGCGATATTAGTGGAAATGACAGAGCTATATTGCTTTATGTAGACTCGTCTGTGTCAATATTATTGCCACAAAGGGAACATAATGTTTTAAGACACGCGGTTTCAAACCTAAGATTATTTTTGCTATGTCTGCATTTATCACGACTTCCTTATTTTCAGAAACAATGAAAGGAAGCTGCCTGTGAGGCCCTTGTTTGTAAGGTAGTGCAGAATTGTTACATCAAATCTTGACCTCTACTTTACACATGCATCATTCTGTAGGCTACATGTTCCTGTCATCTCCAATACCTGGACTCGGATCACTTGACTCGGGTTCCCTTTTAATTCAGTTAGAAAGCTGAAGCCAAGTGGGCATCCACTAGAGCACGTGTATAGATAACAGTTGCTGTGTGGGTTTCATTGCTGCATTCAGCTCTGTGTTGTAAGTTGCTCTGACACAACATGCCCACGGCATCTATGAGAAAATGCCAGATCTGTCATATCCTGGAAGCATGAAAAGCTTCTGTTGTCCTCTTCAACAGTGACATTTTCATTGAGAATGACCATGTGAGCTTGATGCTCTTTGTTGCTATTCATTCTTGTTGATCTATTCATGATCTTTGTGTCATTGAAGCATTCTCATACAGTGAAATCCTGTCATTTCACTACTGTTCGGACAGTTTATTTATGGATTGTAAATGCAAGATTGTTGATCTCTTATTGGAAGCAGACCCCTAATAGTGGGTATGAATCAGAATTTTTCGTGGCACATGTTTTACACAAAATTTCCTTTAATTCCAGTCTCATTGATGGCACAGCTCTCCAAACATTACTATTCTTGGTTATGAGAAATTAAAGGGGTGGTATAAAGTCCTTTTCACAAGATGTAAAATAAATCTCTGATGTCCCCAGAGTGTGTATGTGAAGTTTTAACTAAATATACCCCACAGATATTTTTATATAGCATGTTAAAGTTGTCACTTTTGGAGGGTGAGCAAAAACGCAGTTTTTGTGTCTGTCCCTTTAAATGCAAATGAGCTGCTGCTCCTGGCACAGAGGGCGGAGCTTCAACAGCTTGTGTCCTTTTGCCTCACACAGACATGCACTGAACATGTCAAAAACGTTTAGCCTTTTATGCTCAAACCAGAGTTAGAAAGATGGAGAGACTCAAGAAGTGACAACATGTAGACAACATTTCTGAATGGTTTGTTGATGAATTTATGTAGCTTATGTGTAGTTATCTTCTAGTCATTGATTAGCATATTCTGTCAAAATCGTGTTCCGGGGGCGGGGTTTATGTAAATTTTAGGGGAGGAATGTCGTGCAGTCCTTACCAGCTGTTTGTTGTAGTCCTTAAAAAGCTATTTCTTTAAAAGAATATATCTCCCTTTGCTTTGAACGTTGAGCGTCGTAACTTTGCAGATGTTGTATGCTCAAACAGCAACATTACACACTAACTAAAGTTAGAAAAGTGAATTCATAATCAACCACCCCTTTAAGTATTGCTCATATTTTCCAGCTGCAGAGCCTTCTAATCCTTTCCTGGACATAACATTCCTGGAGTACATTTTCCTTTTTCCTGTTATTCAGAGGGCTTTGTTATTCTATTTGTGTGTGATAACCAGGAAGAACACAGGGATACAAATCTTTAAATGTTTACAGTATTGTTGATGGATCATTTTATTGGAACATTCACTCTAGAATTAAAAACATGGAATGATCAGATATATACATATCTTTTAATGTTTTTGTACTATTCAAGAATACCATCCTGAAATAGTTAATACATTTTCTGGAATTAAAATACTAAATTATAGTTTATGTACTTTTTTAAGCTACAGGTTTTAAAGAGCCTAAGAAAAAGTTTGACAAGCACAGTTTCCTTGTTTTGTTGATGTATTTCCTATGGAAGTTGGAGTTGGACATATCGAAGTCCCACTTAATGTATGTAATGTTACTGTGTTTTCTGATGTTTTTAGAATTGATTTCTATTATATTCAACACTTTTCAGTAGTGAAATAGCAGTGGTTTGACCATATCGCTACAGCACTGACACCTAGTGTTCTTTTAGGTTCGATAAACATGAGTGTGCTTCCATGCAAGTTATAAGTTAGACATTGTGGAGAATTTAATAAGAATAAGATATTTGCTTAAATATGCACCGGATATATTAAATGTAAATGATTGCTGATTTGAAAATGCTGTATGCAAGCTTCTCAACAAAAGCTTGCATAATCGAGAGGAGTGTATAGACTTGCAGCTTGTAGTTTTTTAAATAGACATAAATAATCAGATGATGATTTCCATTGCTTCAGGGAAAAAATAAGGAATTCCAACATATCTGGGCAACTAGAAGCAAAAATAAAGACATTCACATTCTTAAGGGGTCTTTAAATTGTGGTAATAAAGTAATTCTCACATATCCTATCTATCTATCCATCCATCCATCCATCCATCCATCCATCCATCTGTGATTTAAAAAAAAAAAATGCTGTATGTACTTGTATGCATTACCCATAAGATAATTTCTCAGCCTATGAAGCGATTTACATAGTTGTAGAAAAAGCTCTCGTTTTTTATGTATTTATTTATAATTTAAGCAAAGAACTTCACCTGAACCAAAACAAGCTCTGTTACTTTAATTTCCTATTATCACTGTAAAGCTGCTTTGAGACAGTCCATATTGTTAAAAGCGCTATATAAATGAGGGTGACTTGCCTTGACTTGAACCGCTTATATGATATTCACTTTAATTTAGAGTTTATGTCCACAGATCCTTTCAGTAAATCTTTGCATTTGTAGTTTGCATCCAAATGTGAACTAAAATATGCCTGGTTTAATCAAACATTACATATTTACATGTAAAGATCATTAGAAGAAAAGGTATATCCATGTGATAAACTAGTTGAAGAGTATATACAGTACCTTTATGAAAATTTCAATACATTTTTACAAATATTCACAAATGCACCAAGATGGTATTTTAAACATGTTATTCTTAAAAACAACAATTGCCCAAAGAATAGAAAGATAAACAACCTTAGTTCATTTTAAATGATAAAATGTTTATTTTATTATTTTTATCCACATAGAAGATAATTAATCTTAAACTGATTTCTGATCATATTCGGACACAATTTCCAGTAACAGTCCATCTAAATGTCTTCATTAATCTATGACTATTTTCTCATAAAAAGAGAAATATATTTTGTTTACATTACCTACTTCTTCCTGTTCTTTTAATCAAAGCCATTATATAACATACATACCTGTATATATTTAAGCTCCACGAGAACATGAGAGCAAAATATGGATTCCTCACACTTTTATGCATCTATACAAACAACAAAGAACCTGACATAGGAAGGTGAGATTTGTCACAGTGAGAGTCCATGTTTCCCTTTATTGTTCTTCAGTTTATAAAGTAAAGACGTGTTTTGTCTGTTTTGAGAGAAGAGACCTTCCTCTTTATCTTGGGCCAAGGTTGGTAGGAGGAATCTTAGCCGTCGATGTGCCCTTCTTGTTGGCATAAGCTTTCACGTTCAAGTTTGTCCCTTTTGGTTGAACTTTCAAATAGAAATGCAACTGGGAAGAAGAACAAATACGATATGTTAGTTTGTTATTGAAAAAAAAAAAAAAAAATCAGTAAAGAATAGTGTATCAGTGTATTGTTTATCACCTGTACAGCTTCAGCCGGTCCCACTGTCACAATGCTGGTAAAGGGTTGGTAACCTAGTGCAGAAGCCGTCACTGTGTAGGTGCCCGGCAAGAGCAGACGGAAGTAGTCTCCATCAGTCCCTGAGACGGCATCAGACACATGAAATGAAGTATTCAAACTTATACTACAAAATCAGCTTTTAATGTAGAACAACACTCACCGCAGGTGATATCGTGGTTTACGCCTGCCACCGAGATCACTGCATTGCTAATTGGGTTGTTGTTCTCATCATAAACCATGCCTTTTATCCCATGGTGCACCTGGAGGACAGGAGAGAGTCACAATGTCAACCCACCCTCATGTTGTATTGTTTGTACAACATGTTTGTTGTATTGTCATGTTGGTCATTTTTTTCCGAAAGTGCTAAACGTTTTCACATTGGACTAAAACTTACTAAACTTGCTGACTTTGCTTACACGGGCTATAACAACTTCAAATTTTCCTGAAATTTGCATGTCTTTTTGGATCTGATTGATCGTAGGCTTCATTGATCTGAGCTTTTGCACCACCGTTTTTTTTTTTTAGGTGAATAAGCTTGATTGAAATTTTTTCATGCATACTGTATGTGCATATGCTCAGATCAATGAAGCCTACGATTAATCAGTTCCAGAAATTCAAAACCTGTGCTTATTGAAAGAAAAACGAAAAAAGATTGAATCTAATATTTGGTGAAAAAATAGCATAATGAGAGAATAACAAGCTATTTAAAAGGCTGGTCATTTTTGACTGGGAACACCAAATTAGGGAAAGGATTTCCAGCACAGCTCAAGGGTTAAGCTTTCGTTATGGTCAGGCACTGCACTCAAAGTGGTAAACCGATTCCATCCATTACTTTAAATGTGCTAGCAAGCAGTGTAATGTTACCTGAACTCACAACGTGACCCCTGAAGGTTCATATCAATTTCACATTATAAGTATCTGGGGACAGGTTCATTACCTGCTGGTGCCATAGTGAACCAATTTGTCTTTCTTACCTGTGTCTGCTAGAATACTGGCCCCCTTTTTACCTGTTTGATTTTGAATAAAATGCTCTCCAATTCCATTTCTACATGTTCTGACTGCAGAGTTTGAACTTCTACTTGTTTCATTACAGGCATACAGAGCTGAAACTAAAGCAGTAAAACAGTCAAATGCGAGAAGGGAAGTTCCTCACCTGCTCCATGTAGGACACCAGAGCCTCTCTGTTGGCTAGCCACTCGCTGGCGAGAGCCGTCGCTGGAGGAAACTTATCACAGCTGAGCTCCAGAGTGATCTCAAAGCAGTTTGTGTGGAGGTAGTTGAAGTCCTGCATCCCTTCAGAAATATTGAGGAATAATTCTTCTTAATCGCACATTAAAATGTAGTATGTACAGCACACAAAACCCCACCAAAAGTGGAAAAGATGCCCCACATATTCTAAATATTCACTATTTTTTTAATCAACCATTTTTTTATTTTTTTTATAGAGCTTGTAAAGTTAAATTTGCAAGAAAAAATGCACACATACTGTATAAGAAACACTTCTTTTTGTATGTGTGTTTGGGAAACTATTCACATGCTCATACATGACCATTTTCTGCTTGTGTATTGGTTTCCTTTAGGTTTTTTTTTTTTTTGCAAAAGTAATTTTAGGGAAATATATGACCAACAAAACAAAGATGACCTAAAAATTTATTTGAAAATCAATTAGAAAATTGACCCTTAAATAAGTTAATTTCACTGGTGGAATTACACTGGTGCTTGCACTAGTGAAAAGCTCTCAACTAGAACACAATCACATGTCCTTAAAGATAAAAGTGCTTGTAATTTCCAAATTTCAGCTAAATTACAAGGCATTTAGATGAGACAAAACCACAAGCCTTGTTGAAGTAATTGAATGAGAACCGTGGTATGTAAAATATAACCCACCCTTAGATAGAGAGTACCAGCTGGCTCCATTTGTGATTCCTTCATCAAAGTAATCGCCGCAGTTCCAGCCCTTATGCATCCAGCTGTGGGCATAGGAGTACGTCTTTGCCAACTACACACACACACAATACAAAAACACACAAATCTGTAAATATTCACCAGGGAATTGGGAAAAACAACGGTCAGCTCTTCATTAGGTGAAGTGTGTGATTTCTGAACTACTCTGCCTTAAGAAAAAAACAAAACAAAAAACAAGACTTAAACCAGCTTAAGCTGGTTTGCTGGTCTAAATTTAACTTCCAGCCTGATCAGGCTGGTCTTTTGTCTTGTTTTAGTAGGGTTTTGTGCTCTTGGCCAGGCTGGAAGACTCTGTATAGATCTAATCTGACCAATAGCAGTTAGTAAAGGCAAATCTACTTTTTTATGCAACTAAGATGACCAGCCTTAAAGAAAAAAATTAGATAACTAGTCTAGGCAGTTTATACAACTGCAGATAAGACCATCTTAAACCTGCTTAGACTAGCAAGTCAGCTTAGGTTGGTTTAAGTGTTGTTGTTTTTTCCGCAGAGAAGTGACACCATACGGAATTGCCAAAAAAAAAAAAAAGAAAAAAAAAGAATGACTTAAAACATTCCAAACTCCACCCATCTGCCATTTGTAAAATGATTTGATAGTGCCACAGAAACACAGTGTTTACACTTTTTTTTAACAAATTACAAATGGCTTACAATTGCTTGTGGACATTAAACTTTTTTTAAAGTGGAAAAATCACACAAATAACGAAAAAAACACAACATACCTTTCGAAATATTTTATCATCAGAGGTGGCCGAGTATGTTGTTTTGCCTCTTATCCGGGGCTCGCGAGACTTATCGAAGGGGTAATTGGCAACTACAGCTCCACCGTGGAGGTTAGCAGACAGAACGAAGTTATAATTCTGCATCCATTTTATCACTGCTAAAGTCTCCGGCTCAACCTGCAAGAACCAAAAATACAGGGAAAAACATTCAGGTTTCCTTTGTTTTAGGTTTTTGTGCCATGACACTCCAGCAACGTTCTTTGGGAATATTCCTTTAACTCTGCTATCTGAGAGATCTGACCTGTGGTACTAGAGGTGAAGGGATAATAAACCTCCACCTGACCCTGTTGCATTAAGTAAAATCAGTCCAGTTGGCTCCTTAGAGATGGCTGCTGTTTTGAAGAGACTGTGTATTTATTATGCATAGATCTGTATATATAAACAACCAAGCGTCCCTTTGGCCCCAGCTGTCATTGAAGAGTTAGGTTTCATGCTGTGAACTCACACAGATGTTTTTCACCCTGCTTAGGTCTGTGTAGTGCAAAACCCACACTAGGGTCAGAGGGTCACGAGCGGGGTTTGATGTGAGAGTGACAGCTCTTGACTCACAGAGAAATGATTGGAACTTGTCATATTCCTCCAACTGCAGTTCTTCTGTTGTTATCCTGAGGGACGTGTGGCTGCCAGTGAACATACTTCTCCAAAGCCGGAGTTCTCATTTTAGAGTAAGGAAAATACATAGATGTTCCTGGAAAGAGCTGTTTAAATGGTTTGTATTATTCTAGTGAGCTCTTCCAAAAAATCTGGGAATTCTTTCATTTTATTACATAAAATCAAGAAGAAATGTGTAATATTCTATTTCTAGTAAGTAAACTACTTTGTGCTAAAGGTCAGATGTTCCTGCTTCCATCTAGCACAATATGTTCTTTGTAACATTCTCAAATCATGATGGATGGCATGGATACACACAGATGAGATTTACTTTATATTACTCAGCAGGTTGTGAAAGGCTAATCAAAATATCCAGAGCTCATGATGAAGACTAACAGTAGTACAAGCTAAAAAAGTCCATTTACACAAGCCAAGGCTCTCTATTTTGTGAAATGTGGGCTTGTTGGCGATTGATAGAGAGCAGACCGGCAGAACGAGAGCTGGGTGGGTTACTAACAGACTAATGGAGAGCTTAAGTGAGCTGTCCAACTGTAAAAACAAAAACGTTTTTCTTTGCAATGCAGGAAACTGGAACTATCCTGTCTTTTACTTAAGATTGGAACAGGGATTTGTCTATGTGATGTCTATGTATACAAGATTGTTTGTACATTAAAAAGGTCACCCCATGAAAACATATACAGATCCTGTAGCTCAGTTGGTAGAACATAATGTTAGCAACGCCCATGTCATGGGCAGGCCAGCAGAACGATCCACAGATATCTGAATCTGGGATTCAATCACCACGTTTCATGTTTGTATAAGCAATGAATTTTGGAACTATGGAACTTCTTTTGTTCCATAGATTTTACTCAAAAATCAGTCCAATCATAGGTTTGATTCCCAGGGAACACATATAATGATGGTAATTTAACAACACCAGTGCTGGTTCCTCTTAATGATTCAAGCTCCTTATGGGTTAAGGAATAAAACTTTGGGGAGAAAAAATGCAATTCCATCGACAAATGATTAGATGATTTCAATATTAAATAAATTCAAAACAATTCATAAAAAGCTCAGGCTCATAAGAGTCATGAGATTTTGAACTGGTTGCACTCTATGTTTTTGACTTTTGTTTAGACTGAAAAATCTCTACATTTTTTTTATTAAAATGGAACGGGTTCTGAACATGAACTGAGTCGCTTTAGGTAAATAAATCTCAAAATATACACACTACTGTTCAAAAATGTGGATATATTTTTTTATGTCTTTAATGCTTACCAAGACTGCATTTATTTGATCAGAGATGCAGTAAAAACAGTAATATTGTGAAATATTATTGCAATTTAAAATAACTGTTTTCTATTTTAATATATTTTAAAATGTAATTTATTCCTGTGATGTCAAAGCTGAATTTTCAGCATCATTTCTTCAGTCTTCAGTCTCACATGATCCTTCAGAAATCATTCTAATGCTGATTTGGTGCTCAATTAACATTTCTTATTATTATCAATGTTGAAAACAGGTATGATGCTCAATATTTTTGTGGAAAGCGTGATGCATTTTTGTTCAGGATTCTTTGCTAAACAGAAAGTTCAAAAGAACAGCATATATGTGAAATAATAATCTTTTGTAACATTACAAATGTTTCAGCAATTTAACACATCTTTGCTGAATACAATTAATAATTTCTTAAAAAAAAAAAATCTTACTGACCCCAAACTTTTGAACAGTAGTGCACATAAATGGTTAGCATATATACAAATATTTTGTGTTATCGTTACCCTATCAAAGAGGATCTTATATTGTCTATCTCAACATCTTTCAGCACTTCCAAACCGCTACACAAGCTTCAAACAATGCGCATCAAAAAAATCATGTGAGTTTGCGCGATGGGACGACATAACTGGAAAAATCAGCGGAAAAATCGTTGCAAAGCATCAGAAATGCTGTTTTGGTCATTCAGAAGTCTGTCGTCAAAGTGGTTCAGTATAATTCCCTTCTTACACGACTGCGTTCCAAAACAGCAGCATCTGCCTCCGAAAGCAAGATAACACGTTTATTGCATTTCGTCTGTGCTCTGAGACGCAAATAACTTATTATATACAAAAAATAATATATACAGTGGCTTTTCCTACTTTTCTTAGTGATATTTTAGCAACAGTTTATCAGGAAGTGACGATTTTGTCCTCTTCGGCTCACTGGATGGAAACAGCGCTTTATTCGCAAATGTTTTATGCGATATTCGAATTTTGCGCATAAGTTAAATTCGCAACTTTGGATGGAAGCTATTGTGTCCTCTCCTATAGAGGTGTATGTGACACTGATTGATGATCACCTGTAATTCCCAGTTGTCTGGCAGTGGTAGGTGGTGGTTTTGGCCGTTGTGCTTCTCGTAGTAGTACATAAGAGCATTCAGGTCTGGGAAGTTGCGGTTGAGGTCTACCTCTTTCGCGTTTCCACGTCCCACTAAGTAGCCGTTGAATTCTGGACCCTGTAAATCGGATAAAGAGCACATCATTTCCTATTCTTTAAGTACCGTTTTGGGAAGGATTTCGCCTTTTAACATTCTCAGTATGTCTGGTGTGAAATGTATACCTCAAGTAGTTTATTGTGCTTGTGTGTGTTGTGTAAGCGAGTTAGAGCACGTTAAATAGATCCTGTCTGATGCTGAGGTATAGTTTCCTTTGCTAGTTCTTGTCTGGTCCATTGAGACGCTTGATAACTGGGTGTGTGTGGCCACATTCAGCCTCCATTTACTGCTGGACATATAATTAGTCTCAAAGATCAAGAAAGAGTCTGTATTACTATAATTTTGCACTCTAGATGTGTGAATGCTGTAGGTGTATGGACTCTGTTCCAGAAAAAAATACTGTATGTATTTTGTGAGTTCTTCTGGTGTAATTAGTCTCAAAAGAAAGCCAGCAATGCACTCTGGGATGTGACTGATTCCTAAATAACAAACTAGAGGCCACCAGAGACTTACAGCACTCCCACACCACAGCTGCCACACTGAAGAAATAAGTGTATATGCATGCTCACATTCACACCACGCTCTGTTGGTCACGGATTTTGAGCTGTGGCGTTTTAGTATACTTGTTTTACAATGTAGATTAGCTACTTAGGGCTGTATACCTGCCTGGCAGCGACCTCATATCCATCAGGGTTCATGGAAGGAAGGATGTGGATCCGTGTGTCGTGGATGAGGCGCGTGATTCGCTCGTTTCCTGCCCGGTATTCCTCGCACAGGAACTGGGCCAAGTAGATGAGCAGCTCCCTGCCGAGCACTTCGTTCCCGTGCATGTTCCCAACGTACTTGAACTCTGGCTCCACTGAAAAACACAGGTCAGGTGACCGCCAGTCAGGAAGTCATGAGGTCATAGGGTCACATCCGTGAATAGCATGCAAGCAACAAGCTCTATGCATGCATATGTAGCAATTCAGAAGCAGCAACTGTATGAATTAAGACCTAATATGCGATATGAAGCTCTAAAGGTACTGCAAGGATTGCCTACTAGATATTTTGCGATCATTTACTCACCCTCATGTTGATCCAAGACTTTCTTTTGTGGAACACAATAGGAGAAATGTACATTTTTTAAGACAATGAAAGGGAATGGCTCCAAAAACACTTCACCATATAAAAGAAGTTCATGCAACTTATACATAACATTCCAAGTCTTCTAAAGCCATATGTGACCCTGGACCACAAAACCAGTCACATGGGTCAATTTTATGAAATTGAGATTTATACATCAATAAATAAGCTTTCCATTGATGTATGGTTTGTTAGGATAGGACAGTATTTGGCCGAGATACAACTATTTGAAAATCTGGAATCTGAGGGTGTAAAAAAATCTAAACATTGAGAAAATGGCCTTTAAAGTTGTCCATTTATGTTTGCGATTGTGCTGCATTCACTCACAAAAATAAATGTTTTATATATTTATGGTAGGAAATTAACAAAATATTTTCATGGAACATGATCTTTACTTAATATCCTAATGATTTTTGGCATAAAAGAAAAATCGATAATTTTGACCCATACAATGTATTATTGGCTATTGCCACAAATATACCGTGCTACTTATAACTGGTTTTGTGATCCAGGGTCACGTATAAAATCTTTGTATGAAAAACACACCATATTTAGTCACAGAAAATTGAGCGACATGAGGGTGAGTAAATGATGACTGAAGTTTCATTTCTAGGTTAACCATCCCTTTAAAACAAATTCACTTTTCCAACAGTGTATGTGGCATGCGGTTGAGTAAGCTGACACTGTAAATGCTCGTATCAAATATGAATGAATTCAAATTCATCATTTTCCTCCTACAAAAGCTTTTTGAGGGTTTAACAGCACAGCAGGCCACTCTCATCGAAATTCCTGTCTCACAGCCAGTTGTCAGCTCATTATTCACAATTATCTCCTCTAACAAGTACCAGCAGATTTCCGTTTGTTCTTTTTTGATGCGGAAGTGAGTGATGGCGAGATTGCAAATCTAATTAGCCACTGTGTGCAGGCAGACTCATCAGGCACAGTCTTCCAATTAATCACCAAATAATTAAATTAACTGTGCTGTGCCACTGCTCAAATAGTCACAAAATGGGTGGCCTTGACATTAACGCATGAACATTGTTTAAAAGTCTTAAGGGTCAGGTGGTCACAAGGACTTTGCCCACTCTGCTGTATCGGTTCCTGTTTTTGTACTCTGTGTGGAACATGTATACATCCTGCAATTCTCTCAGAGGTTTTACCTTTGTACGCATATTGCCAAGAGAAGCAGATTTTTACTCTGCAAAAAAAGGATTTTCTTACTCAACAATCTTAAATCAAGATACATTTACTTAAAAAGCAAAATTAGTTAAAATGTTGAGTTTTGTTTTCTGAAAAATTGCTTAAAATTAAGTGACTTTATGCTTAAAATGAGAAGAAATAAAATCTGCCAGTGGGGTCAGAAAATTATTTTATTTTCGCTTTGAATTAAGTTTATTTTTTCTTGTTTTAAGCATGAACTCACTTATTTTTGATAGATTTTTCAGAAAGGAAAACTTGGTCACACTTTAGATTAGGGTCCAATTCTCACTATTAACTAACTATAAACTTCTACTTTTGCCTCAATAAACTCCTAATTACTGCTTATTAATAGTTAGTAAGGTAGTTGTTATGTTTAGGAATTGGGTAGGATTGGGAATGTAGAATACGATAACAGCCTATATCCTAGTAATATACATGATAATAAGCGACTAGTTAATAGTAAGAATTGAACCCTAAGCTAAAGTGTTACTGAAAACGTAAAATCTTAAGTAATTTTGCTTTTCAAGTAAATACATCTTGATTTAAGAATATTTAGATATTTGTGCAGGAAAACAAGGCGAAAATTATTTTTTGAGAGAACATCTGATGGCAAAAATCTATTTGCTTTCAAAAGCTGATTTATTAACTTCTTTTGTTGATGGATCTTAACTACTTGCAGTAGCAGAGCTGAAAGTGTTTTGAATTTGACTGAACAAAGGAACAAGGTCTACAGACTGAAACAAAGAGGGAAATGTTACTGCTCAGCAGCTGTTCTTTCATATTTCAAAAGATACATTGGAGTTCTGAATCATCTTTTTTTTGAAGTATCAGATGTTTCTCCTGAAATTCCTTGTAAATAGAGACAGTGGTTGGCTTACAAAGCATAAACTAGATAATTTGTTTTCATCTTTGAAATCTTTGAAATTTTGGGATTTCTGACTTTGGATTCCTAAACTTTGGTATCTTGGCCAATCTAAGGTAAGTTTAAGATATTGTTCTCTTCTGGAACTCTAGAGGAGACACATGCAAGATTAATGAGCTGTTGTTCTCAATAGAATCATCTGAGAAGCAGAAGTGTCCATTTGCTCTCTGTTTTTAAGGAAAACAATTGAGCTATTAAACATTCCGATGTTTCATTCCAGTGGGAATGTTTTTGTTTTAGATTAACAACAAGGCCGGTGTTTGCTCCTGTCTGCAACATTAAACACACCACATCTCCAGACACATACTCCCCCTTAAACCCATTACTGTCCATTCTTAAATGCAATTTACAGTATCTGAGTGTTTGAGGAGCAACAAGATAAATCAAATTGACGGTCAACATTGGCTGGCCAGACAAACTCATGAATGACCAGTCAAAGCTTGATTTCAACTGTTAAGTGCTTATCTCAGAAAAAAGCCCAAATTATGCAATCAAACCAAAATTAAGCAGTAATTTTGGTTTGATTGCATACTTTGGGCTGGCAGCTCTGGCAGCCTTACAGCCTCAGTAGGAACAACTTGCAAGAGTTTTCTTGAGCTATATGTGAGGAATTTAATGCCTTGGTACAAGAGTAAAGAAAAGACTCACATGCTTCATGGATGCCAGGGTTATCAGTGAACTCCAGGACATATAGGTGCCGTCCCTCCACGCTGCGACCGATGCTGTAGATGCGAGTGATGTAGGGGCATTCGCTTTGGACAGCAAAAAGAGCTCTCACCATCTCCTCATATCCATGGTGCTGGAAGTCAGACGCCCCGGTCAACGAAGCCTCGAGCCCCAGAAGCAGCGCCCCAATCCAGATCAGACAGCTGCCTGACAGCATGGTCCCAGACTGCTCCGCAAACAGAGCGCCACTTCTTTTCCTCGCTCTCTTTCTCAATCCTGCTCTCCCCGTTTGCCTCCTCCCTCTGGACCTCCTCTCACTCCCGCTTAGAAGAGCAAGTAAGGACGGCCCCTCCTTTCTCTCTCTCGCTCTCTTCTGATTCCCTCACCCATACCATTTGTGTGTGTTTACTCATTTGGCATTGTTGGAGATGTGAGAGTTGACATCACATATGACACCTCAACTTTGGCTTTACGCTCCTCACACACCAAACCTCCCCCTCTTGTGTTTTTCAGTGCTATGACCTGCGGTTAATCTCTGACTAGCTTTTGAAAGCATGATTACTGATGGTTTAACTAAAGAGGAATAAAAGCAAACAGGAAAGGGGTGAAATGGAGGCTTTATTTTTGGGGAAAGGGATGTGATTAGCATTTACTCTCCCACTTTCGCTCCAACACTAGCTCATTCATTAACTCAGAGTAAACACACTCTGAGCCTGAGAGGTTAGTGCTTCTACAGGGCATTCTGGGAAAACAGACCATGGGGGACCAAAGGTTTCAAATGAGCGCTGTGGAACTGGCCCCCTGAGGCCCTCCTCCCATCACCTCTACTATAAATCCCAGGAGCTGCTGTCCGTCACACTCACTATAACCTGAATGTTAGTACTGCAGTTGTTGCTTTGTTACTGATTTTATATTCATTCTCAGTAACACCACGGGTGGAAATGTAACACCTTTTGCGTTGACCGAACAAGCAGGCTGTTTACTCAATTGCCCATGTGTTTGTGTCATTACGGACTACCCTTGCTGTTGCCAAACTAGCCATTTGGCATAAAGTCTGCATGAAACGGAAGTTGTGATAGGCTTTTCTTTCCTATTGTAATGTATATCCAAGTGAAACGGCTTCTTGAACAAGAAAAAAATGTAGGGTGAGACTTGATTTTGTCCATCGGGAATTGATTGGATTGTTGGATGGTTGTGGTCTGCTATTGCTGTAATCTCATGTGAGTGACAGGTTGTCCCGCCCTCATGCCGAAAAATGTTTCATCAGAGAAGAGATGTCACTGCAAGAAGAAGGGGAAGTTAAAAGTCACCATGAAATCAAAACTGGCGATTCTTATTTTTTATGGAATAGAGCATAAGAAATTATTTATGCATGCACATCATTATTTTTTTAATTCATTATCTTCCCGCAACACAGGCTCAATGGAAAAACTTACCTGTGGCAACATTTTGATCGTTTTCACACACATTTATGATTACAGGGGCAGATTATAGATGAATAAAGACTTGTTTTCACATGGCTCCATGCACAATTATGTCATGACCTCAATTTTCTTTTTTTACCATAGTGCATGATTTGTAAACCAATATATTTCACAGTTTGCATCACTTAACCAGCTCCATATGTTCGGTTTTAATGACGTGCTACGCTTGTTTGGTAGCTTTACTGGTACAGAATTGTACTTGTGATGTGAAGAGCTCGGGTACGAATCCCGTGAAAGAAGAGTCATGATAAAAGAGCTCAAAGACAAGATTGTTATGGTTATGATTGCGTTTTTATGTCACATTAGTTTTTGTTAACACTATCGGGTAGGTTAGGGTTTAGTGTAAATATACGCTACTTTAAAACGGAGCATTAAGCTTTTAGTGCCAATCGCTGGACATTTAAATTCAGAACTGCAGTGATACGTACAAGCTCCAACGTAATAAAACGTTGCCATATTCAAATTCATCTGTTTCGGAAAAAATTAAATGTCAATGTCAAGTGAGTGTCGGTTTTAGCGACACTCACTTGACATTTCACTTTGAAACTGTCGCGCAACGTGCATGATGCAACGTACTTTGCGTTTTGCAAAAATGTTGCCACAGGTACGTTTTTCAAATGAGCCTGGGCTGTATTCCCGACATCTCTTCTCTGATGACGTGTGCATCGCCGTGAGGGCGGGACAATAATCCTGCCCTTCTAGCAACCTGTCACTCACATGAGATCACAGTAATTAACAAATGCAATCCAATCAATTACTGAGGAACAAAATCAAGTCCTGTCCTAAATTTTTTCTCTTTAGAGAGGCTGTTTCACTAGATAGATATACGTTATAATAGAGAAGAAAATGTATATTCATGTTCCAGTTGTACTTAATTGACTTAATTAGTTACACATACACACACACACACACCTAGGGCATATCTTACACCCGCGCAATGCAGCGCCAAGCGCGATACTAGTGTTTTTTGCTAGTTTCAGTCCGACGCAGTTATCATTTTCACGTCCTGCAGCCACTTGTTTTAATAGCAAATGCCATACTTTTGAGCCCATTTGTGCGCCCATGGGCGTGCTGGTCTGAAACGAGGTGTGTTCTGGCGCATTGTTGGCAGGTTGCTTTTTTGAGGCAACAGAAATAGACTGCGACCAACTGAAACCTGGTCTAAAGTCAATGGCGCAATATATTTGTTATTTAAAGAGCGAGTTAGTAATGTGCGCCTATAGGCGGGTCCACGACGCGCTTAGCCTACACTCTGCTTATTAAACATACATGGACGCACAGCAGCACAAACATGCCAAATATTTAAAATAAAAGGATTAAAATGTAAAAGATTATTATTGTGTATAAAAATATATGGTGGAATCCGGCTTGTCCCGTAGATGATCTGCTTGCGCACTTTTACCTCGCGCACGAGCAGTTCCGTTTGCGCTCTGGAGACTTCGGTCTTTCCACTATCAAATTCCGTGATGTAAATAGCGAATCTGCCATGGCGCGAGCTCAACTGGCATTTAAAGGGAATGGGAAATGAGACTATTATGGTGTAACGCAAGTATATCCCAAAACACACCCATTACTCAGGTGCTCTTCGTTCATTCTAAACCGGAAAATTTTCTGTTTTGAATTTTTAAAAATCACAGCTTAATCGGAATGGTACGAAACTTAGTGACTTTCATGGCA
Source organism: Scardinius erythrophthalmus (assembly GCF_964197995.2). NCBI lineage: Eukaryota > Metazoa > Chordata > Actinopteri > Cypriniformes > Leuciscidae > Scardinius > Scardinius erythrophthalmus. The sequence goes on from NC_138238.1 coordinate 10,829,942, forward strand.
TTAGGAATGTGAACACACACACACACACACACACACACACAAAGATCGTTAAAATAGGGCCCCAAATCTATATAGAGAATTTTTTTTTTCCTGTTCTTCTTAGACACATTTCTCAAACCTATAAACACAAAAAATCTCTATATTTATTGTTAAAAATGTTTTTCAATATAGCATTTAATTTTTTCATAACAGCTCATGGTTGTAACTATGAGCAATGTGTCATTCAATCTTTAGAAAAACAGATTTAGTGACATCCAGTGGATGAAGGTCATAACAACACATGCTGTTGTTAAAGGTTTGCCTGCAAATAAACAAAAGGAGCAACGATTTAGGTACATGGATGTGTGGAATTATTTTATGATGAATGCAATCAAGTAATTGTTCAGTCTTACACACTTACAGCATCTTTCGGCGGCGGCGGCGGCAGTAGGCAGGGTTGACACTGAAACTATGGGTTCTAAAAGAAAAACCAACAATCATTTAATTTTAGGGTGCAGCCATGAAATTGTTTTCCTATCATAATAACATGAGCTTAGAAAAAGTAGAAAAATAACATGTGCTTAGAAAACTTTTACCAGGTTGGTACTCTCCACTGCAACTGATCGCTAAAAACAAAACAAAATAGTTCAATTAAATAATCCATCCCAAAAAATACCTGTTTCACAATAAAGTAGGCTATACCATAACTAAATTAAGAATGACGGCTTTTTGACTCACATTCCTGGTCGCGGGCACACTTCTTTTCATCTGTGTAAGAGAAACAGATATTTAGATGTGAAAATCAAAAATGAAAGGCACACTATGCAGTTTCCGTTTTTCTCAAACAGCGACTCTAGGGGTGTACTTGTATTTAACGTCATAGTAAATACCACTCACGCAGAGCTGTCTCTGCACTCTTCCGACCGCGCTTTCTTTGTCTTTTTCGTCGACTCTGCCATGATTCACGTCTGAAATGCGTGCTAGTGTCTTCCATAGAGGCTGCTTCATATGTTGTTGATGTATGTGACGTTGTGCCGTAAAGCAAGTCGTGATTTTTGCGAGATTTGGCGGGACGCCACCTCTCAAACCTGCATTGCTGGTTTTGCCAGCACCCCCACCCCACCCATCTAAATGAGTTCAAAGCTGTTATATTAAGGTACAAAGCTTGCATAGTGTGCCTTTAACATTTATATTTTACAATGCTGAAAAGGTTTGTGACACTTATTACCATTAAGTATCGAGAGAGAATCGTTCACACAGCTCAGGTCAATGTCTGCTAGCGATTTTAAGCACATGACCCCTTGTCTGTATTCAATCTGACATGAAGGTGTCCATCGATCAGACGTACAAATTGGGGTATGTCCCTCCATCTTCCTGAAGCAAGTGAACTTTTCTGCAGTCTGCTTTATTACAACAGAGTAGTTGCAGTTTTCTACAAAAGAAAACAGATTTTGAGAGTAAGTAAGATTTTAAAATCCAATTTAAAAAGTGCAATTTAAAAGCAACAAGTTATAGGACAAGTTGTAGGACAGTCACACTATTTTAAGTGTTGGCCATTTCATTTCATAATTCTTAATTCACTGTATTGCTTACTGTTTATTACCCACAATGCACTCTGTCTCTTTACATTATGGTAATAATGTCTGTCTCTAATAGATTATTTACCATAATGTAATGCAGAGATGTCTTTTAAGTGGAAAACAATCAGCTACTTGTTAAGCTTGCTTATGTCAGAGTCAGAAAATTGGGCCCCATCAAGTGTCTTTGAGTACCTTGTAAGAAATGAATCACTTGATACAGTGCACTTACTGTGTACATACATGTTTTTACATTGTACATGTATTTTTATAAATGTGATTGATTTTTTACAGGTTTTCAGGTTTCACAAATGGTGCAAGATGCCTTAGCGAGCACCACTAAATATAGAAGAAAAAATCTGGGGGAGGCCTGGGGTTTTATTTCTTTGTAAAAAGTGACACATTTACACTGCAGGCAAACACAACACATATTGACCAATAGAAATGAAAATGTAGGAGAATGAAAATGAATTTACCGTTTTGAAGTGCATTACAGCAAGAAAAAAGGCAAAAAATCAGCACCTGCAAACAGATATAAAACACACTTTAAAATACTGTATACCACGCGAATCATTGTGATATTACATAATATATAAAAAGATACTAATCTAAACTCTTCAGTGTTATCAGTCTGCTGCTTGCCTAACATCCTTAGAGAATTGTCATGTTGACAGTTGACTTTAACCACAGATTAGTGGTAATGTATTATTTCTGCAAGTTGGAACCACCACATTTGGCCAATGACCAATTACGTATATTCAAACGTGCATATAGACTGAACTTGTAATGTGCACGTCATCAGCATTCTCACAGGTTCTCGTTTTTTAAAGTTTCTTAGAGAGAACTTCTGTTTTCTGTTAAAACGGTGTCGTGTTAGCGGCCCCTAAGATAACAACTAATGATCGTTACGACAGAAGTGAATCATTCAAAACTAAATTTAGCTGGACAATAACTTTATTCTAGAGCTGCTGTAAAGCCAAAACAATCTCTTTTACTTTCATTTCCTATTATCACTGTAAAGCCGCTTTGGAACAATCTACATTGTTAAAAGCGCTATATAAATGAAGATGACTTGACTTATTGAATGCTGGGTGCTTGGGTTCATGTTCCAACTCCACTTATATTTAGAACCTTGTATTTTGTATCTGTGAAAATGAATTAATGAGGCTTTTGGAAATACATTTATTTTTTTGACGAATCAAAATAAACAGTTACACTTTACTTTAAAGTGTCTGTGTTATAGTGTAATTACACATTTAAGTACTGAGTAATAGTAATTAATGTATAGGGTGATGTTCAGGAATAGTGTTTGGTTTTAGGGTTAGTTGCATGTAATTTTGCATCATTCCTAGTTATTACAGTAACTATGTAACGTGGAATAAGGACACTGTAAAATAGTGTTACCAAATAAACTTTTATTCAGCAAAAATGCATTCAGTTGATCAAAAGTGTCAGTTAAGACTTTAAGTAAGAGACGTCTTTCAAAAACATACAAAAATAAAAACTTACATTCTCCAAGGTTTTGAAAGGTATATAGGGAAAATGTGTTGGTTGTAGTGGGACTGAAGCCCCTTTTATGATTTTTTTATGAAGTAGATATTTAAAATGGTACATGATTATTTTACTGGGATTAATTATTATATTTTAGATTTGAATTAAATATATATACAATTAAAAGTCTTTGTCTGGGACAAGGTTAAAACAATAAAAAAAATATTCATACAAATGAATGATGAAGGCATGATAAAAAAGCTTCCTGAGACAATTGTATTCTTAAAGAAGAGATGGACGTTAGAATAACCAAAAGGTCATTCTGCTTTGGCTGTCCACTGACATCACCGAATTACTCAGTATACCACAAAGACAACATTCGAAACATAATGGAATGGAATTAACATCGTAAGTGAAAGGAACATTCTGTCAATTTTCTTGGTAATCGGTATTGTGCAACTCATGACACAAATGTGAATGGAAAAAGATAAAAAGCATACCAAGTTTTCCAATTTCTTACTCATCTTTTATTTATACTTTTACTGTAGAGCATCCATTATTTGCTTGCTAGCACAATTGCTAAATGTGTTTAGCATTATTAGCATCATAAGGAACAGTGGTAGTGGGCATGTCAGGACATGCCACATGGCTGACAAGAGATGTCTAATTCCTACAAATCTAAGATAAAAAGATAAATATGGTATCGAAACAACACCCAATCAAAGACTCGCCACGCTCAACATCATTTCGCTAGACACACAGTAACCACGGCACATCTAGATTTAAAGTGAGCGAGAATGAGAAGATGAAAGATAGCACTGACTGTATTTTGGTTAACACCCCAAATCACTTCTACAGCAGTGTCATTGATTTCTACGAAATAATTAAATAATCATAGCTGAGTCACCCTCATTGCGTTCCAAATACAAAACCAAAGATAGTTTCAGTAGTTCTTGTCCATACAATGAACTTCACCGGGGTCCAGTGTGGTTTACACCCCAAAGTTCTTAAAAATATCTTCGTCTTTTGTGTTCAACAGAAGAAAGAAATGGATTCATGTTTGGATCAACATGAGGGTGATCATTTTTGGGTGGACTAACCCTTTAGAAACATTCCATTTGGTGAACTTTAAGTCTCCACGCAGCATAGTTAAAGATGCCCCCGTTTCCCGTAAGAGATGAAACTTATAAACTCATGGGACTTCTGTAATTATTTGGAAATGAGGACATTCATATCCTGGCTAAGACCCAGATTCGTTTTAGGAAAAAAACTAAGAATTTGTTAAGTGTCTGAATGCATTCTACACAATTTCTGCTCCAAGATTACACCGGATAATGTGCGTTTTATCTTATCCAAACCACAACTATTTCTTCTAAACTGACTTTATAGCCAAAACATGAAACTAGGCTATATTTAACTGTCTAACTAAAAGATAATAGCCAGATACAAAGCATCATTACACCACATTTAGTCAAACATAAACCACAGCATTTGGTTATCATTCAAGTACTGTACCTCACATGCACTCTGACTCAACATAAGTCAATGCTTAGATTGCGGGTAAGAGCATTATGCACATCATTTCCATACATCGTGTGAAGATGTAATCAAAGCTTTCATCGCAACATGAACTACCATATTATAATTCAAACTTAGATTAAGCCTATAAAATGACAACTCAACCCCTTTGGGAGTTAATAAATAAGTGATAAACAGAGCATGCAAAGAAAGATAAGATAAACACAATCACTCACCACTACAAAGGTGCAAGGAGCCATCGTGAAAGAATGAAAGGTTTGACAAGCCCACTAAGAAAGCACATTAAGCCAGCCTACCTTACAAGAGTAATCCGCCCCCCTTAACCTCTTACTTCCTTAAAATGAACTTGCATTGAGCTCCACTTTGATGGTGGTAACTATATATAAAAAAAGTGCAGTTTAAGAATTTTTTTGCACAGTGCAACCACTGACAACTCAGAATATAAACTGTGACACCACAGGATTTGGAATTCTTGGGAATTCCCTAACAAAAGGTCACTCTTTAAAATATATTTAAGGTCTAATTTCCCCCAAAGGTTTTGCAATACTTATAGTTATATGCACACTGGTAAAGTTATACAATATGTGCTAGGTACACAATGTATAAGTTGAGCCTGCATTTAAAATGATTTCAACATGCTTTGCAAATAATTGGTTTGTGTATTTTACAAATTAGGCATATAACAATGTGCAGTTTTTTTTTTAAAATGGTGCATAGTGAAAATTCATTCATAGCTTGTCTCCAAAGCTGTATGCCTTTTCGTTGCTCTTGATGCCACTTCCTGGATACACTGATCATAAGCAAATACCTAAATGTGACCTGCAGATGATAGAAGACAGGAAATACATTTTACTTCTTACACTAAGCTGTGAAACATGTGCATCAGAAGACTACCCTAAAGACTAGCCTACCCTTTAAAAATCCTCTTAAATCTTTTGTAACATTATAAATGTATTTAATATAATTTTAATGCATCCTTACTGAATAAAACTTTTTAAATATTTTTTTGTAAAAAAATTTTTTTTTTACTTTACTGACCCTACTGAAACGGTGTACGTGACATTTAAGAAGCTACATTCACGTGTCATAATACCACATCCTGGTCTCACCTTTCCAGTAAGAAACTGGCAGAAGTAAAGGACCATCCACAGATACACCCTCCACCAGCTCAACTAAACGCAGGACGTCTTCAGGGTCATCTACAGACATTTCTTCTGGCTCATCAACACTCATCTCTAAGCCACAAGGGCCCATTGAAACATCACTATCTGCAAATATAGCACAGATAATGACATTAATAAATCGTAAAACATTAATAAAAAACATTCATCTTGAAGTCACAAACAGTAGTGACCGTTATTCAAGGTCAAGTGGTCCTAATTAGTATGTATTTTTGTGTCGTATTTTCCACTACATTTTTAAGCATCCTTATATCAAGATAAATTATTTGAGAAGCAAAACTGCATCAGAAACTAGAGGAACTTTAATTGTATTAATTACCATTACTTTAAGATTTAAATCTCATTTGGGATTAAGAAAAACCTAAAAACCAAAAAAAAAAAAAAAAAAAACTGTGGCTGAATGAATCATTGTCATTGTCATCATTATGAGTCACTGCGACATTGTGATATAAGGTCTATAAATAATTGGCAAAAATGGTGGAAAGAGGGTGTGTTTGTGAGTGCAGGACAAGGGGGATTTCAAGCTGACTTTCACATATGTGCAAGTAAAATGAAAGTAAAATAATGCCAAATGTTTTTGAAACAAAAAAGCTTGTTGAATTGCACTAATAAAAAAAAAAAATAAAAAAAATGCATTGCATTAACCATACTTGCATTTTAATGGGCTGAAATTCAACATGGTTGTAGCCTATATTTAAGCTGTGAATATTTCAATTCAAAACATTTCACACACATTTTCATTGTTTAAAATTCAATAATCCATATTCACCTTGATTTCATTTTCAAAATATTCATTCTGTTTAAAAATACAACCTATAATATTCAACAGGGAATTTTCGGTCCATTTTATTTTATTATTTTATATTAGCTTTATTTGGACTTTGTCAACAAGTGCTTACACCACCTGCTGGTGAGCACACTAAATCAGTACTACTGCTATTCCTGCAGTTCCCGGATGTGAAATGTTGAATTTTCTGTCGAATTTGAACCACTGAATTTGTGGGAGCGAAATGAAATGGACCGTAATTTGACTGTCGAATATTATGGGTTGTATTTTTAAACATAATTAATATTTTGGAAGTGAAATCTGAAAGGTGAATATGGATTGTTGAATTTTAAAAAAAATGAAAAATGTGTGTGAAATGTTTTGAATTGAAATATTCGCAGCTTAAATATACAACCATTTTCAGTCCATAAAAATGCAGGCCCTAAAAATACAAAGCATTAAAATGCTTTTTTTTTTTAAGTTGTGCAATTCAAGAAGCTTTTTTGTTTTAAAAAAACATTTGGCATTTGTTTTTTTGTTTTGTTTTTTTGCGAGCGAGGCATACAGCAGTGGTTACTGTGCTCCTTCCGAGGTGAGGTGACATCTAGATTCTTATTATATTTTATGCTCCCATGTAAATAACTAATTTTAATGGTTTGTGAAATATCAAGTAAATATTGATACATGGATACAACATGCATTGTACAAAATAAGCATATTTAGGATATATTCTATGGTTTCACATTTTGGCTTCTCACATCAGACATACAAATGGCGCCGCAATCAAACCACTCCCATATTGTTTTGTCCAGCTTCTAAACATACTCTTAAGTCCATGTGGTTCTGCTCTCAATAGGGAAGCTACATCAGTCTCATTCTTTACCTTTGACATTTGTACATTCAGTGGTGCCAGAGGTTCGCTTCTGGTCTAAGAGGAATTTCAATGGAGGAAGCTCATCTTCACTGTCATCCATGTCCAGATCAGCTCCATCTGTGATGTACATCTCTCTGTGTGTCCCTCTATCTGAACATAGGCAGGACTCACATTCAAAACCAGTGTGTGGAAAAAATATGTCTAATTATGAAAAATATTCAAATAAACAAAGGAATCATAATAAAGTTAACAATTTACAGTATAGTTGTGTAGATTATCACTATTTACATGCACAAATCATCATCATTGCTTTTACAGCAGTTGTTAATATTGTTTTGTTAAATGTGTAGATGGGAAAACAGGAAGTTTAGTAGACAGTCGACCACAACAGATGCTGAATCTTTTTGCTCTGCACCACTCTCTTCCACAGCTTTGTTGTTTTTTTGGACTGACCGTTTTTTTCTTTGAGCCGCGTGACCAAGGGCTTTGTGTTCAGATGCAGCCGGTGACTGTTGCTTATGTGCTGGAGCAGGTTTATGGCATGAAGGACAGAAGAACTATAGAACACCATCTTTTGCTCACGTAAGCCATCAGCACTAATGACAAACTTCCTGCCCTGTAGTGCAACCAAGAACACAAGTCATTCTTAAACTGCAAAACAGTCGTATACTGTAGAACATACTGAAGACGTGGTTCCCCGGAAGGATGTTCTAATGTCACAAGTGATTGTTGAATTTGTAAACAGTAACAATGTAATGATTACCTGAAACGTAATGGAATGAATGTCTGACCATGGCATGTCATATAGAAACTGTTGTTTTCCATTCAGCGTCTGGAGAGTAAAAACAAGACACACATCTGTATGCTTTGTGTGCATGTATGCTATGAAGAATTGTTAATCAACCCTACAGAAAAGACTGGATTAGACTCACATGAATGAATTTCTATTCTGTTCTAGGTTAGTTTATAGTGGTTGATGCTGGTTTTATAGAAAACTTAACATTTATGGGTAGAATATGATTAGTCTGTCCAGTTCCATATGGGTGGCATGAAAGATGTATCCAGTGTTGGGGAAAGTTAAATTAAAGTGTCAGTCAATTAATGGGAAAACAAAGTTTCTTGTGTTAATTTAATTTAAAATAATGCATTACTTTACAGTTACTTGAAAAAAGTAATCTGATTACGTAACTCGTGTTACTTGTAACGCAATACCTTCACCACTGAATGTAACTGGCTTTGAATTTAGACTTACATCAGAGATTTGCAGTCCTCCAGAAGCCAAACCAATGAGGATACAACCATGTGCTTTATTCTTTTCCTGAGACAGTAGGAACAGAGATAAGGGGCAGAAATGGAAAGAAAGAGAGAGTGTGTCTGAAACTGACAGAAACAGAGGATCTTATCAGTGAAACATGATAAACATCAGTAACATCATGTTTGAATCAGGGTTGGGCAAAATTCAGAACGGAAGAATTGGCTGCTTTTCAATAGAGCGTGTATTTCTGTAGACCAACCTACATTTTCTATTACCTTTTGGATCATTTCAGAAAAAAAGCTCTGAGTCCAACAAAAGCTTTGTTTCTCAAGATAATCTTCACAAACAAACATAACTTTTATGAATTTATGAAGCCTAAATACAATTGCCAGAAGTAGACCTCAAGGTCACCACCATTTAACTTCCAACAACTCTTTGACTTTATTTAGTGTGGGTTAAAATAGTTAGCAAGAACGCAATTATAAACACAATGAGCCTCATTTACCAATATCTTCCTAAGAATTTTCTTAACTTTGTACTTAATAAACTTCCTAAGAAAAGTCTACGTCGGATTCATGACATGTTCAACAGATTTGTTCGCACCTGTGTTCTTAGGATTGATGAATCCCACGTCTTCGTAATTGAAAGTGCGTGCCAGTAGTTCCTAATTAGCATAAGAAAACGCCCTGCAAATTCCCATATAAGGACATGACACTTCAGGGTCGTATGCAAGAAAAGTTGGAGAATGGTGGTGGTCAACCGATCACCAAACGAAAAAAGAACTTCAGTAATTCTGAAATAGAAATTCTACTGCAAAAGGCAAATGCCAAACGAGGCATAATATTTGATTTAATCAGCTTAATTGCTGAGTATAAATTTAAAGTATAAAGTATAAATTTAAATGAATTCCTTTGAATTCAGATCAAATCAGTATAATACTATTTCCTTAATTTCAATTCTGTTTTCTGTTTGCATACCTCAATTCAAGAAGTTCAGAAATCTATAAAGCATTTTCAGTTCAGTTCTGAGTGGCGCACAACTCTAGTTTGACTGAATACCAGAGTTGTAGTAAGTTCAGACAAGACTGTCAAGTCTTGAGTCCATGACCATATTTTCTATGACTAGTCAAGTCCGAGTGCACTTGAAAATGTGGTCTTGGACTCAAGACTCCAGTCTAGTCTGGCCTCGATTATTACAACACTTCTGAACTTTTATAAATTTTAAAATATTGCTGATCACTTACTAAGCACTAAATGGTTTAGCTCCACAGTACTTGAGCGAGCTCTTAACGCATTATAGTCCTTCACGTCTATTGCGATCTCAAAATTCCGGCCAGTTGATAATACCTAGAATATCAAAATCGACTGCAGGTGGTAGATCCTTTTCCTATTTAGCACCAAAACTTTGGAACAATCTTCCTAACATTGTCCGGGAAGCAGACACACTCTGTCAGTTCAAATCTAGACTAAAAACACATCTCTTTGACCTAGCATACACATAACTTTTATAATTCAATGTTAGGCTGCATAGTTTAGATCAGCCGGAACCGGGAACACTCCCCATAAATCCTGATGTACTTGTTACATCATAATATGGATGGCGTCTACGCTAATATTAGTCTCTCTGTTTATCCGAAGTTTACCGCAGTCCATTGGACACAGGCCGTATCCAGATCTGACGAAGGACCTGCGCCTGGACATGATGACAACGCAGTCCTGAAGTGTCAACCAGTCCCTCCCTGTTTACTAAAGTCAGCTGGATCCCGGCCGTATCCAGATCAGATGGTGGACCTGCACCTGGACCCATCCATGACGCATCCCAACCTCATCAGCCCTGTGAAGGCCTCATCGACACGACCAATCTGACTTCTGACCTGTAATGCTGCCTGGATCATAATCATACACTGTTCGCTCGTTGGCCAGAGGAGAACTGGCCCCCGACTGAGCCTGGGTTCTCCCAAGGTTTTTACTCCATTCTGTCTCCTGATGGAGTTTTGGTTCCTTGCCACTGTTGCCTTGGCTTTTGGCTTGCTTAGTTGGGGACATTTAATATTCAACAATATTATTGATCTGCCTTACTTAAGATGGACGATGACGCAATTTTCTTCTAGAAACAAACTTTGTTGTATTATTTTCTAGTTATCACTGTGAAGCTGCTTTGATACAATCTGCATTGTAAAAAGCGCTATATAAATAAAGGTGACTTGACTTGACTTGAACAGTGGATTTGTGTTAAAAAAAGTCACTAACTTTGAACATTCTATAGGTGGTGATGGGCACATCACTCAAGGTCAACGCTTCTTGCATGAAATGTAAGGCAGCCTCGCTGGACGACATTCCCTTCAGCTCCCTATGCAGGGTTGGGATGTGCTTCAGGATATAATCATTCCCGCGCTTCTGTACGATCTGTCAGTGTCACAATGAAAACATCATTAGTCTTAACAACAGTTTGTGCACAATAAGAATGGGTGAGCAAGTTTTTTCCAGCCCCACAAATTGAAACCAGCAAATTTAAACACCCTCACCCAAAAAGGGAAAAAGCCCTGTGGGCTGAAGTATGCAAAGTTTGGTTCTTCGTAGTCTCCCAGGTCAGCTTGCAGGGCGTATGCAGCCAGCTGAAAGTATAACCCTTCTTTCTCAAAGCACTCGGATCTCAAAACTCTCCCTTTAAGTTCGGCATAATACAGCTGACGGGCTTCATTGTTTCTTTGAGAATGAAACAAGCAGTTTAAAACAGACACTTAAAACAGTTTTACACAGTTAAACAGTGGTTAATGCATAGGTATCATAAACCAACATTTACAGCATTAATGCTGGTTGATAGAGAGAGTATTCTTTATTGTTTATTCATCTTTGCTCATAATACATTAACTGTTAAGAATGTAATTTTAATTTGTACATTTTGAAAAGTTAAAATGTACGTTGTACATGTAGAAATTAACATTAACCAAGAATTTTTATTTATTGTAAAGTGAAACCAGTACTTCATGTACATGTAGTTATGTATGCATGCATGTATTTATTATTCATTTATTTGGTGAGTAGCTGCTTAATTAGTGGGATATTAACCCTATAAAGCCTACTGCAACATATTTGATATGCAAATGTCTAAGGCTTCTAATTATCAACATGATCAAAACTGAAAACCTGTTTTACACAATCTAGTACATGCTTTCTGTCTTCTAATTGATAGTTTATACTTTTTTAGCAAGTAAAGGGCCTTTTAGTATTATTTTTTTTTTTTTTTTACTTCAGGTCGTCGAACGTGCTTTTTTGCAGTAAAATCTTTACTTTACTTTAATCTTTACATTTTTTATAAGGTAAACATGAGAATAACTTTTACGTAATATTTCAGGATGAACACTTACTGGCCAGTTTTTTAAATGCTTTAAAAACTTTTTTGTTCTTGGTTATGCAAACATTAAACTTAAATGAAATTGAAGAAATGAAAGTTAATTCCATTTTATCATTCTGCAAACATGGGAACGTTACTTTTGAACATTCCTTCAACATTCTGTAACAATCTGTACAATTTAAAACATTTCAAGAAAAAAAAAGTTCCGTGAACGATGTATAAATAACATTTTTGTGCTAATGTTTTGAGAAATGTATTAATGCAAAGTGACACAAAGTAAGGTGGCATTACATATCACTGAAAACAATATCCTAGAAGTAGAAGGGCAAAATGATGGATAAGGAAAACAAACATCTCACATCAACGGCGGAAAAAAAAAGTACTTACACAATTAGTTGAGCATTTTCTACAAAGTACTGCACTTTCAGTGAGAGAACTACTTCCTCCTATGAAAGTAAATACATGAATGAATAAAAATCTGCACAAGGATGCATGTACCATCTCTAGTGTACGGTGGCCCAGTAGTGCACAACACAACGAAATTTAAAAAGCAAATATAAGTTCACAACACAGCGAAATCAAGCCACAACACAATGGAAATGCTCTCGACCACTAAAGGGCTCTTGGAGCATGGTAAAGTTAGTTTTCCTTGGCACTGTTCTGAATCGCCAGTTTTACGAAGATATCAATACCACTATTGGTTTTAACAATATGTAACCATTGTATATCGACATTAAATATTACTACAAAATCGTCTACATGCATCATACCGAGAACAGATATGGTCTTTAGATAATAACTCCCTAATTTACCAGAATATTAACTCTAGAACAGTCATTATTACTCATCAATAGTGATGTCACCCAAACCAGAAAATTACCAGCCACTCACGAGCTGAACATTCTCCCATTGGGTTTGTAAATACAGAACTAGTCATTTCAGTATTTACCCCGCATGTATTGTAACACTCAGTGGTGGATTTCAAGGAAATTATTTCTGAAGGATCATATGACAATGAAGAATGCATTAAAGTATTTATTTGTGCTTGATTACCTTTGATCTATTCTTTCTCCAGGACTTTGGGAGGTACAAGGACAATTTTTGCTCCAGATCTAGGAAAAGCGGTTGATTGTCTGGTACAATGGAAATAAAATTATGAGCCAATATATGGTTTAGACAAACAGAACTGTCACTCCCTTCATCCTTGATTTTTGTCTAGCTCAGCATTTAGTCAAATCATTCAAAAAAAAAAAAAAAAAGGCTCAGTTAGCAGTTTCACATACACAAACAAACAGAAGGAAACCACATACCCTTTACAACAATCAGACCAAAGAGATGAAGATCTGAGACTACGAGTAGCTCAGAAAGCTGGCTGATCACATCTTGGCCTCTGTCCTTAAGCTGTAATACAGACATGCTAAAAAATAAGACATACTACATATAGGCTAGCATAAATTAACCACATAAAAAGTTTAGGCAGTTTTTTAAGCAGGCCTGTAACTTGAATAACTGAAATCTGAATTAATGTTCATTACAAAGACAACATGAGCAGTTTTATGGAAAAAGCTAAACAAGATCCAACATAAATGACACATGCAAAAACTTTCTAACAAACACAAAAGAGGCTGCAACTCTTAAATCGACACTCCATGTTCATCTCAATATCTCTGTGATAAAGTATAAAAACATTTTCACACACTCACCCCAACAGTCAGGTTTAGTTTCGTGTTATTTGGCAGAATAACACTGAGACCTCTGCTTTGGTTCTTCATTGTGGATGTGCTCTCTACGAGGTCCTCTTCATTAGTGGTCTCTTAAATTGTTGTCGTCGTGGGCAGTTCTCGTATATCTCCTTAATGCCCTCCCTTTTATATAAAGGAGTCTACATGTTTATATTCATTGCTGGGGAAGAAAAAAAAAAGAAGAATCTTTTAAACTAGTTTACATTTCTTAACATTTCCCAGCAGCCGGTTGCATAAACCTCTAGTCTTACAAGTTAGATTTATTTCAATTTATTTTCTTTAAGACGGTTCATAGCTTTTTTAAATCAGTTACATAAAAACGTAGATGAGCTTTGATACCGAAAACTAAGACTGACTGCCTCTGACTAACTGCTGGTCATACTAGAACATTATGGCTATGTTTATGCAACCGGCCGCAGCGCTGTCTCCTAGCCTTGCTGATTTTAGAGGGTTTTTAGGGGTTTACCAGACTGTCAGTCAGGGCATTTTCACACACTCATCCCAACAACAGTCATGTTTAGTTTCGTGTTATTTGGTAGAATAACACTCAGACCTCTGCTTTGGTTCTTCATTGTGGATGTGCTCTCTACGAGGCCCTCTTCTTTAGTGGTCTCCTTAAATTGTTGTCATCGTGGGGGGCAGAGTTCTCGTCCATCTCTCCTTAATGCCCTCCATTTTATATAAAGATGCCTAACGTTTCATGTTTATCTTTCATTGCTGGAAGAAAAAAAAAAAAAGCTTAAATTAGCTTGCAGGTCTTAGTTGGTCTCCTAGCCTGGCTGGTCTTGGAGGGTTTTTAGGAGTTTACCAGCACGTCAGTCTGGGAGACTTAACGAGACCACTAAATCCAGCATCAGTTTATGCTGGCTTAAACCTTTTACGCAGCACTGATATTGAGAAACGAGCGAGACTGGGATAATAATGACAATAATTGAAGTATGAGTATATGAGGACTATAAATGGTATTCTTGTATGGATATTGTGGTTTAATAATATATGACAATAAATTCCTAAGTACATTTTGGCCATCCGCGTTCCACGTTGGTCCGCTTAAAGCCTGTTTTATACTTCTGCGTCGAACTAACGCCGCAGCTATGTCGTAGGCTGTGTGTAGCGCGCGTACCCTTCAGCCTGTTTTATACTTCTGCGTCGAACTAACGCCGTAGCTACGTCGTAGGCTGTGTGTAGCGCGCGTACGGCGTACCCTGACGTGCACCTCTCCAAAAATGTAACAACGTGTCAATTCTACGCGGACACAAGCGCGGTGATTGGTCTGCCAGAACTCCTCCCTCGGGGTTTCACGTGCTCCCTAGGTGCGCGTCAACGCGGACAACGACACAGAAGTATAAATTAAAACCAACACGTTGCCTACGGCGTATAGGCTCCGGCGTAGGTCCGACGCAGAAGTATAATGAGGCCTTTCGGCGTACCCTGACGTGCACCTCTCCAAAAATGTAACAACGCATCAACTCTACGCTGACACAAGCGTTATGATTGGTCTGCTAGAACCCCTCCCTCGGGTTTCACATGCTCCCTCTGCAAGAGTAATTGCGCGTAGACGCGGACAACGACGCAGAAGTATAAATGAAAACCAACGCGTTGCCTACAGCGTAGAGGCTTCGGCGTAGGTCCGACGCAGAAGTATAAAACAGGCTTTACTGTCCGCGTGATGTCGCCAAGCCGTTATCAGGTGGGTCGCGCGCAGCCCATTTTTTGTGTACGCGAGGACGATGTACTAGTCAGAGCAGCGCACGTGCGAGCGACTTGGGCACTTGAAAACAAAGTCCACTAGACAGTGCACACGCGCCGAACGCGTCTTTCCGCACTCACGGACAAAAGAGTATACTTTGAAGCGCACTCAACTGTGCGCGAGACGGAGTGGAACGCTGAAAATGAAGAATAGCCTTTAGATGTGAAATTTCTGTCAGATGTAAAAAAAAAAAAAAAAAAAAAAAAGGCATCTACACCGCACAGTATTGTGTGATGACAACATTTAGTTATGGTGAAGTCTGTGCATTAAATCATCCAAAATAACTTTACTCAGACAGAAAATGAAGTTTACTATTTGTTAACATTAATTTATTTCATAGTGCATAACAGTGCATGAAAATGCTTCACAGAAAAATGAGTATGACCTCAATGTTATTGTTCCCCTCCAACATTATGCACTAAAACAGGGATTCCCAAACATTTTCTTTTTTTTTATTTGAAATTCTGTTCTTATTTTTAAATGCTTTCTTTTATTTTTTTTACATTTATATGATTTCATTAGCTTTTGGACAACTCATAAACCCCAGTTTGGGAAACCTTGCACTAAATGACACATCACTCAGAAAACATGCCAAATTACAAAACTGTTGAACAGAATAAAGGCATTCATAAACAGCATTCTGTCTGCAGATTTACAGCGTTTTGTTAAGAATCGCCAGAGGTTAACCAAAAGACAACCAAACAGAGTTTGATTTAGTAAACTCACCTATCCCACAAGACAACTGTGGGATAGAAACTAAATTATATACAAAGCTGATTTAAAAATGTTGAGGAAAACAAACACATTATTTGATATCAGAACATTAAATGTGACTGGGTCTGGTTAAAAATAACACCTCAAATCTATATTGTTCACAGCACAAATGGGATCTCTTGATAAATTGAGCAATTACCAACAATCCAGTTGGGTTGAGACAGAGTAATATGACAACAAGCGTTAATGGACGGGGGACTTGTGATAAATGTCTTATTGCTGTCTGGGAGAGATTAATGCATGTGGCTGTTTATAGTCATTTCAGTTTCAAAAATACAATCTTCAGTGCTAATTGAACACATTCACACACCGTAGAGAAGAGTTAGGAATCACATACTTGATCTATTCTGCCTCCCTTGACTCAAAAACATTGGCTATATTCAGAATAGCACTGTTCGGCCTACTACTACTGTTGGGCCTACTATTGCTGCACTATAGTATGCATAGAATAGCCAGATGACCTATTGAGCATCATATAGGAGAGCTTATGGCGTGGAGCACTACATCTCACAATGCAATGCATTTACAATACGTTTCAAATGAATGGTAAATAATATCAGCTGTGATTTTTTTTTTTTTTACATTTCTGGGTTTATTTGATTAGACTGCCTTTACAATGATTAAAAATTGAAAATATTTTTTTTTATTTATTATGCAATCTGATGGTCAGTTTTAAAATGTGGAATAAATCCAAATGATTAATAGGTAGTTAGTATCCAATATATACTGCGCAATATTTAATAAGTAGTAAGCTATTATTCCATTCAGAAGAGCCGTTGTATTGCCATTTTAACTTTATTGTTTGAGGCCATACTGACAGACAGAGCAACTATTTTGTCCAAAAATGCCTTGCGTATAATAAACAATATGCTTTTTCATTTTAAAATGTAACTAACCTTCACAGCTTTTATTCAATTATCTCAAAAACATTTTCAATATCGCTTCAAACCCATTATATATTCAGCATTTTGAGCAGTTCTCACGTGACACATTAGCTTCTATATTCTATTCTGTTATCAGGATTTTCACAACTTTTGACCAGTTTCCCTGATTTTTCCTGTAGTTGAGGATTACTGGATAATGATTTTTACATGTTACAACCGAGCATTTACATTTAATTTAATTAATTTATATGCACTGATGTAAAATTCCACGATTTTCCTAGCCCTGGAACTCACAGCCTTGAAATACCTTGACACGTCTTCCAGATTTTTCCATGAGCATGGGAACCCCGGATCTTATTTCAAAGTCTCCCAGTAGCCTACGTAATGCGTGTATGTCTGCCAACTACATTCTTTCACAGTAAAAACAGGTCCATTGCGTAGCAACATCTACAGGCTGACGCACAAAGGAGTTCTCTTCAACGACTTGTCAAAACAAGCATGCGATCATATTCGGGATAATGCGAAACACATGACAAACTAAGCTGGAAATGATAAATCAGCAGAAACGGGTTTTGAAACAGCAGCTAATAAAGACTGTATTACAATTGTAGTTTTGGGACCGTACAGGGTATCCTCAGCGTTTACCTTTCGATTCATACAACAGCCAACAAGATATTGCACTTGTTGAGTAAGTGGTTATTAAGGCAACATGCCTTTATCTGAATTATGGTTATTTTGTGCTTTGAGACAGATCTGTGGCATAAATACAGTTTAATTCACATACTACAGACATATTGCACACATGCACACACGCTACAGTAGACTTGCTGCCGAGGATCTTAACTCCAAAATAAAATATACCAGTAACTGAGGAGGGAATAAAAATTCTTGGCAGCAACAGAACCTCCTCCAAATATTACAAATTAGATCTAGTGATGGTCAGCCAAGTAGAAGCATTCAAGCTCTGTTTCCAGTAACGTTCCCCGCCTAGTCGATGGCCTCAAGATCCTCCAGGCCTGCTAAAACCATTACATGAATCTACTGTTTGTTGTATTACACAATATCATAGCTGTAACTAACTATCTGTCATGGACGTCCATTGTGAGTAAACATGACCTAACCGACACGATTTCATGGCTCAGATTTCTCAGTAACTATCGAGGTTTGCTGCACGATTTGCAGAATGAGTCACTATTTCCTTTTCTCGTGGTTGTTATTAACAGATACTATACATAGACGTTCTGTTCTCTGCCTTAAGATAAAGTACAGAGAATGACAATTTCTTTACATGCTCTGACAGAACAAGTGGTTAAAAAGAAAAATTAAATGCCCTTTTTTTAATTTCCATACACTAGCCGTCATCCCGATGATGGAAATTTGCTAAAACTGAAGGTGACATTCATGTACTGATCTAAGTTAAAAACTAAAACCAAACTGTCTGAGTCCATATTAACATTCAGAGCTATAAAGACCCCTGATTTAGCTCAAAAACAAGGGCTTTCACT
This sequence comes from Scardinius erythrophthalmus, assembly GCF_964197995.2. Taxonomy (NCBI): domain Eukaryota; kingdom Metazoa; phylum Chordata; class Actinopteri; order Cypriniformes; family Leuciscidae; genus Scardinius; species Scardinius erythrophthalmus. The sequence continues at coordinate 10,848,613 of NC_138238.1, forward strand.
GGCAGAACTGGTACAGTATTGTGTGTGTGTGGAAGCTTCTAGTAAACGAGAGGGCTGACAGAACTACTAGTGTATTGAAGACTGCATAAGTGGTTTTATAGTGAAGGGAAGACAAACTTATAAGTCTAGTATGAGGCGTTTGGTGAAGGCACTTCCAGGTAAAGCTTTCCTTAGAGTAGCACCTTTGACAGTCATGATAAGCCAGTAAAAAGCCCTTGAGTGGGGTGGAGAGCAGCACAGCTGCGTTGATGTCACAGCAGACTGAAACCCAGAATGTACTGCAGGAGTTTGTTCCTGTTGGCCTGAGGTAAGAAAGAACTGCTCAGCTCCAGACTGCACACACCACCTTCTCGTCTTTCTTTAAGCACCTGTGAATCACAAATAGCATGATTAGTTAACTGCTTGCACAAGAAGTACTTCAGACAGGGGTGGGGGGTGGGGGAGAATAGGACAGGAAAAGAATAGCAAGTGCAAGTTTTAAATTGGTTCTCTCTTTCTTTGTCTTTTTCTTTCTGTCTTTTAATCTCTCATTTCTGTCTTTTAGATATACACCACATCTGATAAACTGATAAATGACTAATCTTAAAATTGTACTGTTTTAAAATTCAACTTGAAATCAAAAATTGAGTTAAATGTTTATATATATAAAAAAAGTAAATCATAATAAAGTCAATCATTTTAAAAGCTGTGCGTGTTATTTTAGCATTCCTTATAAACTATTGTAGTATTTATTAATATTCTGAATCAGCTTTCTTTTTATATTTTCAGTTTTAACTATAGTTTTAGTCATTTTATGTGCTTGTCATTTTTATATTTCAATATTTCTATTTAGCCTGATTTTAGTTTTAGTCATTTAAATTTTACATTCAAATATATTTAAAATTATTACAATTTTAATTTCTAATTTTCATTGAATATTATTTTATTTCAGCTTTATTTTAATTAACAAAAACATTTGTAATATCTATATATTAAACATTGAATAACAAAAAACTTAGTGGGTGGGGGAAAATAAATGTTTCTCGGTTTTAATTTTCACTTTCAGGTTTGTTAAATATTGATTAAAGTGAAGAAAAAATTAAAGAATATTGAAGGTCTACATTGTTTTGCAAAACAGGCCTACATTCACAACATTTTAAATACAGAAAATGGCTTTTAAAACATTTAAAGATAAATTAATGAATTTAAATGCAGTATTGCTTTGCAAGAGCAACATTAAAGGGTTATTAGTTCAAAATCATTTACTGACCCTCACTTTTTTTTTTTCACCCATGGAACACAAAAGATGTATGTATCATGTTACTCTTCAAAAACCACATAGCATGATAACAGTAGTTCATACTTTTGCAGTTTTTGAAGTCATACGATAGCTTTGTGTTATTCACTGATGATCTACCATTCAAACGCATTAAATAGGCATGCAATAAGAGCGTCAACATGGCACATTGAGTCCAGTTTTAATATTTTGCATGTCAGTGGTTTAGATCTGTGAGTAAGCAGTAAATGCTAGAGGACGGCTCTCTCACCCCCAGCTCTTTAAATGTTCTCACTGTGTTCTTTACGAGGCAGTGTGTGGCACTCTCTCCTAAAAACATACAAACAAATACATTCCCATCAATGTCATCGATATTAATACATTCATTTTATAGAGCACCCTTCATACAAGATTCTAGCACAAAGAGCTTAACAAACAATCAGATTGGAACCATGATGCAAGAAAAGAGAACGACAAGAAAATGTTTAAAAATAGCATTTATAAAAATGATTGATACCAAGGCATGGAAAGATTTAAGTGGGGGGGAAATGTCTTTAATTTCCTCTACGGTGGTAGTGGAGAAACAAGTAGAGCACACTGGAACTGAAAGTGGCTTACCATATGCAGCCACTCCTCTCTCTGTGCGCGTTAGCAGATACTTGAAAAGCTGATATGTGTACTCTCTCTCTGACATGGGCGAACTCAGGTTGTGTACAAAGATAGCAGCACAACTGTAGGCCTCCAGCACTGGAGTGAGAATCCTCTGCAGAAAAGTATAAAATTCCTGGTGCTCAGCAGATGGGCTCACCTAACATAAAATAAAAAACAGCACAGTGGGGTTTAATAATATGTAATGGCATATATTTCTTCTAAAATGTTTAATGAGGGGATTTCAAAAGAGTTATGAAACCATGCATCAACTTTTTTTTTTATAGTGGTGCACTGTTCTACAGGGGACATTTTTTAAATACCTGAAATATAGACACTTTCATAAATCGTCATACTTTGGTATCTTCAATGTGGAGAATGATCACATTCATTCTACATGTTTAGAATGTTTAAATCCAGAGAAATCAGCTTTTTTAACCAGTGTAACGACCCGTGTCACAGTGGCGGATGTCTGATGTCACATCCGCCTTACTCTTATTTCTGGTTTAACTTCCGTAGAAACCATGGAAACACTAAAGACGCTTTAATATTATGCGTTTGATTAGACATGTTATCCACTGTTAAGATATCTTTATCGACAGAAAACGAAATCATTCTTATAAAGCCCAACACGTTTAGTCTTATTGTTTGAATCTCATTTTCTTGATTTACCGCGAGTAACATGCTTGTACCATGCTGTCAACTGGCTAACAAAGCATAATCAAAAAGAGCTTTATTTGTAGCAATGGTAATCCAGCATTTTCTCCACCATACAATATATTTTAAAATTAACTACATGCCATTTAGCAACACAAGTCATCCAGCTTTTATTAAGATAATATTCCAATTTCGATCTAGATTGCAATAAATGTCTCATACCAGCCAGAGTGAAAGCACAGAGTAATGTTATAACATAACGTTCAACACACTCTAATGTATTTTTACTTTGATTGTTTGGCCAAGTAAAACAGCGCTGCATTATCCCACAATTTTAAAGGGATACTTCAGGATTTAGCATTAAGCTTTGTATTAGTAGAAAACCTGTAGTATTTTCGAATTACCATGCTTTCCACCCTCATATCCCCCTGAGACGAGAGATTTATGTATTTTTTTGTCTAGAAAAAATCCTCCGATGACGCAAAAATCGTCATTTTGCGTCATCGGAGGATTTTCTGGCCAGAGGGTAAAGACTACAGCCAGTAGATGGTGTTGTTCTGCATGTTTTCAGCCCGCCCATAGAGGGTGGGATCTCACTCACATAATGTACACACAGTGTCAGCTTTGGAAGCTAAGCTAGCAGGCTCTTGTTCTGTGGAGAAAGCTGAATAGTAGGAGAAAGCTGAATAGTAGGGGGTACCATCCTCCTTTTCCCGGACTTGTCCGGCGGGCGAGATCGTTCAAAATGTCCGGGATTCAGCTTTTGCTTTCTGCGGTCGCCATTCATTGTTTACATGCACACCTTTCAATCTAACTGAATTCATTCCGATTGGTGAATCTGAATGTAGTGTTTACATGAACGCTTAAACAAGTGATCGGTTGATGTGCGTTTTACCATTGCTAAGAAAATTCCCGCTCCTCCGTGAGAGATGCGAGACCCGGCGCGTCTCAGTAATGACGCCACCGGCCTCGCGCCGTTCTCCCGCGGCCGTCAGCCTCTTCCTGCTCGCCACAGTAAACCTGATGAATGGCGACTGTAGAACGCAAAAGGTACTTTATCTCGAAATCACGGGCAAACTCGTCACGGAGACTCACTAATTTAGTAGCCTAACCTTCTTGTTGTTTTCAACTGCGCTCTCTAACCGGTAGCCGTGGCCTCCTAGGGCAGCGAAGCAAGTGCATTCTGGGAGTTGTTGTCTTTCATCCACATAAGCCAAAAATACATTTTCTGGCTTTTCTCAGACTAGAAAGCTCCGAATTCAAAAATTTCTTCACATTTCTTCTACATAAATGACCTATTTTAAATACACATTCATCTTTCCAGAGGTGAAGTATCCCTTTAATTCGTCAAATAAAGCGACCTGTATAAGTAGTAATTAAGCACTTGTGGCTGTTTCATTCCAATGTGAATTTAAGAAATCAAGCTACACCTTCGTTATTGATTTGAATAAACGACCTCTAGCGGCGAAACTTACACACTGTGCCTTTAAGCAACTCTTCCAGGTAAGAAATTTCCCTTTAAACTACTAATCTCTTGATTTGCGTGAGATTTTTATTATTTATTTATTTTAAAAGAATTAAGGAGCTGATTTTTTTATTGATTTTTTAGCAAACTTAAGATCATGGTTTTCATGGTTTTGTGATGTTACTCTAGCCAAACAATTAACTTTCATTTCACTCTTCTTATTCTGGGTGTTACGCATGTTATTTCTAACAATGTTTAGGCCCCTGCAGTATTATATTTACCTTTAGGTAACGGTCTCTCTGTTCATCTCCAAAGTCACTGTCTTCATCTTCTTCATCACTTCGCCAAGAAAGAGCCTCTGGAAACTTCTTGGGCCAAGGCTCTTCAGACGGGCTCAACTCCTCCTGGTCCTCCTGAACACAAAGATGAATTTCAGTCAATTATTGAATTCTTATTGTTAATTAATGATTGACTCACAAATACTATTAATATTATGAACTAATATTATTGGATGTGTTGTATTTCCCAAAAAAGAAAACCTATCTGGTACATGTACTTTCACTGACTGATAAAGTCAGTCATGAATTGGTAATTAGAATAAGCCAATAGCAAAAGATTAAGTCTCAAATTTAACAAAAAAAAAAAGGTTAGAAATAAGCCATCAACGTGGATACTCAAGGAATTTACAGAAATCTCACAGCATCATTCAAACATTATATGGTCTGTGCTGGCATTTTTCCATTAAGTACTGTAGCTTTAAATAAAAAAAAAAGCAACAAGACAAAGGAGTTGACAAAGCTCACCTCAGCTACAGTAAGCACACCATACTGAATTAACCTGGTGATTGCATCATGGAAGACCTGGTACAAAGTCTGACAAGGCTATAGAAAGTAAAGACAACATAAATACACTTCAATGAATAACATTTGTATTTCTTAAACATGAATCAGTAATCTTGCTTGTGTGTATATATAAACTAAGCACATTTTACCCCACAATTTTCATTACTGGAACGTGAATAAAATGTATATACATTTGTATACAAGTACATATATATATAAGCAATAAGGTACGACAGGCTGTGCTGTATTGTGAATAAGTCACAGCTGAAGGCCATTGTTAGGCATGACGTCAAGCGGGAGTCTTTATGAGTGAGTCAGTCAGTTATGAAGACTTGCATTGAAAGGACTCAAACTTGTGAACACTGAAAAGCAAGATGCAAATGACTAGGCCATGGGAAAACCCTTTAACTGTTAAAAGGTCAAGATATCGCAGCAGACATTCAAACGGATTATTTTATTATGAATACAGGACTGACCTGAAGGAAAATGTTATATCTACCATAAATGCAGGTGAACTCGCTTACTCGATCTCTCACAATAATCTACTCTATAAGCTTCAATGAACAATATCAGTGAGATCAAACATATGTTTAAGTTGCAAGGGTTGTTGTGTAGTGATACATAGAACCGTTGGGTGATGCGGTCTTAGTAGATTACATTTTCTTTATGCAAAATAAAATTTTCATTTAATTTTCCCTCCCCTTTGGTTTTGGGGTCAAATTTCCATTTCTCGAAAGGGTTTTGTGATATTCTCCATGTAGAAGAATACCACTCTGTTCTTCTTTAGAGATCAAACGGTTCCTCTCAGCTTAGTTACAGCGGGGGAAATAAGTATTGAACACGTCATCATTTTTCTCAGTAAATATATTTCCAAAGGTGCTATTGACATGAAATTTTCACCAGATGTTGGTAACAACCCAAGTAAGCCATACATACAAAGAAACAAACAAAAATAAGTTCAGAAATTAAGTTATGTGTAATAATGTGAAATGACACAGGGAAAAAGTATTGAACACATGAAGAAAGGGAGGCGCAAAAAGGCATTGAAAGCCAAGGCAACTGCTGAAAACTTACAGTAATTAAAAAGCAATCCAGCCCCCTGTCAGTGGAAATTAATAACAGCTGGTTCAGTCCCAAATGATGGCCTACAAAAAGGTCTCATGGCCAAGGTGTCACACAAGACACATCTCATGATGGGTAAAAGCGAAGAGCTGTCTCAAGACCTTCGCAACCTAATTGTTGCAAAACAAAATGATGGCATTGGTTATAGGCGCCATTCTAAGCTTCTGAATGGTCCAGTGAGCACTTTTGGGGCCATAATACGGAAGTGGAAAGACAATAATTTCACCATAAATTTGCCTCGACCAGTGCTCCTCGCAAGATTTCTGATAGAAGAGTGAAAAGAATAATCAGAAGAGTTGTCCAAGAGCCAACACCAAGTTGTATGGTGTTTTTAGGGTAATGTGCACTGCCCTTTCTCCTCCAAATATGGTGTGTATTATGGCATCCAAACAGTTCAATTTTGCTCTCATGTGACCACACTATATTCTCCCAGTATTTCACTGGCTTTTCCAAATGTTGTGCAGCAAACTTTAAATGAGCTTCAACATGCTTTTTTTTCAGTAATGGAGTCTTGCGTGCATACAGGGCATGGCGGTGGAGTGCATTACTTACTGTTTTCTTTGAGACAACAGTACCTGCTATCCGCAGGTCTTTTTGAAGCTCTCCACAAGTGATCCTTGGCTCTTGGACAACTCTTCTGATTATTCTTTTCACTGTTCTATCAGAAATCTTGCGAGGAGCACTGGTCGAGGCAAATTTATGGTGAAATGATTGTCTTTCCACTTCTGTATTATGGCCCCAAAAGTGCTCACTGGACCATTCAGAAGCTTAGAATGGCGCCTATAACCAATGCCATCATTATGTTTTGCAACAATTAGGTTGCGAAGGTCTTGAGACAGCTCTTCAGGGCTCCAGACTGCGACCAAATGGTCGCATTTTGCGACCAAAATTTGAGAGTGTGCGACTGAATTTTACACCCAGTCGCACATGTGCGACCAGTAATTAATTTTTTTATTTTTTCACGTTAAACGTGGAAGGGGCGCGTCAATGAATCTGGAATGTGTGGCAGGCCAATGAGTGTGAGAAGAATAGGGAATGGCCACTGTAACTGGCTAATGTGTGGAGGGGGAGGGTCCTAGAGATAATCGAGCGCGCGTAAACGTCCGTGGGAAGGAGACGGAGACAAATATCAATGTCACGGACAGACACAGTCGGATGATGATGATTCAGAGTCAGAGGTTTGTAAGGTGATAAAGGCCTGAACCCACTATTTTCAGGAAGACTGGCTACGAGAATTCAGCTGGTTGAGGTACTGTAAGGAGATGAACTCCATGAGCTGCGAATGTTGCAGTCGCTACCCCAGAACTGCGGGGAAAACGAAGTTTGCAGACAGTGCCGGCACTTCGCAGTTTAAACACTCAATCTCAGCCTCAAGCATAGAGTATGCCGTGACATGTTAATAAATAAAAACAAAATGAAAGTGGAAAAAACTGCGCTACTCAGTACTCATTCTGCTTCACAGACCATTTAATAGTTCGAACCAATAATAGACAGCACAGAGCTCCTCTCGCCAGTCGCGGGCCAGTCGCGATCACGTGAAACAGTTACATCGTGGAGATCCAATGAAGAAATCCATTGAGTTCGCGACAGAATTAATAACATTGCTGCGAGATCCAGTGAGAAACATTCAGATTTGACGCAGAATTCTCTGTTATAAACCATATCAGATCAAACAGCGCTGACGTGGAAACCAGGAGAAACATGTGCAATGAGCGAACAAGTTATAGAAGGCTTTAGGTCCACAGATCAGCAACAATCACCTTGGATTTACTGTAGTAACACTAACTGTAACTATGGTATACTGTGGTTATAACAGTAGCCTACACATATTTTTCCAGCACTTCAAAACTATATTATCATATTTAAATGTTATTTTTAATGTGTTGACCAAAACATTTTTTGTTCATCCTTTAAAGATTGTACCTATTTATAAAACTAGAAGTTTCAAGAAGTAGGAAAACTCACACTTATAAAAAAAAAAAAAAAAGATAAAGATTAAATTACTATTGTAAACATAGCTGCAGAGGATGCTTACTGGCTATTTTCACTCCCTAATATCTATTTTGTCACTCATTTTGCTTTTGAATTAATATTAAGACATTATGAATGATAATAATTAAAGTTAACTTTATCTATACACCTCAAATTAAGCTCAGTGCTTTGTCATCCCACAGTGCTACCAAATACTTTCAGTACAACTTAGTGCCGCTGCCCTCAAATGTTAGTCTGGAGCCCTGTGAACTTAAAATAAAACTGCACATTGTAATTTCTGTACGTTAAGGCTATTTATTATCAAAGCATTTGTCAGTAATACAGTTATTTTGGGGGAAAATGTGAATAATTGCATTGCAAGGTGATTTAAGGTGTGCCCCTAAATTTTCTGCTTGCGCTCCTAAAATTTTAAGTCAGGGGCTACAGCGCTCCTAATAAAAAAAGTTAGTCTGGAGCCCTGCTCTTTGCTTTTACCCATCATGAGATGTGTCTTGTGTGACACCTTGGCAATGAGACCTTTTTGTAGGCCATCATTTGGGACTGAACCAGCTGTTATTAATTTCCACTGACAGGGGGCTGGATTGCTTTTTAATTACTGTAAGTTTTCAGCATTTGTCTTGGCTTTCAATGCCTTTTTGCGCCTCCCTTTTTTCATGTGTTCAATACTTTTTCCCTGTGTCATTTCACATGATTACACATAACTTAATTTCTGAACTTATTTTTGTTTGTTTCTTTGTATGTATGGCTTACTTGGGTTGTTACCAACATCTGGTGAAAATATCATGTCAATAGCACCTTTGGAAATATATTTACTGAGAAAAATGATGATGTGTTCAATACTTATTTCCCCCGCTGTATATATAAAATGTGGGCCAGTAACCAATATAATATGTGGGCTAGTAACCAAGGTCACGTGTGTACACTTTTAAGGGGCTGTCCCTGAGCTACCAATGTTGGTAAAGGTTTACCCAAAAAATGAAAATGATGTCATAAATTGCTCATGTCGTTCCAAAACCCCCAAGACTTTTGCTCATCTTATGAACACAAATGAAGGTATTTTTGATGAAATCTGAGAGCTTTATGTGCCTCCATAGACTGGTGTGCTACACAACTGAAACTTTGACACTTCAAAAAATTCATAAAGAGATTGTAAAACTAATCCATATGAATTGAGTGGTTTATTCCAAATTTTCCAAAAAGACACGATCGCTTTACAGTATATGACGAACAGATTTAATTTAGGCTTTTATTCACATTCAAACATTTATCAACGCACACATCAGATATGGTTAACGGAAGCTCAAGCATGAGGTTCATTCTCGTGTGTTATACATCATGTTTGAGCTTCCACAAGAACCAATGAGCTTAAGGTTTGTTCTCGTGGGCCAAGAAGGTTTGGTTGAGGTTCTGAAGTTCGCAGATCAAAGTTTATATGTGAATAAAAGCCTAAATAAAATTGGTTCATCATATAAAGAGATCGTGTCTTCTTTCGTGTCTAAATTCATATGGATTAGGTTTACGATCTCTTTATGAACTTTTTGAAGTGTCAATATTTTCATTTATATATCAATATATTATTCTTCATTCAGCTCTATGCAACAGAATCAGATTTAACAGATTTATTTTTTGGCCAATTATCAAAATAATGTAACGAATATGAACGAAGGTCTTGTGGGTTTGGATGGAACAACATTAGGGTGAGTAATTAATGACAGATTTTTTGGGTGAATTAACCCTTTAATTTGAACAACGCAATTAAGAACATCCCTGTAACATAACCTAGCACAGATCAAGGACAAGAAAGTATTTGAAAGTACCAAAAATGTAACTCAAGCAAATCCCTTGTTAAAGTGTGATTATACACTGACTAGCCTATACAGTACAATAAGCTATTTTAGTCTATAGTGAAAATAATTATTTTCATTAAATCATGAAAATAAAATCTTTTTTTTTGTAATGAATTTCACTTAAATTGTACATTTTAAATGTTGATTTATGTAGTCAAAAGTTTCGAGTCAGCATTTAAAATTTGTTTTGATACTATTTCCATATTCAACCACTAGATGGTGGTGCAACTTATGTAACAGTGATGTGAGTGCATACCAGCGCTACTGCCACCTCATTGGACAGAAAGTGGGAGAGGCCTGCAGCTCTGCGGATCAGTCTCTCCTGACTGAGCAGCGTGGATGAAGAATTCTGCTCATTCAGTGAAGTTGCAGATTGCTCTCTCAGCAGGGCCAGCGCGCTGCAAGCTAGCACACATACAAACAGTTTTGATCATTGCTACATCTGTTTTGACATCCTTAGCCAAGTATCATAAAATTCGGTATGCATCCAAAGTGTGTGTGCACAATATTTGTATTAGGGTCGTCATAATACCAAAACCTCAGTAGCTGATTCAAGTACCACAATATTTGCAGACAGAATCAAAAACAGACCCTAGAGTGGCAAATTAATTATGACATGTGGCGTCTCAGATCTTTTACCTATAATGGCATCTGCAATGAATACATGGAAAAGGCCGTTGCTGTAGAAATTGAGCTCAAAGAGCGCGGGCACAGTGTAGTTAGGGGCGATGATGAACTCCGTGTTTCTGTTGGTGCTGGTGACGTTTACGCAGTTTCCCAGAAGGCTGAGCGCGTGCATGACCACGTCCTCCGAGTTCCCAGAAAAACCCAGGTCGAAGTCCCGTGACAAGATCTCTTCCTTCATATTGAAGAAATCCTCCACCAGTTTGGACAGCAGTACACCCTGCCCAATGCAACAATATGATACAATGGTTATGAACCAATAAAACCAAGCCAAAGAAGGAAGGGTTGCCATTGTGCGTGCTGCTTAGGAAGTGAGGATGGTACGTACCTGTCTGTGCCGATACAGGAGCAGACAGGCCACGATGTGAGTGGACATGATTGCTGAGGACTTGCAGGCGGCTGTGGGAAACATAGAAGGCAGCGATCAAAATGATTGACAGTGAAAGCGAAACAAACTGAAGGAGATGCCGATCAATCAGAGACTGAACCTTAAGGGTGAAGTGTCATTTTTGTTCAATGTTAAAATCCAGGCTTAATATGTGGAGACATAACTATATCTATTCATAGGTTAACTTTCCAGAAAAGTGTCTGTAAAACACTGTGGCAAAACAGTCCACATGTAAGTCATTTCCACTGAAATTACACGCTTGACTTCACCTTTAAATGCTCTGATGAAGGGACACTATTTAAATTCATAACTGCATGATCTACAAACTCCATGACATTGTCCGTGTGCTGAAAAAAATTTGAAGGTCCCTGAGAAATGCTGTACGAGGGAAAAACAGTGTGACTTTAGAGTAGAAAACTGGGTTCATGACAGTCTATATTAAACATTCAAAAGCAAGCTGCAATTCCACCTCAAGAGTGCCGATACTCTGGTGTCCTGTCCTCAAAAAACAAACAAAAAAAAAAAAACACAGCACCAACAGGGGGCGTTAAAACACTGAGGAATGTGATTGGCCAAGAACAACATGCCACCATGGTGAGGACTGACCAGCAGTAACCTACAAAAACTGTCAGGTGCAGTATGCATAATGTGTCCGAGCCATATTTCACCCAAAAATCTAGATAAATATAGTTTTATATATAAATAATAAGATAAGATTGGTCTTCTTTTTGTCATATATATATTTATATATAAATATATATAAATATATCATGTATATATCATAGGTGTCTCTTAATTACCTTGAGTCACATGATCAGTTGTTCTTAAAGTCATAATATTTAAATGCCAATATCCAACACATTCCCATAAATACCCAGTTAAGAAAATGTAGTTTCACCTCCTCAAATAAATCACCTTGAACTATATACATAGTTATCGTCATCAAAAGCCCAACAAGAGCAAAATGTTTTGTAGAAAAATATATATACACATTACAGATATACACCATCAATTTGTCCACAATGTTACAGATACATGCACTGCAATGAAGCTAATAGTCAATACCCTATAACCCATATTTATAAAAAACAGCTAAAATCCTGTGATTCATTCATACCATAGGGTTCAACTGAAGACAGTTCAATTATCCAAAAAGCTTCTCTTCTCAAGAGCTGTTTAATTATGTTACCTCCTCTAGGGTTTGGCAATACCCTCTCAATACCAATAAACCTAAGGGAGGCAGCAGAACTATGGTTCTTCTCTGTATAATGTTTAGCAATGGCATAGTCAAGGTTATTGTTTGCGCAATGAGCACATCTATAATTCCCATAGACTTGTTGAGAAAGCCAGTTTGTCTGTGTGGGTTCCTGGTACATAGAACTAACCACCACATCTCTAATATTTCTGCTTCTTTTAAAACAGAAACGAGGTTTAGAAGAAGACAAATGATTAAGATTGGGGTCATTCCAGGACTCTCCAGTGTCTATTTATGATCTTTTTAACCTGTCTCGAAGCAGTAGAGTATTCCGACACAAAAGTAAAAAAAAAAAAAATAATTATTCTAAACCTCGTTTCTGTTTTAAAAGAAGCAGAAATATTAGAGATGTGGTGGTTAGTTCTATGTACCAGGAACCCACACAGACAAACTGGCTTTCTCAACAAGTCTATGGGAATTATAGATGTGGTAGATGTGCTCATTGCGCAAACAATAACCTTGACTATGCCATTGCTAAACATTATACAGAGAAGAACCATAGTTCTGCTGCCTCCCTGGTTTATTGGTATTGAGAGGGTATTGCCAAACCCTAGAGGAGGTAACATAATTAAACAGCTCTTGAGAAGAGAAGCTTTTTGGATAATTGAACTGTCTTCAGTTGAACCCTATGGTATGAACGAATTGACTATTAGCTTCATTGCAGTGCATGTATCTGTAACATTGTGGACATATTGATCTGTAATGTGTATATATATTTTTCTACAAAACATTTTGCTCTTGTTGGGCTTTTGATGACGATAACTATGTATATAGTTCAAGGTGATTTATTTGAGGATATATGAGGATATATATAGTGTTGGTATTATTTGCCAATTATATTAGAAAAAGATTTTTGTAGCTTCTCGTTCTGAACAATGAGCCCACGTTTTCAGATTTTGAATGTCAGTGATTCTGTAGACCATGATATAGAAGCAGGTTTTCCAGGCAATTGATAGATGAGCAGTACTGCTATTTTTCATTATAAATCTGCTGATCCCACATAAACATCAATTTTGCCCAATCCGCCACCCTCAGTGCTTGAAAAATCCCCCACTGCCCAAGAAACTGTTTATGCATCATGGTCTTTAGATTGCCCTTACTGAAGAGAACGTGCTTGGCCAGGTTATTGATGACCTGCCTCCTCCAGGGTTCATCTGACATGTCTCTAGAATTCAGATGATCCTCATCTTCTCCATTAAAAACAGCCTGATCAGGTCTGCACAGAAAAATATAATTGAACACAATCCCATTAGCCACACACATCTTTCTACATACCAATAATAAACAGCAGTCCACATGATTATGTTGGTGGCTAGCAGTCTAAAGGCCGTACTGTGCAGCGATGATGGTGGGGAGAAGGATCTGCTCCAGCGTGAGAGAGGCCTGGAGATGCCGACTGCGCTGCGTGTCCAGGTACTCCTAAAGCGGCAGAGAAGCAAGATCCAGACATTAGGGGAGAGATCTGCAATGTATTCGGCCAAACAGAGAAATAAGAAGCAGATGAGCTGCTCTAACCTTCAGGGAGAAGGGCTGAGTGAAATCCACACGCACACAGCCGTAGTTCTTCCGGAGCATTCTGAACACTCCACAGGCCACACCCCACAGACTCTCATTCTTCTTAGGTTTGCCCTGAAGTGAGGGTAGTTCAAAAAAAAATATTTTAGTGTAGTATTATGTAGACTAGGGTTGCACAATATATTGAGATTATAACAGTTATATTTGGAATATTTAAAGCTGCAGTCCGTAGTTTTTCCTCTTTGTCGCCATCTCTGTTCAAAATCTGCAATTGCAGTTATTCGCGTAATTATCAACTTTACGTGGGTTGTGCCTCGGCACGGCACAGCGCAGATGAATAGGCCTATGTCACGAAAAAATTGAAGACCGGAAGTACGTCTTTTAGTAGGGATACGGCTCTTCCGGTTAGCTTTATACAATGGCGGAGTCCGGTAGATACTGCTGGACCAAATCTCTCCGCAACCTGCCTGAAGTCACATATGACGATGTGGTTCGGATGGTAAATGAAAACTCTCAAGTGGAAAAGCGTGAAAGCTGAGGTATGGCTGTCTACGTCCTAACGCAGAGCAACCCGGTGCACTACAACAACAGCGGCGGGCCGTTCGCCAGTAAGGTAAACGTTTCTATGGTAACAGCGAGTTGGACCAATCAGCAGACGTTGCTGCTACGCTTAGGATTGTGGGTAGTGTAGTTTTTTTTCATAAGATTGCGGATAAAACATGTTTTTCTTAAAACAAGGTTGATTTCATACGAACTTATAGCTTCTACAGGAGCAAAAACCTTCGTTTCACAAACTCATAGCTCGTGGTCAGTCTACCTCGGATGGTTTAGACATTATGGCTGATAATCTAAATCCTTATTGAGAAATACTGTTGACCGGAAGTTCTGAATCCCTACTCCGCGTTCCGGAAGCAGGAAGTGTGACATAGGCCTATTAATGATGAATTTTGAGGAGAATGTGTGGCTATCAGTCACCGCGCCGGTGTGGATACTGTCATTCGGAATCACAGAATCTATGTTTTGGAAGTATGACCAACATAAGAATTTTCACCGGAAAATGTCATCTGAAGAAGTAACATCCACTTTTGTTCTGACCAACTAAGGGGAAAAAAGCATCGGAGTAAATCGCGCTGATTAAATCTAACGATCGCTTATCATATCACGTCAAACCGTGCAAATTATACTTTGTTCTCAAATTGTTAATGTTAACAACATCAGCATTGCTTGACTACATTCTTTCCGATATTCATCTTTGTTTTCGCATGGGCCCGGTTGTAGTCTCTTTTTTTCTGTAGTCACTCCGAAGTCTTTTGCATTTTACTACGGGTGAATCTCCAGTTGTCACTGGTGATTGTCGTTTGAACCTTTCTGGATCCGCCATCAAATTGATACGTTTAATTATATCAAGTGCTGTGAGAAAAGGCTATAAATCTCAACCACCAACATCCTCACACGCAATATAGTCTACTAGCCGAGACTCCTTCTTTATGTGTACAGATGTGACGTAATGACGCAAAGACATGCTCGAATTTCCCGTGGAAATCCACCAGTCCACATCCACCAGTCCACCAGTACCACTGGAATTACAAACATTATTCCAAGCTTACCGTTTTGTATCAAGCTAAGGCAAGCAGATAGTTTTGAACACTGGCTGGTTATGTACTTGCTCAATTTATTTTGGATGATTTTTAACCCAAAAAATTACGGCCCAGGATTAAATAAAAAAAATTGAATCCTGAAAATAGGAAATTATTTAAAAAAATATATATATTTTTAAATATGCTCCCCCCCTTTGTATTTTACAAATTTTAATAACAACAACCATTTGTTAGATGGATAGACTAACAGATTTTTTAAATAAAGACAACATTCACTGAAAATCTTGCCCTCTGCCATAGCTATTAATTCAAATACGACACAGGTTACTTTTTAAATTACATTTACATATAGTCTTAAATGTACAGTAGTTGGTAGTTTAATTCTATAAAACAAAGAGAGGAAGGTGTTGATGGTACAAAAAAAACGAACTAATATTTGTTAAAAGGTGAATTTAACTACAGTGTTCCCTACCAGCTGCTCGCTGTTGTAGTTTCCCTCAATAATGCGGTCATATGAGATACCAACAGGCACAATCAGAACATCAGGGATGCTGCTGACACAGAGTGTGTCAACCACGATGGAGAGCATGCCGGCACGTGCTGGTGACGGCTTCCCGCTGCGAGAGCGCGTGCCCTCTAAATACACCTCCAGAAACTGCTGCTGCCGCAACAATTCCTCTGTGTACTGAAAATGAGTGGGAAACAGAAGAATGATCCACACAACAATAAATGTTGATGCATTAAATATCTCTTAAGACTATTACAATCTCTAAGATCCATGACCCTTTCTTTCCAAATTCCCTGTAATTAAAGCAGTCCATTGTGGTAACGTGGTGCACAACAGGAGACAGCATGAATAATGCATGAGTAATCCATCAGCATCCTGTGACAGTCACCTCGAAATCACAAGCCTCTCCACAGTCGCTGCAATGACAATCCCTGTGTCATTTTAACTTAAGCACTGGAGCAGACCTTTTTACAGCTGCTCCGGTTTCCCATCGCTCACAAGATAATATCCTACAGCTTTTTACAAATAAGAACCACACGCAGACAACTGCTTTTTTGAAAAGACAAACCGAGACACTAAGGAATTTTCTCTTAGAAAGTACCAGAGATTAATATTCAGTAAACAAGTACTGGGTTATATATGGTATATACAGTATATTATACAAGTAGTATAGGCTTTTTATTTTTTTAGGGTTAGTAACAATTTCAATCGTCTCTTATGCGAACCATGGCTGCATTAATTTGATTAAAAAATACAAAAACAGTACTATTGTAAAATATTATTCAATTTAAAATAACCATTTGAAATTATGTATTCATGTAATGGCAAAGCTGAATTTTCAGCATCATTACTTCAGTCTTCAGTGTCACTTGATGCTTCAGAAATCAGTCTAATTTGCTGATTTGGTGCTGATATGAGCCAATGTCATAAGTTTTTCAGGATTCTTTGATGAATAGAAAAGTTAAAGAGTTAAACAGAGTTTATTTAAAATAATAAATTAAAAAAAATCTTACTGAATCTAAACATACTGTATGTGCATATAGTAATGACAAGCTTTTTTCCCCTTCACTACCTAAAATCTTCGGTGATTTCCATTGCCAGCTATGGCTTTTCCTTGTGGGCGTTAAGACATTTAGGGACAATTTTCTATGAATCTGCTTTGAAACAACGGTCTTAACACCAACATGCGAATAAGATGATTTGACGTTTCTGAGAACTTACTGCATGTAATAGTGATCTGTATAACACATCCTTCTTTCCGTCTAAAGTTTCATCCAGTTTGCGACGAATAAAGAATCCTCCAAGTTTGCGTATTAGTGTGCTGAGGGAGAACAATCCATACACACGTCATATTCACATTTCAGTTTAACTGTCTATTGTTGAAAAACGTTTATGAAAAAAAAAAAAAGAAGATCATTATGATTTAGTACCTTAAAATGGGGATGCTGAGGTTGTTGCCAGCAGCGATGTGAGGGGCTTTGATGTTGTGACAGAACAGAATGAAGGTGATGAGCAGGTAGTCGATGTGGGACTTGTGAACAGGGAGGAAGACCAGGGGAGCGTTGTACTAGAAGACACAGAGTGAAATGTTGGTTATACTTCAAGACAACATTTGTAATTGTCCAGCCATTATAATATATTAAATATACATAAAAAGGAGCTGGATAGACTTGCTGTTTGCTACTGAACTATATATCTTGATGTAATATGCGCATTTGTCAACTGATGGTTTTATCTGTGGCTGTTTTGGGAGTTGCTACTGTATGTGTGGTAGTGCAGATAAGAAGAAATGCCTATGCTGAGCAGGAAAAGTTTGTGCTGATGTCTGACCTCAGATGATGCTTTCTTCACCATCTCCAGCTGACCTTTATGAATCTGAATGCTCCAGAAGAATCCATTAAACAGTTTCAACAACACCCATCCTGTTAATCTAAAAGAGACAGAGGAAAGATAGTAATTAATGGCTGCTAAAAAATTCAGACTGCCATCACAGGAATAAATTATATTTTAAAATATATTAAAACAGTTATATTAATAATATTTCA
Source organism: Scardinius erythrophthalmus (assembly GCF_964197995.2). NCBI lineage: Eukaryota > Metazoa > Chordata > Actinopteri > Cypriniformes > Leuciscidae > Scardinius > Scardinius erythrophthalmus. Next base: position 10,866,434 of record NC_138238.1, read on the forward strand.
CAATAGATTTTTGATCAAATAAAGTGTAGCCTTGGATAAGACATAATAAACTTCTTTCAAAAACATTTAACATTTTGAACGGTATTTGATTATATTAAATTCCATTATAACATTAATAAAATTGTTATTTTAAAAAAACAGTACATTTGCATTTAGCATCTTCACTCATAAACATTATGTGAAAGCTGCACCTGATGAAGGCAGGTGAAATGTTGGCAACCATTTCCTGCAGGAATCCTCTGGCCTTCCGTTTAACTTTACTGACAGCTTTGGGATCCACTTCAGACTCTGCATCGACATCACCCTCGGACGCTACCTCCACGATAGCACATTCCAGCCTATAGCAATTACACTTACAGTGAATCTGGATGATAAGATGCATTTCGGCTGCTTAGAAACAGCACTTTTCATTGCATTTGCTCCTCGCTTTTTAATAAACACTTGGTACCTGCTGTTGTTAAGCACGTTCTCCACCACGTTGCGAGCAAACATGTCCTTCCGGACGTCTCTCTCCAAGACAAACAGCACATAACTCAGCCGCCGTGCAAGCCAACCTCTGTGCCTGCATTATACAGATACAAAATAGTAGTCTAAGGATAAGAGTATTAAGGCCTTGAAGAATCTAATAGACTTGATCATTGACATGGTCAATAAAAGAATAGTTCAAACAGAAATTGTCATTCCTTCCGTATAACATGAAAACAGATCCTTTTTTAGCAGTTCTTTATGAAGTTTTGTTGTGTAATATTTGAGCTGTTTGGGAGAACCATTCATTTAATTTCAATAACTGCTGACAGACAATATTAAATTATTCCTGCAGTATTACGGACTGTCCATTTCCTCCCCTGATTGGCAGTACCAGCTCAGACCACGTTTGGTCCCTGTCATGTGATCTAGGTACAAAATATCGCCTGACAAACAGTGTTAATAATTTATTTCCTGACTTTCCACTCCTCACAGAGACCTACAACCTCCCATTTGACCCTTGAATGTAAACACAGGGCGGGTTGTTTGCTGGAAAACTACATCTGACCAACTATGGTATTAATGACGCATCATAAACTAAACTATGTTAATGAATAATACTAAACAGAAAGGTGTATAACTAAGCAATGTGCAGTGTGTCTTCCAATGATCAAGGAGGAAAGTGGTCATGTATTCAGCAGAGATGCACCGATTGACCGGCCAGGGACCGGAATTGGACGATTTTCCAAATGATCGACCCGGTCTCACGGTCTTTCCGATTCTGAGCCGGTCTGTTTTGGCAACACAGGAAATAACATCAGCTGTGCGTTCTCGCTCTCTTCTCTCAGACGGCGAAGTGATGCACACCCGCCTTCTTTCACTCACTTGTCTCATTCACTCCGGTTTGACTAATTCCTGCAGGTTTTGCGCAGTCAGTTTTGCAACCTAATTAGTTGATAAAGATAACGCAAGTTGTGTAACGGTATATTGGATCAGTGCATAAACTCTTAAAGTGACAGCAACCTAATATTCCTGCTTCTCTTTGTCATGTTAATAAAAGAACAAAAGACAAAATCACTCTCTGCTCTTGACTGAATAACTTGTATAACTAATTGTAAGCGTTAATTTGTACAATGAAGACTATCCAGAGTTATTTTACATTTGATTACTTTAATTTCTGTAGCATTTCTTACCTGAATATTCTATAACCACTTGAAAAACTTAAAAGCTGTGTTTATTTCATTATCTCTCTTTATTCTAATGCATTTATTTGTGCTGTTGTTTGAAATGTATTTGTTCTTATTTTACTACTGTCTTTTTACTTGCTATCAATGAAAATAAAATTTAGCATTTACGAAAAGTCGCTTTTTGTTTGTATATGCTGTCAATTATAGTTCTTTGAAAGAAAATCGGAATTGGCAAAAATCGCTATCGGCAGGTCACACTTACAAAAAAAAAAAATCGTACATTGGAATCGGCCAAGAAAATTGCAATCGCACTCATCTCTAGCATTCAGAGCCATCAGGCCTATGGCAAAGAGTGGTTGATGTTTACCTTGTGTGCGTTTCATTAATGTAAATCACATTACGGAGCCCTAGAGAAGGAATGCTGGGATTGAACAGCCTCTCCTGCAACACATAAATGTAGTAAGTCAACATGCAGAACATAAATGTGCATTCGGTCAATATGCCAAAAGCTTCAACAAGCTAACCTGACTCTGGGGTGTGCACGAGTGACAGCATCTTCCAACAAATGGTCTCTTTCTGTTCAGCAGACCCTCCTTCCACGTGGTGGACACAGAATGAAGGAAAGACGGGCTGGAGCTTCTGTCCTACATGAGAAATACAGTGTTAATGGTACATAAGATCAGTGGTACAACTAGAAGTTATTCTTAGTAAATGGTAATGCTTTACAATAAGGTTTAATTTGTTTACATTAGTTAATGCATTAGGTGCATTAGCATTATGAACTAACAAGGATTATTTTACAAGCATTTATTCTCTCTATAATAGATTAAAGGGGTCATATAATGCCATTTTTGTACAAGCTAATATGATTCTTTAGGGTCTAAATTAAAAGTTTGTAATATACTTTAATTAAAAATTCTCATTAGTATTGTAAGAAAACACTAATTTTACCTGGTCAAAAACAGCTCTGTTTTCAGCATGCCGTTTAAGTGCATGTGTCTTTAAATGATAATGAGTTTTGCTCACCCCGCCCCTCTGTTCTGTGCGTACCCCGTTTGTAACACAATAACACAATAACCATAACGCGTTGTTCATTATAAACGTGGTATTAAGAATTATATTGAGAACGTCGTACATAGAAAACATGCCGTAATGTACCCTGAGTGTAAACCTTAGCCGCATTCATCATGAAGCGTGCTAGCGATTTGCAAATATTAATATAAAGATTAATATAAAGGTTAATAAAACGTTACACTCACTTCAGTTCTTCTGGAGGTTCAGCAGGAACACGAATAGTTGGTACCGATCAGGAGCAGCTTCTTAGCAAAACCAGCTTTATAACGTTACTGACCCTCGTTTGTAAAGCAGTCTGGTGTGTGAAATGATTTGCGCAAACACGTTGATTGTGGGGAATATTCCCTTCGAAAACAAAACTCAGCCACTGCGTCTTCAGCGCTTCTGATTTAGGAACATCAAAATGACTGCTGTGTTCCTTATTACACCCAAGAACAGAACACCACAATCGCTTAGACGCCATTCTGCTCATAGACAGTGCTCCAGCGTATCAACAATGACGTGCGGACTATGATTGACAGCTCGCTCACGAGCGAGGGCGGGTCTGTGTTGAAACGCTGCTGTCAATCAACAATCGTGGGAGGGGCGTCGATTTTGTGACGGCACAAAATCGAACGGCTCAATTTGAGACAGGGGAAAACATAAGATTTAAAAAAAAAAAACACTGGATGGATTTTTATAATTGTATGATGGTTGTGTAAAGACACTGCCAACACACATTTCAGTACAATCAACTTGTAAAAGTGAATGTACCATTATATGACCCCTTTAACGTTAATTTATAAATATACCATTGTTCATTGTTGATTCATGTTAGTTCATAATACATTAACTAATGCTAATTTATACAACATAAAACCATTTATTCATAAAAGCAGATATAAACAAAGCTAGATTAATAAACGCTGCAAGAATATATACATAAAAGAAATAACACTACAGCTATATTTCCTTCCACCTTTTTCTATTTGGATTTCGCAACCCTTAAACTTTTGAATGGAAACATGGCTAGTAATTCTTGCCTTGGTATGCGCTAGTTTTCTCCATGCTTACCTGGTCCTCACAGGGATGCTTCAGACAGCCACTTCCTGCGTCGGGATTATTGGCCAGTAGAATGTTATCTGGACCCCCCAGAACCATTCGGACATCCATCCCGTCTCTTCAAGCCAAACATCAACAACAAAACTGTAGGAGGGAAAGAAAAACAGAGAATGAGAGGCAGTCCATTGCCGCCCTCTGTGCTGTAGGTCATAGCACAGACGAGCTCTGATTACAGCTTTTCACAATAGATTCCTGCAGCCGGCAAAATATTCCACAGAAAGACAGAATGCGAGACCATTGTGCCATCTATTCTGCACGGAACCTCCAGCTCAGCTGCAAGTTGAATAACAGGAATGTCGAATGATCCTTTCCACCCAATCACAGCGAACAAATAAGGCTCACCCAACCTGCTGAGGTGGTTTCAGGTGAGCTGATCATTTTGACAAAGATTTGAGGAAGAACGTCAAGACAAGCAAAGTTTGATTGCTGACAAATTCATCATGGCTCAGCCTTCATGCTTCACCGCCCAGGGGTAGAGAAAACCGACAGTGTTGACAACAGCTCAAAGCACATGAGACACCTCAGCTGAAATAACCTCATGGTTGCCAAACAGAGAGCACACGTGCGATGAGGACACACTCTTATTACCTCTGCATCTCTATCATAACGTCCTGGGTGACCCGCTGCTATATACATCTGTTCTTATCGGTTTGTTAACCAGTGGATAAGAGAGTCCACTTTCCAGTGTCATGTTAAAGGGCTACGGCCTGCCGTCTGTGGAAAAACAGGTAATAAAAAATTGGGCTGTTGAAGCATACAATATAGCAGCTGTCCAGGTCAGAGTTAAACTGGAACGGTGCTTATTTATGGAAGACGAGCTGTGGAAAAAAACGCTTGTGCCAACTTACGGGTGCAGAATGTACCCTTTAAAAAACCACATGAGATATCTGCACATGTTCAGTGCATCAAGAAACATCTCACTCATAACAAATGTACTAAAAACTATTTGAACCTCTCATATGGTAATCTTTGTAATCAACATTTGGTACTAGCATGTGGGGGAAGTGCATCAATCGTCAAAAAAATGGCACGATCTTCAAAGGTGCTGAGTTTCACTTCCTCCACACAGTTTACAGTTGTCTCTATTATTATGGGTTCTTCTTATTTCCCCTGTGACTGCACTTCTTCAAAAACACCCCATCAGCTGCTCACAAGGGCATTGCAGAAGCCACAGCGGGACCGTTTAGTCCATTGGTCGAACACACAGAGGCGCTGGCATGTTTTTCTTGATTCTCTTGTGCGTCATGCGTAAAGAATGGGATTAAGGATTTGTTTTGTTTTGATTATTGTTGTAATCCAATGGGTCAAAATAGCAATGGCTACAATAACAATGCAATGCATGCTCATTATGAATATATGCAGATCTCAATGAGGTATTGGATCAAATTTACAACAAAATTTTCACATTTCATTACACGTCATAAAACTTGCAGTTGCAATGCATAGGTGTTACACATGTTTGCTTGGCCCAAATCAAAAGCGCCCATCCCAATAGCAAAAATTCTGACAGATATCAGTATGCCAATTATTTTAATGTTATAGCTGATAATCGATAAATGGTTAATATTAAATTAAAAATAAAACACTAAAAATTAATAAATTGTTTTAAGTGAAACGAGGGAATTTAGGCATCACAACATTGTAATGTACTTAATGAAAAATTTATTTTCATTTTGAGATTTGCTAAAGATAACTTTTAACAGCTTTAGTAAATTACTAGTGTTTTTAAAGATTAATTTTAAGAGAGAATTAGATGACGGCAAAGTAATCTGAATGTAAAAATGGTGCAATGCCATGCACAATTAAATATCCAATGTAGACTGTTACCAATAAACTTAATATCAATCAATAACCAAAATGAAATGTATATATATTGTGCATCTCATCTCATAACTGTACATTAAAGATATCCCCCTCTAAAACATGGGAATGAACCACAAAATTGGTTCCGAACTGCTTGAAAACTAAGTAAGTGTTAAAAAGGCAAATCATAGTATACATTAATCACATTTACCCAGTTCTTCACTGACTGTAATGTAATTAACATCACTCAATCACATGCTCTCATTAGGGTAGAAGTGGGTCATCAGATGAGTGGGTCTTTGAATGAATGACTGGAGCAAACCAAGCTGGCAAGAGGAAAGGGGGGAAAGATGGGATAATCTCTCTTCCACAATGAATAACAACCCCAAGCAAGACGCAGAGCACATGCTGAACGGGCCTGAGGAGAAAAGAGAGAGAGAGAGAGAGAGAGAGAGAGAGAGAGAGAGAGAGAGAGAGAGAGAGAGAGAGAGAGAGAGAGAGAGAGAGAGAGAGAGAGAGAGAGAGAGAGAGAGAGAGAGAGAGAGAAAGAGAGAGAGAGAGAGAGAGGTGCACAGCGAGCCACACCGCAGCTGCTAAACGAGAGTTCATTGAACCCTGCAAGCCCTGCCTGCATTGTCTGATGTGAACCACACCAATAGGCGACCAGAACACTGATTAAAAAGGAGAAGAGAAGACCGCGTTTTTCTGAGAGAGTCTGGCAAGATGTCAAAGCTGGCAGAAAGGAGACCTGTTCAGAGACACAAAGTGAAAAATAGCCCTCGATTGGCTGCGAAACTTAAAAAAAAAGTTGCTGAATGGGCCCCGTCTGGAAAAATCCTGTTTGATCTACAAAATGTTTAACGCAGTCCTTACTGGCTTCACAACATCTAAGGTCATCTACTATGTGGCAAATTTGAGCTTGTTTTTCATATGGATTAGAGCATTTTCTTATACGGTTTGGTGATGGAGTAAAAAATGGGCACCTCCATGTCAATGGTCCTGTAAACCAGAGTAGCTGCCACTAGCTTTCAAACATAATTGAATTTAATGAGTAAATCCACCAGCAATGCGGGCCAGTGGGTTAATCTGTCTCGCAATCTGTTTGTCTGAACAAGGCAATGATAATCAAACATTGTATTGAAATCATCTGAATCATCATAACAACATACTCCGTAAAAACCTATATAATTCAGAAGCTTACCAAGTATTAATCTGTCAATCTGTAGTCAAAAAGACTAGAATTTAATAACAAGCAGGAAGGATCAGCTATTACAGAAAAATACCTTCCTTATTGTTCCGTAAGTCAACAGAGAGAAGTCTGGTGTTTTTTTACCAGATGATTATGACTTTTAAACAGTCATGACTGATTTAACATTATGAAGTATTTTAAAAAAATAAAATAAAAATTAACATTTGCATGGATTGTTCACAATAAGACCCATATCATGCATTTATAAAACAAATGGGTGAATTTATCTCATGCCGACTTTAAGTTAAACAAAATAATATATCAATTTAAAGGATTAGTTCACTAAAAAAATTAAATTCTGTCATCATTTACTCACCCACAAGTTGTTTCAAACCTGTATGAACTTATTTCTTCTGTTCTGCTGAACACAAAAGCAGATATTTTGAAGAATGTCAGTAACTAGACAGTTGATGTATCCCATTGACTTCCATAGTAGCAAAAAATATATATATTATGGAAATCAATGGGGTCCATCAACTGTCTGGTTGAGTAAATGATGACAGAATTTTCATTTTGAAGTGAACTATTCCTTTAAGGAAGGAAATTATCTCCAATAGTTTAACCCTCAAGTAAAAACAATGAAATAAAATAGGCTAAGCTTCATAATAATACAACTTAAATAAATGTAATTTATTTAAATTAGTAAACAATAACCATACTTACATATTATGGCACTAAATTGTTATATAGCTTTTTTAGTTATATGTGTCCTGAATCCTTTCATGGGAGGGACTTTACACAGCACATTTCAAATGAGCGCTCCATGGAGGAAATAAACTGTATTTATAGTCTTGTACCAGCTCAGAAAAAAGTAATCAATTAAAAGACTGGGAGGACCAAATGTCAATATAACGGTCCAGTGTCAATATGCAAGACCTTGGAGTCTGGTGACATAAGAGGGACAATGTCATGATGTTGTGACATCTGAAAGATAAGTTTAATAAACTATTATCAATCTAAATTGTGATTTTGACCTGACCCACTAACTACAAATTTGTTCGGTTTCATTAGTATAAGCACTTTAATTTAAGCTTTGTTACCATTTTGATTTTATTTATTTTTTAATTAATTAATTATTTATCGACATATAAATACACATCATTTTAAACATAAAATGGCAAACCCTATTCAAAATAAATAGATAAAACAGCTCAATATAATATTTAGTTTGACCTCCTGAGGTTGACCATTAACAGCTTCTGAAGGTTAAGCGCCTTTTGATGATCATGTTTAAAAAATAATTAATTTGTAAGAGTTTCAGGGCCTGTTTTGAACCCTATTCGCACCTTTAAAATGAATGCGCGCGCCTCCGATCCTGCGGTCAAGCCTCGCGCTACTGTAGCTGCATGCATGCTAGCCTGACCATCTTTGACTGAGTCTTTGTCAACTCAAGCACATTGAGCTCGAGCAAATTGCCAACAATAATCTGATCGCTTGAGCGCATGCTGCACCGTCAGGGCGTTTCGTCCTGAAAGCAGTGCACTCTGCATATCCAACCACTGCATCGGTTAACACTAACAGTGTGCTTTAATTAAAGCAGTTGTTGGGGCTTTTTACGTGGAATGTATTTAAGAAACACAATGCTTTCTGTTACGTATGCGATCAACGCCAAATCATCATATATTTTCATCTGGATTTAAAGTTCTGTGGTTTTGCCGGTGTTCGCTGCATCGGTTTACTCAGTGAGCAACCCCTTTCCCTTATGCTAGCTTGCTAACTACCCCTGCGCCCACCCTCATTCATTGAGCATTAAACTGAGCGAAATCCAAAGACAAAGCGTGGTATGTAAAGAGGAAAGTTTTACCTCAAGAATATGCCTTTGATGCGCCATCACTGTTGAAATTGCCCTCTTTAGCGTACCGTGAACCTGCTGTCGTCCTTGAGACTGCCCACTACCAACCGGCAGGCAGCACTACACTGAGATCATGACAGCTGAGTGTATTCCGCCTGCCCTACACTGTCATGGCAGTGGTGTAATTCTTCACAGAGCCGCTAAGGGTCGCAGTTAGATAGAATGTTTGAAAAGTAAAGACAGCTAACGAGGTTGTGATACTATTTATTTATTTTTTTAAATCACCATGAAATCAAAATCGATATGGATATGTTTTTTATGGAATATTGCGTTGTTTATTATAAATTATTTATCTGTGCACATCATTATTTTTTTAAAGGGGACCTATAAATACACTTGTACATGGTGTTTGAACCACTGATAATGACTGTTAAATGGCAATTTTTAATAAGCAGGAAAAATGTCCGACTTTAAACAAATACCCATTTAAATGCTTAGGATGTTTGCGTTGCAAGAATGTACAGGAAGACTTACTCAGTCAAATCTGAGAAATTGATTCAATGGCCCTGTCCCAAATGGCACCCTAAGCACTCGTGGTCTTCCTACGAGTCCGCACTTTCATGACGTCATGCTGCTTTGACTGTCGGGAAGTAGTCTGCTGCGGAGCCCGCATCTGTGCGGGCTTGGCAAAAGTGCGCATAGAGGGCGCATATCGACCGCAAAGGGGGCACTCGTGAGCACCCTTCTGAGGCCTAAAATGCCAAATGGGACACACTATGGTCTCACGGACTTAACGGACATGTGCACACGGCAGCCATTGTAAGTCCACAAGACCGAAAGTGCATATGAAGGGTGCCATTTGGGACAGGGCCATTAGAATGCATGAGCTCACTAGGGAAAACCAATATGGCGGCGTGGCTTCACTGTTTATGATGTCATGAGCTATCCAGTCATTATATAGATCAGTGTTTTGAACGAATGTGTGTCAGCAGTGTGTGTACACAACCACTCTATAATGGTAAAAATCCACCTACACCTCTTTTTTAATCCTCATAAATCATAAGCAAGCAGTGTCTCAGAACAAGCCATTTGCCTTGATTCTACCATATGTCACAAAATGCTTAGGCCCCGCCCACGACTGTTGACGCCCTATTAGCATAGACCCCGCCCTGAGTGAGTTGTACACAGTCCGCTATGTTTATCTCCTCGCCAGAGCATTTAACACCAGCATTCAAGTAAGAAATGTATTCTTATTAAAGCTACAAATGTTAGGCTATTCAATCAAGAGCAGTAAGTGATTTGCTGTTTTTCTTTTGTTGTTTGATTCATATTAACAGCTAGCCTGGCTAACGTCAGACCTCTTCTCATTGAGACGTGGTCTGGGAACCACATGTTCATTTTCTCGTATTTGAGGCGTGGTTTACGAATGCCCAGAGCTGTTTATTGGGCGCTACGAATGTCTATCAAATGCGCCTGTACGTAGCTCATAGCCAATCGTTTCAATTATACCAGATGACGTATGTAGAGCGACAAAAATTTGACGAGGAAGAAGATGATGGGTCAGAGATTTATGTGTACACGATGGCGTTCAGCTATCACTATCTAAGGCTGCATCGAAAGGTAACTTCGCGTCTGATGCCATGTTGGATCCATAGATATAAACAAACTGCTTCGGTGTGTCGCATAGACGTCGTCTCGTCTTGCTGCTCCCTCCCCGTTCTGTGATTGGTCCCCTCACTGAGGCGAAAATCTGCTCCTGGAATCCAGGCTGCCCAGCGGCGTGAATAAAATCGCGCTGCGCGCAAGGCAGCATGGGGAAACCCAGGCTAATTAACAGCACATATAGCAGTGTAATGTATTCGCTGGTTTCACTTTAATACACACACAGAGCTAATATACACATGTGATTTCTTTCCCTACTGTATACGCTCACAGACATAACCAACAAAGTTTATTAACTTTGTGTGTTTTTGACAATCTTGTGTGTGTTTGACAGTTTAAGCGTAATAAGATCTTAGTTTAATACTCATGGGATGCGCCGTCTGACATCCAGTGTGCGCTCAGAAAACCATCAGAAGTTTAGACTGATTTGGCTTTAAAACACATGCAGTCAGATAATAAACTTTCATGATGACGAAGAACTGGAAAGTCACATGAGCGTGATCACAATAGAGATGATAGTCAAAACTAAACAGATGTTTTAGTTTTTGGCAGAGTATGGGAGGCACAAGCTGTACAGGCTCCGCCCTCTTCTGGAAAGCGGGGTGGGGAGCAGCAGCTCATTTGCATTTAAAGGTGCTCTAAGCAATTTGGGTGACTTCACTTCTTGTTGATGTTTGAAGTATTGTCAAACAAAACGGAGGCTTGCTCGACCCTCCCTCCTTTTCATCCCGTCCCCTCCCCCTCCGTTCCGTGCTTCTTGAAACAGTCATGAACCATTTAGAAAAAACAAACTGGATTTACCCCCCTGTCCAGCAAAAACAGAGCCACCTGAATCTCGCTACCTTTTGAACGCTTTTTCAATGTAAATTCAGGACTTGGCATTCCTTCTCCTTTTCCCTATTCTTTGTTATTTGTTCACTGGAACGTCGTCTCTTTGGTCGTGTGTCGGCCATATCAAAATTCTCAAGAATATTAAATTTTAACATTAGTCGTTGTTAGGACATCTCTCCTCTAGCTAACTTCCCTCTTCATGCTTCTCTCTCCTCCACTCCCCTCAACACCCCCCTTCATGTGCAAGCGCACTAACCCCCCAACCCCCAATTCATTCTTATCGGTTATTGGCTGGAACGCTGTTTGTTATGTTTCATGGCCAAGGCTGGGCCAGTTTGTTTTCCTTGCCGTTTGTGGAGCCTAGGCTGTCTACAGAGTCCGTGTTTTTTTTACAGTGTGTCCAGGGGACAGGCAGCTAGCGGATAGTGAGGAGATGTTTGCTGGTTGTGACAAAAAATGTTTTGGCCTAAAAAACGTGTGACATCGCTTAGAGCACCTTTAAAGATACATGCATGAAAACGGCAGGTTTTTCCTTCCACTCAAAATGGGCATTTACAACATGGTATAATAAATGATCTGTTGAGCTGAAACTTCAAAGACACATTTTTGGGATGCCTGAGACTTGTAAAAAGGGGCATAATAGTTCCCCTTTAAAAAACAATGCTTTAGTGTGGATTATTACATCTAGCAGATGATTGCTGCACTTTAAATTAAACCTTGTATAGCCTACACTTGATCTTTAGATAACGATTAAGCTCCATGGTAGAACTTCTAAAGAGAACTATTTGCATGAAATTCACCTTACTAATCTGAATTCAGTGTTGATGTCTCGCAGTCTTTTTAAGTCTTGTCCAGACATCCTGCTGGGTCTTAATTGTGTATTCTCAAAGGAACAAGAACATTTGGATATATATTCTGGACACGTTCCTCTTTAATTATGCTAGTGTGTATACCAACACTTATTCTTTGGAAAAGAGTTTGGGATTCAAGGACATAAACTTCTTGTCACTGGACAATAAATATCCCATGTGGAAGTCTCTCTTACAAATACCAAGGACTTTTATCAAATTAAAATCCCATAGACTTAAAGAGGTCCAAGTCATATCTAGCAACCAGAATATAGATATTTATCAAGCCTCTTTTGACTTTTGACTGTGAAGAATCCTAGGACAGAAGTTTTGCACTTTCAAGCACTTCTTTTAAAAAAAAAAGATTTTTACAAATGTTTTTTACTCACAATTCCTACCCAATAAAATATTTGTATTGTATAAATGCCCATGCATGGAGTTTTATATGTGACTTTTCCAGGTCTAGAAATCACACTTTAAAAATTAGGCTTCCTTACAGTTTTTTTTAATGCTTGTTTCATTTTAAAGGGATAGTTTACCCAAAAATAAACATTCTGTCATAATTTACTCACCCTCAAGTATGAGTTTTTTGTTCTGTTGAACACAAAGGATATTTTGAAGAATGTTGGTAACCGTTTCCGGTCTCCACTAACTTCCATAGAATTTATTTTAATGGAAGTCAATGGGGACCAGCAACTGTTTGGTTACCCACACTCAACCAAGGACATAACAAAGGACTCATGCAGGTTTACAACAATTTGAAGGTGAGTAAATTATGATAGAATTTTCATTTTTGGGTGTACTGTCTGTTTAAAGTCATCTTAACGCCTTCGTGGTAGTTTACTAATGCCACCTGGTGGGCTTCCTGGTTAAGAACCTTTTCAAGGTGGTTGCCTATTTGCCCAAATTTAGAGCCCACCCCTATATATTCTGATATATGATTTGGTATTCATTCAATGTAAATAATTAAGCACCAAAGTTTAATAGTTTATTCAAATCCCTGTAACCCAATAACCCTATAACCAATAGCAAACACTACTTTTGTTTCTGGTTAAATTTTTTTGGGGGATTTTTAAGTAGTTCTTGGGACAGCGAGTAGATGAAAGTGCCTCTGCAAATGGGGCTACAGCAATTTGCATTGCTCTAAAGGCCATGATGAAAGGCCATCAAGAATGAGTGCCTTGCAGGTGATCGTCTCTTGAAGCCTCACAATGAATGAAAGATAGCACAAATATTTAACATTGCTTCACCCGATATTACATAATACAATGAAGTCTCGGGATACCTGAACAGCTTGAACACCTGGAAGGCTCTTCATAGTCAGCTGTAACGCTAGCTGTCCCTGGGCTCTGGGCCTCAGAGTTGATTTGCATCTGCCATAGTTTCCTCTCAGGCATTGCACTCTAATGTATCCCAATGGTCGCTTTCATTCTCATGGTAATGACCACAAGAGAAAGTAGCCTGTTCTATAATTTTATCACGTGGGATATCTGTTCCTCTGCTATCTGCACCTGATCGTTTTACATTAGCAGTTGTAATTTGCTAATTTTGTCTCTGTGTATGTTTTGATCTTATAAAAACAGTTTTTCTAAAATAAAAAAATAGTTGGTTACGATCAAGGCCTAATATGCTCTTTTTCAGTAAAAAACAAAAACAAACAAGATAAATGAAATGAATAACCTTAATAACCATAACTATGTAAGATAATTAGTGAAAAGTAAAAATAAATAAATAAGTTGAAAAAATATAAGATATATTCACTATAGTATTCCATATAATTCTTATTATTTTACATAGTGCTGTTATAAGAATGTTTAAATTTTTCTGAACATCCTTCAATCAAATATTCTACATATATTCTCTCAGAGCAATTCATAATATTTTTTACAACTTTGCTCAACAGATACATATACATATTGTTTGAATTATATTTTTAGTTCAAAACAAGTATTATTAATATTAAAATACTACTGAGAGCAGAGCACAATTAGCCATAATTTTGTTCTTTATAATTAAACACTGTGCCTCATGGGGTTTGAAACACATCTGTCAGCCACACAGAGATTAAGTTTTAATTGTGTTAAACCTTTTGACATCACTGCGACCAAACTAAACTGGCTGACCCTGTATCCGTGAGAATCGTGATTCATACACGTGAAGAAAGGCTAAACGGGGATACTCTCCTGTCCTAAAATTGAAGGAGACACACTGTCTGTGGATAAATGCTGCTTCTCTAAGTGCCCTGCTTTCCTTAGAGGCTGAAACACAATCTCTGTGAATGGCACATCCTTTGACTATCAGATTTTGTGTGCTTGTCTTCAGGATTCTTACCTTATCCAGAGGCCATCTTGATCTATATGGGCCCCATCCATACATTCTTTCTCGTATGTTTGATCACGGAAATCTTAAAGGCCCTTTGTGTGCTTGTTCCCCTGTGTGATGTTTTCGTGGAGTGTGACAGTACCAGTTCATATAGGTGACAACTTGGGTGGTATATCGCAAATCTAAGTGCTCTTGCCACCATCTGACTCATGTGGTTCCGGAAAAAGCTTGTTTCCTGACCTAGACTAGATTTTAACTTCCTGAAAAGGGTTGGGGGCTGTCTATACAACTTCCGTTGTTGTTATGACATTTTGCTTCTATTTTGCACTCTACAAAATGAAAATGTTCCGTTCTTGACATTTGGAACTTCCTTGGAATCTTAACCCTAAAATGCATACCTCAGGTCTTTAGTGACACGGGACGTCATTCATTACCCCACCTCGTTCATTTTTTTAAAGTTAGACATTCCTCAATAAATTAATTAAATATAACCAGAAAAATAAATAATTCCTGTTTTCCCATTCATTTTTTTGTAAAAATTGTATAGGGTCGCCAAGTTAACGACCCGAGGTGTGTAACAGTGTAAGTATATTTTTTCTGCACAACAATAATTGAATCTTTGATGACTGAATAAGTGCAATTCACCTTTATTCCACAAGATGACAATGTCTGATTGACAATGATGAAGTGACGTTTCACTCATTGTCACCGCAGAAAAAAAAACAAAAGAATAGGATGCATCATCAGCAAAACTTGAAATGGCTCAGCGATTTACTGCAGACCGAGTACTGAACGCAATCAAATATTAGTGTCACTTGATGGTAGATCTGGTGAAAAAGCTGTCAGCGATCAAAATATTGATTTTGAGGATGTTGAAAATGATAGTTTCAAGAAAGATCACAAATATGAGTCAGATGCAGAATGCATCTGACGAGAACAGAGATGATGGTATAAAACATCTGTTCAAACTGAACCTTTCCAAGCTCAAAAAGGTTTAATTAAGTTCTTCTGTAATTATTACTCTAATATCAGGAGAGTTTTATATTATCGCGACAAGTAGAGATCCACCCATGTTAGATATAGATCCGGGTCGCTAAAGACCCGAATATGTAATAATGATTACCAAAACATTCATGCATTTAAGGGTTAATGACTCCTTTAGTGAGTCCTTTCCCTCAAGATAAAGAGCATGAAGATTGTGCACAGCTGTATTACTCTTGGATCTGTTTTGGCTTAGCACAATGAGACTGACCTTAATGACACTGTGTTTCATTAAGAGGCGTCTGGCACGACTGGGTGCATTAGATAACTACTAATGACAATCCACTAAGTATTACATAACCTGGAGTGAGTCTAAATTGGAAGCTTTACAAACTCCCTAAAAAGATGCCCATTTCTATTAGATTTTTGAGTAGAACCCAAAAGTTGCAGGTGAGAATGAAACCATGAGACCACCAAGTTTATATCAGTAATGCATGTAAAGGGCTGAAACATTACTGGGAGATGGCTGAGAACATGGTCTTCCCCTTGAGACGTTGATCATTTAAAAGTCAATGTCTGGCCAGGACAGAGAGCTTTTGTGCTTTGCTTCACAATGCTATCACCAAAAGGCCTCACCAGACTGGCTGACCAAAGAAGCAAGGGGGGTTACTGCCTACCTGTGGACCTATAAAGCAGCTTTTGTGCTGTCTTCATTTGAACTCTGCTTTTAGGATTTATCATCATTTAACTGCGGAAGAACCACACAGGAACCATGCAAACCTTCTGCTAGAGACCTGAGCCAACACTTCTTCTGAACTCTGCATTGGTATGCTACAGATATTAAGTATAATTCAAATATTATGGAGCCTTTGCTTTGAAAATAATCAGAAAATGATGTATAGATAGACAATTCAGGTCATGAGTAAACATATCAGATATTTTATGTAAATGTAACAGTGCAATTCTCTTTGTCCAGCATTAGGAAATGGCAGCTGTTGGTGTTCTCTTGATTCTCCTCCCCATGACATGGGCCTGTGCACCTCAGAAAGCTGGTAAATGAAAAAATGAAAAATTTCCTCTCAGTGTGGATCAAAGGGCTGTGTATTTGTGGTTAGCATGATTTAATCGGCTAGATAAGCCTGACAGACCAATTTGTCATCTGTTTCAGATTACGTGATGGTGTCATGTTTTCCCAATGCCATCATTGCAAATGTGCCAGAATGTCCATATGGATGGGAGATTAGTCAGCTGTCCCTGGGCGGCGTGTGCTACACTGGAATTAACACTCCGGGCTTCTATCGTTTTACCATCCCAGACCTCACTCCTAAGAATCACTCATACTGCGGCACCCTGTCTGAGGTGAGATGTTTGATTGGTTTGATAAATTCGAATTGTTATTTCATTCAAAATAGCGCTAAAATTGATCTACCTTCCTTTTAGTATGTAGGAGGCAAAGACCCACGGTACATATTCTACAACTCAATTGTATCCAACGACTCCTCTCTCACTGTCCGGAACCAGCCTGTCAACTACACGTTCAGTTGCACTTATAAAGCGGCTTATCTGGTCAACAATGCCGTGTTTAGCCAAAGGTAGACCCCGTTACACTGATGTCAAGTCCAGCAGGTGTAGATTTCATGGAGCCTGTGCATTCTGACCCTTGACTTGCAGCGTCTTTACTAAACCCTCTGCTTCTTCCAGAGTGGCAACAGTTTATGTCAACAACGGGAGTTTAGGTTCTTTTAAGTCTCAGTTGTCTATGAACGTCTTCACAGTGAGTACTTCAGCTTTTCTCAAAAGTTTCCAGTGATGAAGAAAGTAGGCTACAAATGGGAAATTTCCTGACCATTTTATTTGACATTTTGTATAAAGGTCAAATTTGTTGGTTTGTTTGTGTAGTGAACTATATATATATTCCTCCCAAATGTTAACTGTGTATTTTTTTACTTTGGGTGAATTTTGTGGTTTGTAGAACTCGAAGTTCCTCTATGCAAAAGATGCACCGTATGTGATTGACACATCCGAGATTGGATCAGAGGTGTTCATTGGCATTGAAGCAAAAGGACTGAGTAACAGGCGAGTTGCTCAAAAGAAGTCAGTCTACATTTGATCAAATACACAGATTCACGTAGTCAGTTAAAAAGACTCTCTCTTTAATGTTTATAGATTCAAAGTAGTAATAACAAATTGCTGGGCAACACCTACTCCATATTCAACAGACAGGAAAAGGTGGACTTTAATTCAGAACAGGTAAGATTTTATTGTCAGTTCAAACATATTAGGTAGAATGTGTGTCAGTGTGATTCAATACTGCTCACAGGGTAATATATATATATGCTCCTGGTTAACAGTTGCTCCTTAGACAACACAGTCACCATATTTGAAAATGCCAAAGACAGTCGGTCCATGTTCAAGTTCAATTCGTTCCGCTTCCAGCGGCTAGAGAAAGTGTCCACCGTTTGGCTCCACTGTGAGGTCCAAGTATGTGACGGGGAGAAGCTGTTCTGTCAGCCGGTGAGTATCAGTGTCAACTTAATGCTATTGTAGTTTTAAATAGATTACCAGCTCCACTAAGACTCTTCTTAACTATCCAAGACTCCATGTACATCAAGAAGCACTGAATTTGAACCTGATCCAAATGGAGGGATCCTGACCATGGAGTTTCAAGTCAGAGGTATTTAAATTTTTTTCTTCTGCACGTTTCAAGTTTGAAATTCAAGAACATTTGTTTTAAAACCACATAACTCTCTGTGTACAGCACAACACTCTTCCAGTTTTGTCCATCTTGCAGGTAAGTCAATCAATGCAGTGCAGACACATAAATGATTTTCATATATGGATACTTTGTTTTAAGGTACACCACAGTTTTACACCTGCATTTAAACTCATTAAAAAATCAGATTTTTAAATTATCTTATAAAACATAAGTCACTTTTTAACTAAATGCTAAAGATCTCCCTTTTCTTACCCTTCTGTTTTACAGGCCCAATTCTGTGTCTGCTGTCCATATTTCTACTGAATGAATTTTTAGGATACTTCAGTTTGTAAAGAGGCCAAATCTGGGTCACTCAAATGCAATGAAACATGCCTTTGCACTTATACAATTACATACAAATACTTAAATATAGACATGCATGCACCCACACACCATACGTGTCTCAGGGAGTGTATCAACACATTCCTTTAAATGTTCCCTCGCATCTTTTTTTTTTTTTTTTTTTTTTACAGTTTTTACTTGTTTTTTTCCTTACATGAATATTGGTAGAACAATATCTGAAGGAGGTACTATCAGTTGGTAATCTTTAGTGTAACAGACGTTGAAACATTCTTGTTTTTATCCTGCATTATATGTGAAAAAAATATTCTTAGTAATTCAATTCTTTTAAAAGATGTTGTCTTGACATTGATAACTTAAAAAGAAAACTTTTCAAATAAAATGTAAAAAGTTTCAACAATATTTGTTGTAATGTCCTAATATCCAAGAACATACAAATCAAATTAGTCAAATTAAATATCAGGTACAGTAAGTGTGTGCATTTCTGTTGTTTTAGCCATGGCTGGGGTCCGCTGGATTGCTCTTCTGTCTTTAAAATCTCCATCATTTGCTGAAGTTGTTTTGGGTTTCTCCTGTTTAGACATGACAGTGCAAGACTGTCCATATATAGTGTGTCAGGTCTCCATATAGCACTTCCTTTCAATTTGTGTCATGACCAAACACCTAACACTGTAAATAAAATAACCATAAGTGGCTTGATACTTACATCTGTTCCAGATTTAGGACTTGCATCATAGTCCTGGCCAACGTCTGGAAACCTGAATCCAGATTTGCCTGTCAACCAGAAGGTTTTCTGTGTTCCCTTTCCCTAGAAAACACATCAGAGATCTGATTAGATGCACAGATATGGCATGACAGTAGACACTGTTTATAAGTCTGAGACCACCAGTTTATGTCTTAACATGACTTTTTTTTTTTTTTGCACTGTTCACAACCCTACATCATGCAGGTATAAATGTAAAAAATTATAGCAGATTTTAGTGTGATCTCAGACTTTTGGACTGTATAAAGAGTGGCATTTTACAAACCTTTATTTCAATATCGCCCCTCTCCTCCAGTTCAAAACTTCCATTCTTGAGGAGAATATCAGCAGTGCTTTGAGAGGTGTGGATTCTCAGTGCTGTAAAGGAAAAAAGCAAGAATTGACCTCGCATAATTAAATGAAACAAAGTATTTCAAAATATTTTTTACAGTTTTACAGAAAAATATAAATGCAGACTAATTAAATAGGTTAAATATAGTCTATAACCAGCCAACAGAGAACATTCTCAGAACTTTGGCTAATGTTCTGGCAAGGTTCTCTCAAAGTTATGAACAATTGTTCTTACAGAAACATTAATAGAATGTTTAGTGAACGTTAATCTGAGATGTTTAGTTGGATGTTCGTCTAACATTTTTTAAGGTTACTAATTGTTTCAGAAGGTTCAGCGAATGATAAAATGGAATTGCGTGAACAAAATACATGTATGTTTTGAACGTCCAGAGAACGTAATTTTTTTTAGAACATAAATGTTAGCTAAATGTTTTTTGACCATATTTTTGTTGGCTAGGTAACTGAGTTTAGTATATTTCTTAAAGCATATTTTTATTAAACACACAATGTAACACTCAGAAGGCCTAAGAAAAGGCCTCAGGTTATAGAGTGCACTGTGTTTCTCACATCAGTAGCTCTGAGCAAAACAACTAGCAGACTGTACCAATCACCAAATGCTACAATGATAGGGAGATTGCGTGAGATGGTTAGATGTTCTGCTGGCATCTCGGCTTTGTTGTCTCCAATAAAATCTAAGCTTTGGCATCTGGAACTCTGTGACTCGAGTGATTTCTTGCAAAGCGGAGAATACTTTTCCATGACAATAGTTACTAAAAATAATATTAAAGGGATAGTTCACTTTGAAATTAAATTTTGGTATGTTTTAGCTTACCTCAAGAGCATCCAAGATGTAGGTCTTTGTTTCCGCAGTAGTTTCAATTTAGAAATTTTTAGGTCAAACCGTTCTTGTCTGTCAGTCATATAATGCAGGTCTGTGGTCACTGTCTCAAAGAGCATGCACAGAGAAGTCCAAATGAAACAATTCCCCATCGTAAGTACACATTGAAGGCCAAAGACACGAAACGAGCGGTTTGTGTGAGAAACCAAACAGTATTTATATCGTTTTTACCTCTACACAACCACGTCCAAGTGATCTGAGGGCGAGCGCGCTTCCTGGTGTGTGACGTGTGCGCGCGTTCTGGCTTAGTCTGCGCAAGCGCCGGAAAGTGTACAAGAGGTAAAAGCAATATAAATACTGTTCGTTTTCTCACACAAACCGCTCGTTTCGTGTCTTAGGCCATCAATGTGTACTCACGATGGGGAATAAAATGATAATGATGAGGTGGTGACCTGACCTGCATTATATGACTGACAGACAAGAACGGTTTGACCTAAAAATATCAAAATTGAAACTACTGCGGAAACAAAGACACCTACATCTTGGATGTCCTTGAGGTAAGCTAAAACATACCAAAATTTAATTTCAAACTGAACTATCCCTTTAAGAAAAGTCCTTACGAAGACTGTTGCTCTCCATCCTAGAAGCCGTGTTTACTGTATCTCCAAATAAACAGTAGCGAGGCATTGTATTACCCACAACTCCAGCAACCACTGGGCCTGTATGTGCAAGGGACAGAAGATTTTTTTGGAGTATCATTTATCATCTCTTACAACATGTATAGCCCACAATACACTTATAGAACAGTATTCTTGCATACCAGAATTGATCCCAATTCGTAGGGCCAGTTTCTCATTAGGCAGATGCCTAATTTTGAACCTTTTGAGGGCAAAGAGGAAGTGGAGTGCCATAGTAGAGATTTCCTCAGCATGAAGATTACCGTTACTGATAGGCAGCCCACTGGCCACCATATATGCATCCCCTATGGTCTCCACCTACCAGAAAATTGAAATTGAAAAACAGACAGAAAATAATTGTTCATTAATTTAGCATGAATCAATAGCATTCATTAAGTCCTTCATCCATTTACATCACATTATACTGTAAATCTGGTTGTATTTATTTACACGGCATGTCTGAAACTCATGAAAATGATAAATAATGAGAAGCAAAATATTGACAGAATTCTGCATTCAATCTGAAAATTTTGACAGCCATACCAGCCCCTGTGTAAGGCATGAACGGGCACAGTTGCTGCATTCCGAGGTGAGTTTGCTTCACTTACCTTGTAGACATCATAAAGCTTGATGATCTCATCAAAAAGACTGTAGAGGTCATTGAGGAGGGTGACCACCTCCAGAGCTGAGCTAATGGAGCACATGGTGGTGAATCCCACAATGTCAGAGAAAAAGATGGTCACCATGTCATAAGCTCTAGGCTCCACTGATTTCCCAGCCATTAGCTGATCAGCAATATACCTGTAAGAACAGACTGTCATCACTGAAAATACTAGTATTACGCATAACATGTCAATGAGTTTTTATCAACACTGAGATTTGAGGTCAAAATGTATATGAATGTATAGGAGAAAGTGTACGGAGCCCTTAAAGGGACATGGTGATTGGGGGGGGGGGGGGGGGGGATGAGATGGGATGGGAGGAAACATAATCTTTACATATACTCACATTTTAAATGGTTCTGTGGTGTGATCAATTTTTAAAAGTATAAAACTTTCATAGGGTCTCCCAATTAATAATAACAGTAAATAACTAAAAACTCACCAGGAATTTACAGGATTAAGGAGTATTATTTTACAATAGAACAGAATTATCAGAAATTTACTGTGAAATCAATGCATGCTGGGTCATTTTCTTACAAATTACTTTAAATCAACAGCAAACATCACAGTAATTCACTGTTCTTAAGAATTCAGAAATTGCTTATTGAATTGAATTACAGCAATTGCTTTACTGTGAATTCACATTATAAATCTGTCTTTTGCACACCACTGTAAAAAATGTAATTGTTTACAACTGTGATTGTTTTGAAATCAACTTAATGGTGATTAGCGTTCCATTTACTTGGGATCTTATTCATATTTAAATTTCGGATCTAGCCCATTCAAAAGTGTGTGAAATGAAAACATTTGTTAAAGCGATGATGTCACGTACGGTACAGGTTGCAATGATCGCACGACGAAGGAGAATAAATAAACAGTTTTTAAATCACAAAATTCTACAGGAACTCGCAGGAGATCGTAATAATATAACGCAACCACGAGTGCAGTTAGATACAAGAGAAGTACTGCGAAATTACTGTGAAAGTAATGTAATTATTAACCTGGACTATACTGTAATTTCACACTATTTTTTTAACAGTGTAAGATTTTATATTATATGAATAAAAATAATACTTTATTTTAAGAATACATAATTATACCATTTTAAAATGTTTTTATGTCTACCCATATAAAATATAACCATCTAGTATGTAACTCTGCTTTGGTGGCAATGTTTGTTAGCTGATAGAAAGAGTAATGAAAAACACATTAGCAAAATGTCACTGTCCCAATGACGCTATAACAGTTTGTTTACTTTGGCAGCATGCTAGATAGGAGCTTATCAGCTCTGCTTTTCTCTGCTGTGAGCTGATTGGTTCTCTCCTCCACTACTTCCTCCAGGTGATTTGCGTATTTCTCAAGTTTGCTCACCATGTTGTCCAGGATATTGGTATGGCTGGAAATGAATAAAACAGCTTAGAATAAATAACACTAAATACATTTAGGAGTGTCAGGATCATTGGTCAGACAGCTACATAAGATGTTCACCTTTCAGGACATGCCTCACGCAGTTGTCTCCTGACACTGGTGAATGTAGGTCTGTGGTCTGGGTTCTCACTCCAGCAGGCTTTTAACAAGGGAATGAGACGTTCATCACAGATGTCAGCAGACAAGGTTGGTCGAAGGGGCTCCTCACTCATAGGGGTCCTTAACTGCTTGATAATCTCTAATGAATGTAATACAACACACAAACTGAGAAGCCAAACTTAATTCAGTTGGCCCTGTAATTATATGATATTATATTACATTTTGAAATGGACCTGAACCTTTAGAAAACAATATTTTTAAAAAATCTAAAGAATTATGGTATGATATTGGAGAGTACGGAGCTCATACTCGAGAAGGACAAAACACTGAAATTTAATTCAGAGGCTCAAATTGAGCAAAAATATGCATTTGCTGATATTTGTATGGCCAAAAGTAAGCTGAAATTCTTACAGTTTGTAATATAAATAGCAGTATAGCAGTAATAACAGTATAGCAGACTACTTCAATAAAATTTATATACTGTACTGTAAATATCAGATGTCACTCTATATCTCCCAATAATATGTCTTAGTAAGATGATATTTAAATACTTAGTTTTATGATCATAGCTCTGTTGTTTTAATTTTGTGGGGGCGAAATGCGATACAATGATGATTTAAAGATTTCACATTATAGGGATAAGAAATACTGTACAACACAATAAAGCATTACCTTTTGGTTCCAGGTGAACGTCATGGTATGGGCCCACCTCTGAACTGTACATCAGCTCTCGCATGATTATGGCAAAGCTAAATACATCTCCTTTCTGGCTGCCGTTGAAAGGGTAGTAGACTTCTCTCAAAAACTCAGGAGCAGTCCAGTACATCTCTTCATACTTTGGATTTTCCAGTGAGATCAGTCTTTGTTTGCTGCCATGTTTGAACTCCCACAAGCCAAAGCCAGAGAGTTTAATCTGCAACCTGCTGTCCACCAAGCACGTACTGGGCCTCAGATTTCCATGAGACTTCAGACTGCTCTTATGTATGTACTCCATGCCCTGTAGAGAACATACAACAATAAAAGGTCTCACAGTAATAGAAAAGCAGACCAGCCTTGTTCCAAATCATCTTTCCTAGTGGATATGCATATTGTTGTTATAAATAAAATATAATGCAATGAAGGACATTACATTGAAACAACATACTCACATTAACAATGTCATAGGCAAAGGACAATTTGAACATCCAGTCCAACTCAATTTCACTGTTCCAAAGAACATCCTGATGTTTCAAAAGCAGAATAACAGATATACTAAGAGTCTGATGATGTGGGCATGTTATATATATTTCAAACTTTCGAATTAAACTGGTGATAAACAATGATATTTCTATATTAAATGTTTAAAACAATTCTGTTTCTTTACAGATTTTCACTGTATTTTAGAGGCAGCATAAATGCAATACAATATATAGTCCCGCTCATTTGCAACTATCCGCACACACAATGGCACAGGTTTTACGCCGGACTTTCTCGTTCATGTGTTATTTAGTTTCTAGTTATTTTCTTTGTCACGGTCTTTGCCAGAGGCCTTGTTTGTTACTTTGGGTTCTCATTAGTGCACTCCTGTTCCTTGTCTCCATTAATTCCATTATCATTCTCAATGTATTTAAGCCCTCAGTTTCCTGTTCTGTGTTTGTCATTAAAGGTTATGATGTGTGTGTAATGTTTGATTGGTCTGTTTTTATTAAAGTTCCTTGTTTTATTGATCATTCTGTGTCACAAATCTCCATTTGGATTCAACTACATGACACATCCGTGGCAACTAAACAATAAATGTGGTAATATAATGTGCATATTAGTATGAACAATCAGTAATTAAGTTTCACAGTTAGCTATAAGCTGTATATGTTTGAATTACTAAAAAGAACCAACTCATAGGAATTGTTTGGCAAATGAATTGCACAGTATGTGCAGTGATAAGAGTGATTTGTTTGGGAGTTGTGTTTTCAATTCAATAAGTATCTGATCTGAGTATTTTAGTACAATGTTTCGGATCCCCGGTCAATCGGGGCAATCACCCACAGTGGCAGAGGAATAGACATGCTAGAACTGGTTTCTATAATTGTTTTTAATGGAACAGTTCCCACTCTGTGGAAGCTAATGGGGATCCGAATAAAGAATAACAAATAAACCCTACTGTATACAAACCTTCAAGCTTCCTTTCTTGCAGTACTGCATGACGATACAGACATTTGGTGGCTCAATACACACACCAAAGAACTGTACCAGGTTCTCGTGTTTCATTTCTTTCAGCTACAGCAGGAATAGACACAAGTATTAGAGTATTAGCAAAGTGCCTGTGACCTGTTGGGATAAAACCGAATCTCTGAAAATATTTTACCATATTGAACTCTGCGATGACAGATGGTTTCTTGACATCAGTAAGGATTTGATTCGTCAAATACTTTATGCCCACCTCGTTTCCCTGCAACATAAACAAAGAAAGTGTGTAAGATGTAATAATTTGGATTGTTAAATTATGTTTTAACATGCGATTCAGAATTTGTACCTGAAAGAGTCCAATAGTTGTGTAGACGGTTTCTTTAGCACTATAGCTGAATGAGTGAATGGACTGAGAGCCACCACTTCCACATTTGCTTGGTGTTGTATTTACAGACAATGATTGTATTCCCTGTAAAACCCACAATAGTACTAGTTGTGTTAATGATCATTATTAATAATATGCTGGTATTCATTTAGTTTACTGTTTGTACAGTATATTTGCATGTGAATAAGCATAAAAAAACACCAGCTTAGAGCTGGTTAGACCAGTATTGTGGTCAAGGCTGGTTTATGCCACATTCAGATTTTACATCTACATTGATGCATGGTTAAAATTGCTACTTGGTTTGGTGCTAGTGTAGATGGATGCAATATTAGCCTATTATTGTAAAAAAAAACAAAAAACAAAAAAAAAAACACTTTCCTTAACTGAAATAAACAGAATAAAAAAACTTTTAGTAAATTGAAACACATTTTCATTGTAAACCGAACTAAATAAAATAGAAATGACCAAAAGTGAGAGATTGGCGCGGGGCCGGTGGCGTGATTGCTGATGATTATGACTATTGCTGATTGGCTACGAGAGTGTTGTGACGATTGGTCTGATTCACAATTCACAGAAATTGCTTACTGCACCTTTAAAATAAAATAAAAACTTAAATGCAGTAAAAAAAAAAAAAGAGAAACAAAAATAAAATAAACTGAAATGACAAGTTATGTCATCTTACTTTGGGTTCTCTAAGTATAGTTATGTCGCTGTAGTCGATAAGCCACCAGTTGGACTCTACCAGGCGGGATTGTAGACGAATCTTTTGTAGAGTCAACAAAGTGATGAAAGCCACTGCTGCCACTCCTAGCACAGGCAAAGCCACCAGCAGAACCAGAAGAGATACCTCTGGAATCGAGTGACAAGACATGATGTCATTTCAAATACATAAAAAGACTACTTATGTGCATAGAAATCTAGTAATGCCTATTTACCATTTTCTAACCATTCACAGAGCTCATTATCGAAACCACAGACTGGATTATCTGGTGGAGGTTTTCCATTTTGCCAAACTATGTTAGAAAACCTTGATGTGGGTCTGCAAAACATTTTCCATAGAGTCAAAGGTTCAGTGTTGAGCATCAGTAATGCTATCATTTAGAATATTTTGGTCTTACTTGATCGTTTTTGTTTGACTGTCAAAGTCCAAAACAGAAACAAATTTCATGATATTTTCTGTTTGTTGCAGGTCATATACTGAATAGTCAAGGTTCCTCTCTCCAAATTCATCAAAATGAACCAGACCTGAAGCCCCTGTTGAAAAAAACAAACAAACAAAAAGTTCTTTTGGTTATTTATAATTAATATATGAAAAATAAGAGGCTGTACAAACTTGCATGTGTGACAGAATTACCATAAAACCTAATGGTGGACTTGTCCCTGAGACTCTGGAGAATCTCTCGTCCATGACGGATATCTTTACCACTTTTAAAGGCTTCTTTAAGGCCCATGGCATAAAGTAGAACAGCGTCATGTAAATAGGCAGCATATGAGCTTACCTAAATGAAATAGAGAATAAAATGAATTAAAATGTGATTAAATTATGGGTGAAATTTTTTTTTTTTTTCATAAAATATTATCACCTCTTTTTCTGAGGACAGGTTGCTATAAAAAGGAGCCCGTTTCAATCTCTCATAAGCCTGCTCGAAAAAGTCATAGTAGTCATACGCTTCATAGGATTTCTGAGCGAGTACGAACACCATGTCAAAAGCCTTCAGCATTGTTTTATTTCTGTCACCCAAGGCAGACTTCCACAGGTTGTCCTAATGGGGGAAAAAGTGAGAGTAGGTGAGGGTAGGTTAAAGAGAACTGTCACAATTTGATTCAGATTCAAATGACTTACAGTAGTCTAAGGGCCCTATCATACATCTGGCGCAATGTGGCACCAGGCGCGTACGCGGCAAGTGTGTTTTGCTAGTTTCAGCCCGACGCAGTAATCATTTTCACGTCCTGCACCCAAGGCCGTAACCAGGGTTTGAAAATTAGTGAGGTCCGGGGTGAGGTGCAGGGCCGGTTTAAGAATTCAGAGGCCCCTGGGCACAATCAATGTCTTGTAGGCCCCCCCCTTAGGCAGGCCAAATGTATAGTTTGTCCAAGGACATTTTAATTTTGCATTAAGAGTTTTAGTTTATTGACTTAAAAGGAACTTTGTTGTACTATGCTGGAGTAAAGTTCATAAATGATCGATCTTTCCCATAGGATTTTGTAAAACTATGTTGGGTAAAGCTCTGTTCCTCTAGGGGGGTTCGGGGGCATGCTCCCCCGCAAGAAAATTTTGTACATTTTTAGGTTAAATGCATCAATCTGGTGCTCTTTGAGAGCTCAAAATTAAGAGCTTCAACAGGCTTCAACCCATGAACTGTGCACAAAGAAAAAACATTGACTTGTACCGGGACATTAAAGGGGGCTCAAACATATTTTTTAGTTATGATATAGAGTTTCAGCCTACATTACATTATCACTGGTGTTTTAGTATGCCAAACAATTAGTATAATAATATAATAATGATTTCTATCATTATCCATATAGCCTAATAAATGAAAATGAATATTTCTCAAGTATATTTTACATTACACTATAGGAAAATTACAATACGTTTGTCCTAATGGCTTCACTTGCAAGAAATAAACCCTTTGATCGCGTGAGCAAAGTGCGCACTTTTCTTTAAATCACGCAGCACAAACATAATGTAGGATACAAAGTCTTGTGCTGTTTTATAAAGCACAAAACCATATCACGGTTTCGATATTAGTTCGTTGGCAAAATATAACGCTAGAGACCTTTATGTTAGGCTATACATTTTACATCTCATGTATTGGTAAAAGGGAGAAGAGGGAGAAGAGCGAGTTCGGCAAAAGGCGGATTCGAACTGGAGTCGAACGCGTCAAAAGCTACTTAGTTTCAAACACCTCACGCACGCCCAACGACCTATGCCACTGTAGCTATTTAGTAAAGGGTGTCTTATTTTGCTAAAAAGACAGGCACTTAGTGCAAATTATACGCGCCATTATCGGAAATGTAAAAGAAAAAAAAAAAGTTTATTTGCACTTTTTGGTCATTTCATGACTTACAAATTGACATCAACTACGATGCCGTTGCATCATGCTTGTAGTTTCTTTTGCACTTTATTTATAAATTATAATAAAGTGGCATAAAGCGCTCTGCCGCATTTTTTACAGTCTGCTCACAACACGCTCTCAAGCCCCGTTCACTGTTCTACCTTCTCGCAGCGACATAAATCGCAAACACACATATGACGCGGTTTAAACGGCTAATTAATCATTCAGAAATCTTGACATTTTATTTTTGAATATAAAAAATTGACCGAGGTCCGGACCTCGGTGACCTCATAGCTGGCTACGGCCATGCCTGCACCACGTTGTTTAAATAGCCAATGCATTTGCGCTCATCTGTGTGGGCCGCATTGTGTTGGCGTGTTGCTATTTTGAGGCAATTGAAATAGACTGCGCCATTGACCAACTGAAACCTGGTCTAAAGTAAATGGCGCAATATTTATTTTGTTATTTAAAGTACGCGTTAGTAATATGCGCCTATGGGTGGGTTCACAACGCACGTACACATTGTCCCAGATGGTCCGAGCAGATCCGTTTCCTCTCTAATAGAAGCGTTCAGTTTTTCCGCTTGCAAGTTCTGCCATGTAAATAGCGAATCCACCATGATGTGAGCGCAACTGGCTTTTGAAGGGAATGGGAGATGAGACTCTGATTGGTTTATTGCACGTTATGCTCAAAACACACCCATTAGAAAATAGGGACAACCCTTTTAGATCATGCGCCGGGCGTGCCGACCATTTTTCCCGATGTTAAACTAGCAAAAGTGGATTCGGACAAGCCCTAAGTGCACTTACGCTGTGCGCTTTATTCGTTAAGGGGACATCAGGCAAGCCTGAGTGTTTTTTCTCTACGAAGCTCCCCCTAGTGTCTGGTAGTAAATACTTTCAAACACACTGTCATAAAAACGAACGTTGTCCCTCGCCACGAGCAACCCAGCTGATCAGCTGTCAACCCAGCTGAGCAGAGGAACCGGCTATTTCAAAGCCAGTTATGTCTACCGAGGTAAGTAAAGTAATATTTTCTTTACAACTGATGGCGAGTTTTTTTTTTTTTTTTTGTGTTGTCATGCATACTAGTATTTTTACGGGGAACGAACGATATGAACGAGGCGAACTACTGCTTTCGTGTTGTTGTGTTTTTTTTTTGGGGAGAGTGGGCATGAGCATAAAAATATATATATCGGAGGCTAATATTTGTCTAAAGTTATATTGGCAAGGTCTGTAAGTTCATCTGGGTTTCGTTAGTCTGCCTCTGTGCTGGGGATGCTTGCCGTAAACTGATCCTGCTTCTCGCGATGTCTGAGACTTTGTGAGACTCAAGGACGCGGGCGGCGGGTAGGATACACCGAACTTGCAAGCGGGATATTCTTCCTACAGACAGTAAGGGCGGGCGAGAGAGTCTTCATTCGCCCTGTAATGAGTCATTTAACCATATACCGACTTACGAAGATGATTAATTAACACGAAAACGCTACCTGGTGTCCCTTTAAAATAGGGCCCTATGACTTTCATATGAATTAACAAATGGACAAATGGACACTGTTTAGGTATAGAAATGTTTTATGTTCACCAACTTATGTCTGAATTACATACTCTATTGTATTCATTTTAGTGACATAAAAATACTCTCTATAGGCACAGATCTAATCGTTTGCTTATTTTACTCCAGTGAATAGCCTATTTATCAAGATATTATTTTTTTTAAATCAATTTCAGTAGGATACATTCAATACCTTGTCGACCAAAACACACCAGAAATAAATATTCAGTTCATTGACTTTTAGTGATCTTTTTTTTGTTTTTGTTTACCCAGCTAAAAATAACTTTTGCTAACTAAGTTTTGAAAATTGCCACTAAGTCACGAAAACGTTAGATCTGAATGTTCTCTGAATGTTAAAAACATCCAGACATTCCATTTTGAAAACGTTATGGGAACGTTACTTTTGAATGTTCTCTGTATGTTCTTGAACGTTCTTCTGAAATGAGTAGGCCTAACATTTAAAAAAAAATGTTAGATGTACGTTTCTAAAAAAAATAAAAAACTTTCCATGAATGATGTTTAGATAATGTTTTTTGTGCTAACGTTTTGAGAACATTATTAAAGATAACTTTGAACAAACGTTTTATTAACGTTAAAGGAAGAATGTTTGTTCATAACTTTGAGAGAACCTTGCCAGAACGTTAGCTAAAGTTTTTTTTGCCTTTAACCTTTTTTCCATGATTTAAGCATTATTATACATCATTCAGCGAATAACCAATTACTCACCACTTTGCCACTGACCTCAAACTGCTGAACGAGAAGGAAAACATACTCTCCATTCATCAGGTCTTGTTTGTGAGCTTCTAGCATTAGAGACGTGGAGTCTTCAGCATTGGCGAGCACAACCACCACTAGAATGAACAGAATCACAGTTACATCTTGTAACCTCATAGAAACATTATTTATTCTTAAAGCCTTACTTTCAGTGCCAGTATGCATATGCAGAAGCTGTACACTGTAATCACACAACAGATCTTGAAATCAAAGGGATGCCCAACATATCCTGCCCAATAGGGAATGGGGCTTGAGAACAATGCACATTTATCAAGGACTTTGATATTATAACAGTTAAACTGCAGGTTAATATCACTCATCATATGCCAACTAATAGCTTTAACAAGCCATGGGGGCATAAGGGCAATATATTTTGTGATCTTACACGTTTTGACTGTGTAAACTCCACCCATATATTGTAAGAGCTGAAAGATAAGGATTACTATTGACTTACCTCTTGCAACCTTGGAGATGATTTGCAGGTTTCTCTGTGAAAGTTCTGGGTCACTGGTATCAAACTTGATGCCAGCTGTCACTGTTACTTTGGCCTTGAGTTGCTTTTCCACAGACTTCCAAAGAGCATCAACACTGTCCCATGTGTTTGTATCCGCACAACCCCCAATCATACCAACATGCTTCCATCCAAAAAATTCCAGTGTTTTAAGCAGGATTTCTCCAATCCTTTTAAGGGGAGGTACAATTTTTATATAGGTATCATACACCTGAAGGTTATCCATTTTTGGTGTCTGGCCAACAAAGCCGAACATGGGAATATTCCATGTGGATGCTATGAGCCCAGTGACCTAGAGGACATAAGCAAAAATGTTATATGAAAGGTAGGGTTATATTTTTCATAAACACTTTTTATTACTGGTTGAAACTCTCTGCACATCCTGATAGCAATCAATAATATAAATTGTCTAAATATTAAAAAAGTACATATATCTTCTGTGGAAGTCTCAAGACCAGAAAAATATCATCCAATCATTGCATTCATGTCCAACCTGCCTGCATTTCCATACCTCCGCGCACCTGATCGCGAAGACATCACACGTCATCAGCATGTTCCATGAGGCTTGCAGAGCTGTAGTCGGACATTCACTGAGCGCCGCAAACAAACAACACCTTTTACAGTTCATCCTGAACCAAAACATCGAGCTTATTCTGCGTTCATGCCGTAACTGTAATAACAAGATGGCAACCTGTGACGTTCTACCCGGAGGTTCTCAGACTCGGATTTACGCGTTTATATGGCAACACTGTTAGTGCCTAAATAAATCTGCAGTAGTCAAGTACAAGTCAGAGCTCTGTAAGTTGTTTACGTTCATTATTATTGTAATGTTATGTGGTTTGAGCCATGGGGTAAATTAATGCCTTCTCTCGTGATGCTTTGCAGACTCTGCTCTGGCTATGCGCGTTCATGTGTTTTGGAGGGGGTGTGGATTTGGGAAGCACTGTGACATTAAAAATGTTACATTTTGTCTTTTTAAAGGCCTGCATATATTTATATGTTTACATGCATATTGTATAATTCTAAGGGATTGGGACAATTAGGAATTTCTGCAGTTTTAAGGAATTTTAAAAGTCTGGTTCAATTCAATGAATCTGTGTATATGGTTTCAAAGCATCTTTAGGCCTACGGACATTTATTGTAGGAAACTTTTAATGTAGAAATATGTTTTTTGTGGCTAAATATGTTTGTTTTTTTAATCTTGACGAACTGCATGTTGAACATTAACTTTACAAAGTTAACTTGACAAAAGTATTTGAGCAAACGCAAAGGTTTTTCGAATGAAAGTAAAGTGTTTCGCATAGAAGCTTGTTTCTGCCATGGAATAAAACTATTTAAAGGTTTTTTATTTAAAAATGTTTATCTCGCAATTCTGACTTTGATTCTGGATGATACAAAGTCGCAATTACGTGTTATAAAGAAAGAAAACAAAGTCGCAATTCTGACATTGTGACACACAATTGTGAATTTATATCATGCAATTCTAACTATAACCTGCAATTGCGAGAAAAAAAAAGAAAAAAGTCAGAATTGTGAGATATAAACTCGCAATTGCAAGAAAAAAAGTCAGAATTGTTAGATAAAAAGTCAGTTACCTTTTTAACTTTTTATTCTGTGGTGGAGAGCTTAAGATACATAGTTTCTGAAGAAAGCAAAACTAGTGAACGCAAAAGCATATCTTTTTTTTTCTCTCATCTAATTTTTTCCATTGACATGTCCCCTAATGGGCTCCGTAGTTTTGTTCAAAAATGTAGTTCCAACCAAATTATTACCCCCCTAACATTGGTAGGTTTAGGATTAGTTGTGGGGGAGGGGTTAGGATTCAGGGTGGGGTTAGGATTAGGCAATCATGTACTGACTTCAACGATGCGGGTTATAATTTGGCAGGGGGGCGAAATTCGTCACAACACCGGTCCCTAAACCTAACCCTACCCATAACTTATCTCTTAAATAAGAAGGAAATGATTTACACTGATGTTGATACACTGAATTAGACTGATGTAGACGTGCCTAAACTTGTCCCTCAAATCTGATGGCTGAGTGGAATGTTGTTCCAGGATCAAAGAAGATGTTAATCCAGGAACATGTTGTACTTGGTGAAATCACCTTCTCTGGGGAACGTGACTGTTCATGAACGTATTTGGAGATAGGTGAAAACCAACTAATTTAATCTAACATTTAGCACTAACGTTTGAAAACACAAACATTTGTATGAAAAAATATACTTGGAGGGTGTGGGGGGTCTTAAACCTGATTAAAAATTTTTTTATAATAATAATAATAATAGCTAAAAATACTACTACTACTTATAGGCTACTAATAATAATAATCACACTTTAATAATAATATAAATTAATATTTCCAAATGGCAAAATAATGAAGACACTTACTTCAGCCTCCTCAGGACAGGGTGGGCCAAATAGCGCTGAGACATTTTGTTCCATTACTTGATCGATGAAAGCCCGAAGTGAAATTTTTGCGTTACAGTCGGTGTCCATGTATACGAAGTCAAAGGTGAAATTTCCACTGAGAGAGGGATTTGCGTTGATCTTGTCTATGGCTATCTGCATTGCAGACCCCAACCTAAGCAAACTGAAAGGGTAGGAAATGTTCCGAGGAGCTTGGAGCCCAACCGTAAGCTTATACTGGGTTGCTTTGTAGCAAATAACAGAGTTTGTAATAGCTGAAAAAGAAACAAAAATCAGCGCCCACCATTGCGTGGTTCCACTTACATCTGACATCCTACCTGCTTAAAACTCAGTCAAATTGATCGGCTTTCAGACATACAGGGAGATTTAAACGGACTCTGTCTTCCCTGGGGAAATTAATTCTAATCAAGGGTTTCTCTGGAGAAAGAGCACTTATCACCTATAGTGCAAGTTCTCAGCCAATTTTCACTAGTATGACTGCCATTAAAGCAAAAGGTAGCCTAATTAAATATTTTTTTACAGGTTTTAAAAATGCAGTCCTTAATGTTTACGTATGATGAGTAAGAGGTCATGTACTGAATATGGAAAGGGGAGAGAGGTATTGCATGATCTGTTCATTTTCCTTCAACTTTGACCTAAATTAGACTTCAATCTGCAAGACTCAAATCCGCAGAGGCCTTGGCGGCTTTCATTTATTTCATTTCATTGTCTATTATCAGAACAGATTACAAAATCCAAAGGTGCTCGCATTATCTGTCATTACAGTCGAATGTCAAAGTTCAGCTGGGATGTTCTTCCTAAACTGCGGTGATAATGATGCTGAGGCAAATGAGGCAAGAAAACAGTGTGTGTTCATAAGGTCATGTTGTGTCATGCTTTACTGAGGCTGAAAGGTGTTAATACTAGGAAGTGTGACATGGGTAGACCCTTGCTAACAAGGATTTAAGAGTCCAAGTGGCCTCCCTGATGGTCACCTTAACCAGCAAAGTTGTAAATGATGGGTTGAGTCAGTAAAATGTAACGGCAAACTACCAGAGACAAATATTTATTCCACTGAAAATCTGGTGAATGCAATGGATCTTAGCATCAATATGTCTACCTGAAGTTTGCACCTTTTACACTGCATGCAATTCAATGTCACACTGACCAGCAAAGGCAAATGTCATAGTCCACCTTTCATACTAGCACTGTGTAGTTTCATATTTGCATGTGCTTCTCAGCATGCAGACATTAAAGAACAGACTTGTGAATCTTGTGCAACGCACATTTTCTTCACAGGATTTTATTGTATAGCCACGATTCTGTTTTTGTTCAGTCATTTGTATTATCAGGGAACAGATAGCAGCAATTGGTTCAAAGGTCACACATGCGCTTGTTTTATTGGACCTGAGACCATGCCTTTCTCCTCAGTCTTCTTGTGGCTTTAGCAAACCTGTGCTGGGACTGTCTCTCAGGACTTTTTCCTCCAGTTCCATCACCTGACGGACACACCGGACTCCTGCAGGTTACCCAGGTACTTGCTTCTAAAAAGCCTGAGCTTCCGTCTTTATTTGTTGAATTTTATATCCATATAGCAATACATGTAAACATATTATAACACATAACACTGAGCAGTTTATGTTTTTGGTGTACTGATATAAATGTGCATTTGTTGTAATGCATGTTTAAAACTAATAGGGATGTTTTTGTATTTAACATATAAGTAGGTATTGTAACCATCAGAGTTCTGATGAATAAAATGACTCTTAACATAGGTTTGAGTTTGTGGGCCATGCTCAAAAACCAAAATCAGACTTTGATTGTTGCAATCTCAGAGCATACTCTTAGTAAGAAGGGTGGATATATCTATAAATATATACCTTTTACAAAGGATAGTTGATGCTCTTGAGACTGGAAAAGATTATATCACCATTGCTAGACTTTGGCCTCCATAAATGCATGGCTAGGTAAATAAAATCCAATAGCATTATTATAATAGCCATGTGTGTAATACTGGAGGTCATGTCGAATACTAGAGAAACAGCACCTGGGGGATGTTAAGAAGGAATTTCACTGCTTTTCAAAAAAAGCATTTGTCATAATTTTCTTTAACAGCCAGACACTTTAGTAGTTTTGTCAATTGGACTGTACCGTGCTCTTCAACCTTTGAACAAACTGATTTGTCTTCATCAATATCTTCTAATCAGCACAGCATCAAAACAGTGCTAATGTGATAACAGGGACCTTGAATTTCCTGTAAATTCCACTACTGTAAATATGATCACATAGAAGTAAAGTCAAAACTGTTTTTTTTTTTTTTCAGCTGCTCCAACAGACCCAGTACATTATGCAGTTCTTGTTGGAGTTCCTTTTTACCCCGCTGTCCACTTCAGGACTGGTGTTTCTGTTCAGCCTCGCAGCTGTAGCCCTGGTCCATCTCAACACCAGGCCGAAACCACTGCAGCCACCTACAGACCTCAACCAGCAGACTGTGGGCGTAGCGGTGAGTGCATTAATTTGTCAGTTGAACGTTAATATGCCGTTTTGAAAGCAATATTGTTGGGTTTGGAATTGGAAATTTGAACGTTATCTCTTAAGGACTTTAGGATAAGCAACACTCGCCCTGGATGGGCCTATCGGAACCCAGGAACTCAGTCAACCACAGTTCTTTCCTTTGATGTCTTTACTGAAGCATATGTTTGTGTGTGGTTTTATAGGATGCACGCACACATATAACACTCTTGGATCGGCTCGCTTTCTTCCTCACAAAACACTTTGCGGCATCAATTAAAAGGGCAACCAGTCTTAAAGAGGCCACACACGCAAAGCCGTTTGTACAAATATAATATATTATAAATCAATAAATTTTTTTTAAATATCTCGTAAATGATTTAGTCCAACTGTAACTGTACCAGTTTAGTTTTGTGAATAAAGCAGCACATGTAAAAGTAGTTAAAGCATTAGCATTCAGGTGTGACTTTTTAATAAGATTAGTATTTGGAATGTGCACTGGAAGCCAAGAGAAAAAGTCATGGAAAAACCTGGAGAACAAGGTGGAACCAGAGTGATTGAGAACCAGGATGACGGTGCAGGCTCGGAGGACTAAGGTGGAGCCAGAGGATTAGAGGACCAAGGTTGAGCCAGGGGCTCAGAAGACCGAGGTGGAGCTGGTGGGAGTGAGGGACAAGGTGAAGCCAGGGAGGATGGACCCTGGTGGAGTTGGAGGGGTGGAGGTCCCGGTCACAGCCAAAGACCTGGAAGTCCGTGGTGAAGCCAGCGGGTCAAAAGACCAAGGTGGAGCCGGAGGAACGAGGGACACCGGTAGTCCACGGTGAAGCCGGATGGAACGATGAGCCACAGTGAAGCAGACAGGTCGAAGGGCCAAGGCGGAGTTATGGGGTCGAAAGACTGTAGTGGAACTGGAGGGTCATAAGGACTGATCTGTGGCCAAGAGCCCACAGTGGGATGGGCTGACCAGGAGACTATGATCGCACGGTGAAGCTGGTGGCTCAGATGAAGCCAGCGAAAACTGGCACAGTGGAGGGACGGAGCCAGGGAACCAATGGAGCCGATGGAGGGGCAGAACCAGGGAGCTGGGTGGACCATCAAACGAAAACGGATCTGATGTTTTAATCCTTCACTGAGTAAATAAACAGACATTATGAGGAACTAAACTGGAAACAGGTGAACGTAATCTGTAACCATGGAAACAAACTAGCACATGAGAACCAAGGTAACAAAGGAAATGGGAACTAAAAACAGGAAACAAGAACATACAAACTAAGAGTCCTATGAACAGAAACCAAGTGAGAATGTGACAATAGTAGGCTATGTGTACTGTACAATATGTGTCCTGTATCACTTCATGAGTCCAATGTTTTGAAACGACGGCTTTACTGTCTCCATATAAACAACAAAAATGTGAATTTGTGAAAACAGGGACGTCATGCACATGCCTATTACATGTTCATGAATGCCTATTATGTGTTCGCGGCGTGTTTCTTGACAAAGTGACATCGCCAACTACTGGCCTGGCATGCATAATGCAGCCTTTTTAGTCATTTTCTCAGATCAGTGTGAAGGGGGATCGTTTTGACAACGTTGTTGTCTGTTTTTAGTACATTGTTGTCGTGTAAGCACATCCTATATGTCTTTTATAGTAGCGTTTCAATGGTTTGATATCTGGCATTTTTTATTAACAGAATGGTGCTAGAAAAACAGCACTTTTGAAAGATGACAACTTGATCTCGTTCTTGTATGAGGATGCCAAAACTCTATATGAGGTTTTTCAAAGAGGACTACGTGTCTCAGGTAAGAGGTCATTAGGGTAAAAATTTACAGCATCACAGAACATTGATATTCTTTCTTTAGAAATGAAATTAAGTACTATGTTCAAGATAGCTATACATGTTATAGTTGACATCCCTGGTGCATCTAATCGGACATCCACTCACTTTAACATGATCTGTGTTCTGTTAACATGGTCTGAGTGACATTTCATCTTTACCATGTAGGAAATGGACCATGCTTGGGGTACAGAAAGAAGGGGCAACCTTATCAGTGGCTTAAATACAAACAGGTATTTGTACCAGCCACAAACAGAATCTATTTGCTCACAATTAACGAGGGAGGACAACTCAAGTCTTTGTTCCAATCCTTGCCTCTGATTGTCTCAGGTTTCAGACAGAGCTGAGTTCTTGGGGTCTGGACTTCTCCACCGTGGCCAAAAGCCATCACAAGAATCATTTATTGGCATCTTCGCCCAGAACCGGCCAGAGGTGACATAATGAGTCTAAATATCAATCAAAATTTGCATTATATCATACTGCAAGACATCAGTATTATTGTCTTATTTTCACTTTAAAAATATCTAACCCTCTTAAAACAAAATAAATTCAACTGAAAGGTAAAACTGCATAAGATAAGGTTTGTTTATTTTCATTTATGCAATAAACAACATAAAACATTTATGGCAAAATAACAGTCAGTAAAACAAGGCTATACACTGTATATGCTAATGCACTAGTGACACTCCCAGTGTCCTGTACATATACTAACCTCTCTTCCCTCTTTTCAGTGGATTATCTCAGAGCTGGCCTGCTATACCTATTCCATGGTGGCAGTGCCTCTTTACGACACCTTGGGACCTGAGGCTCTTGTGTTCATCATTAATAGAGGTACTTAAGCCTGCTTGCTTGCAGGCTTCATTAGAGGTGTTGGTCAAAGCAGCTTTAAGGATCACACCTGCTGAACCGCTGACTTATAATCTTTCAGAAGAAGACTTTTTTTAGTGAACTTAATGACCTTGCTTTTTCTACCCAGAGTTCAAGCTGATTTGTTTACCTTTACATAATTATATAACTTGTTTTCTATTTCTCTAATGAAATAGAAAGTTTAATAAGCAGAGACAAATGTAAGCCATAGGTTGATTTCTTGAAAATGATGTGCCTCTGTTGAGCAGAGCGATTATAACTTTGCTGTGTTTGTTTCAATAATCTGACAATATGACAATATCAACATGTCAACAGTTTGGGGGAAACCTGCTTGAAAACCTTTGTCGTTCTGTTTGGTGCCGGTTGCAAATTACAATTGTCATCCTTAAATGTATCATTAATTAAGAATATTGCTATATTATTGCTACATATACACTACCGTTCCACAGTTTGTGGTGGTCGCCATAGTCCATAGCTGACCATAGTCTCTTATGGTCACCAAGATTGCATTAATTTGATTAAAAATACAATAAAATCAGTAATTGTCAGAATTATGTTTTAGTTATGTTCCGGTTATCTGTGTTTTATGGGCCATTTACACGACACCATTTTCAACAAAAAATGGAAAACCTTTTATGCATTTTTGCCATTAATTTACACGACAACGGCGGTTTGGGGGCCTGAAAACGCGAACTTTTGAAAACGTTTTAAAGTGCAATCTTCTCTGTGTAAACAACAAAAATGCTAATTTGTGAAAACGGTGATGCCATGCATATGCATATTATGTGTTATAGGCATATAGTGCTTTTTTTTGTTTTTTTAGTTTTGTTTTAATATATTTATTCATGTGATGGCTAAGATTTTCAGCAGCCTTCAGTGTCACATGATCCTTC
The DNA here is from genome assembly GCF_964197995.2 of Scardinius erythrophthalmus. Lineage (NCBI taxonomy): Eukaryota > Metazoa > Chordata > Actinopteri > Cypriniformes > Leuciscidae > Scardinius > Scardinius erythrophthalmus. Next base: position 10,906,561 of record NC_138238.1, read on the forward strand.
TGAAATCATTCTAATATGCTGATTTTTCGCTCAAGAAACATTTCAGCATTATCAATGTCGAAAACAGTTGTGCTTTCAGGATTCTTTGATGAATACAAAGTTCAAAAGAAGAGCATTTAAAAATTTTTTTTATCTTTTTGTAACATAAATAAATTTCCTGTCTCTTTTGATCAAATAAATCCATCTTTGCTGAACAAGAGTATTCATTTCTTAACAACATCTGAACTTACTGAACCCAAACTTTTGAACGGTAGTGTAATATCTTTACCTTATCTATAACTTCCTCATTTAACATGTTTAATTTCAGGTATTTTTTTGTATTTAATGCCACAGTAATTGTGTGCTACATTGGACCTTGATAAGTAATCTCTTTCTCTCTGCAGCAAAGATATCCACAGTGATATGCGATAAGCAGGATAAAGCAGAAACGCTGCTAGAAAACTGTGAGAAAAACCTCACAGATGTTTTGAAAACCATCATCCTCTTGGACCCCTATGATGCCGCATTGATTGATAGAGGCTCTAAGAGTGGTGTGGACATCCTGTCTCTGAAAGATGTAGAGGTACACTGACAGCACTCTCTGATCAGTATAAATAATAAAACAATAAAACAAAATATTAAAGGCTCTGATATCTTTCAATGTCCCAGAACACAATATATTTTTAAAACCATTTGTGCTTTTTTAGGCCTTGGGAAAGAACAACCATTGCAGGCCTGTTGTGAGTAATGGGTTAATTATGAACTTAGTAAATAGTATTTATTAATGTATTTGACAAACTCAGTGTGCTTTGAATTTTTTTCCAGCCACCAAAGCCAGAAGACCTAAGTATAATTTGCTTTACCAGTGGAACCACGGGTAAGTGTGATTCAATCACTTCTATTCTTCTTCATGACCACAAAACACAACAGGCCACATTTATGTCTGTGAAGTCAGTGTTGTTCCACCACTAGTAAATATTGTGGAGAGTTCTAAGTGTATGAGCTTTAATTATGCATTCTCTGCTTCAGGGGATCCAAAGGGAGCCATGCTGACCCATGAAAATGTGGTATCAGATGCAGCCGGCGTGGTTAGGACCTTTGAGGTGCTGTATACAGTGGTGGCTACATGATTTTTAGTCTCTATGGGAGTGTAGATTTTTAATGTTGGATGCCATACCCATGTTTCTTCAGAGCGTTTTTGTTCCCGTTCCATCCGACGTGTCCATCTCTTTTTTGCCGCTGGCGCACATGTTTGAAAGAGTTGTACAGGTAAGCCTGACTCTCACACCATCATCTTTGATGAAGCATTGTTGAAGAACTTTCAAATTTTCTATGTCATGTACTAGATTCTTTTATAAATCACATAGATGGATGTTTTTTGCAGAAGAAGAACACTGAAGTAATGCTTGCTTGTTCTTGTTTATGTGTATCAGACAGTGCTGTACAGTGTAGGGGGAAGAGTTGGGTTTTTCCAAGGTGATATCAGACTTCTACCAGACGACATGAAAGCTCTGCAGCCCACTGTATTCCCAGTGGTTCCACGTCTTCTGAATCGTGTTTATGACAAGGTTTGAAGCTACATAAAGCTACATTGCCAAATTTACATGGCCTGGTATAATGTTTTATAGATGGGCCCCAATCCATACACTCAATCGTGTGTATTTAATGATGAAGATAAGACTTAGACAAGAGTTTTTTAGTGGCTCTTTTTGCAGGTTACATTATACCAGTAGATGGTGAAAAGTAACTTTATCTTTGAAAACACTGATTAATCCAGGAATGAAACTATTATATTCTTTATGAGTGAGTCAATGAATTGCTCATTCAACCAATTCAACAACTCAACGTTGCTCTGAGATGCTTGACGGTTGATTCTGCCATGAATTAAAAAAAAAAAGTATTTTGGTTGAAAGAGCTGAAATAGTAATTGAGCATATTCAGTCTAAAATGTTATTCAATATTAACTTCTTTTTATTCTAATTTAAGGTATTGAGTAACTAACTAAATATATGTATGTGTTACTAAATGCTGATGTCTCATTTATTATAATTAAGGTCAAATATAAAGGTGATTACCTTGCAGTACTCAGATTATGGACTAATAAAAGAAGTGTGTGGACACAGCAGTAAAATAAACCAGCCAATCAACAAAATGTTCTGTAGCTTATCATTTATTGCATTGTCTTAAACTCACACTTATATTAAAGAGATCGTTTTTACTGTCACACAGTTTGAGGTTTCATTAACCTACGTAGCGCAAACATGTTGGATGCGTTACCCACCACCAAGGTTTAAAACTTAAAAGTTTGGGGTATATGCTTTTTAATTGTTCACTTTCTGCTGCCTTCTCAGGTTCAGAGTGGGGCCAAGACTCCATTTAAGAAATGGCTTCTGAACTTTGCCATTGAGAGGAAATCTGCAGAGGTCAAGCAGGGCATTATCAGGAATGACAGCATATGGGACAAACTCATCTTTCACAAAGTGCAGGTATCCCCACAGACTAGTTGGGAGTGTTTTTGAATGTATTGAGGAAGAGTGGTGCTCCTGTGAGGAATGGTTCTGAAAACATCTGACATATTTTCTGCAGGAGTCTCTAGGGGGCCGCGTGAGGGTGATGGTGACGGGGGCCGCTCCCATTTCTCCATCTGTTCTCACTTTTCTTCGGGCAAGCCTCGGGTGCCAGGTAAGAAAGGAAGAAATGGGAGTATGACACCAAAAGCCAATGAATATATGACTTCTGTTTTAGCTTGAATTCTCTATGGTAATAAAAGAGAATATGATGCAGTTGTGCTTTACCTTGTACGTACCAAACATGGGCACTGTCAAAGAAGGGTGTATGTGTGTATTGATCTGGTGTCACAGTGACCCAGTTCTGACCCCCTTATTCCTGGCCTGCTTCCAGATATTTGAGGCATACGGCCAGACTGAATGCACTGCGGCCTGCTCTTTCACCATACCAGGAGATTGGAATACTGGTGGGTTCCCGTGACTGATTTATTTAATTTTTTTCATCAAACATCCCGGAGCACTGATTTCGATTTCATACGATTGATTTCAGGGCATGTTGGAGTTCCTATTCCATGTAATATTGTCAAACTGGTTGACGTTGAGGAAATGAATTACTTCACATCCAACGGTGAAGGAGAGGTAATGGAACACCACATTTATAAATCATAAACCAATATGTAATTAAAACCTCTCATAGCTTTGGTATTTCGTTTCAGGTTTGCGTCAAAGGGAAGAATGTGTTCCGCGGATATCTCAATGACCCAGAAAAGACAGCAGAGGCTTTGGACAGCGATGGATGGCTGCACACTGGAGATATCGGCAAATGGCTGCCTGTGAGATCCCTCTTTTAGAAGGAGATATGATGATATTTATCTTTTATATTGTTACTTTTTAGGATTCTCTTTCTTAAGGGGGTCATGACATGGATTTTTAAAATTATTTTAATATGTTCCTTGAAGAGCTCAAATATATGCTTTGTTTATAATGAGGAGGACATTTTAAGCTATGAAACTTGCAGAATGTTTTAATTGTACAAAGACCTCTTATGTGCTAAAAGATCAAGGCAAGTTTGATTTCTCATGTCATGACCCCTTTAAATAATGCAACTTGGAAGGACGGGAATGTATAGACCTATTATGTTATGATATCAGCAGGTAGCCAAAATCACAAAATGCAAAGCGGAATACAATATGTACATAATCTTTAGCTTCATGCTATAGCCCTTATGACCACTAGTTTCATTAGTCAGGTAAACATATCCAATGTGTAAAGGCAATGATGCATTTTACATTGAAAGAAGAGTCTTTATCTTATTGCATTTAATTTGAAATAATATCATGCCAGTAAACTCAAAGAAATAATTAATGACCCTGATTTTCTCTAAAATACATTAATAAACACAACTGTTCAAAAGTTTGGGGTCAGTAAGCAATTTTATTCCGCAATTATGCATTAAATTGATCAGAAGTGACAGTGAAGACATTCATAATGTTACAAAAGATTTCAATTTCAAAATAATGCTGTTTGTTTAAACATTCTTTTTAATAAAAGAATCCATGAAGTAGGCTATTTAACAAGTTTCCACAAAACATTAAGCACACAACTGTTTTCAACATTGATGAAAATAATAAGAAATGTTTTTGTGCACCAAATCAGCATATAAGAATGATTTCCGAAGGGTCATGTGACTGAACACTGAAGTCAATTATTTAAAATTGAATTAATATTTCATAATATTACTTTTTTTTTTTTTTTTTTTTTAAATAAATGCAGGCTTGTTGAGAATAAGAGACTTCTTTCAAAAACCTTAAGAAATCTTACTGATTCCTAACCTTTGAATGTGTGTTTGTAAGAAAGAGTAAAAAGATGTCATTTTAATGTGGAAGTTATTTTTTGTGTGTTCACTTTACTAGAGTGGAGTGTTGAAGATAATTGACAGGAAGAAGAATATCTTCAAACTGGCCCAAGGCGAATACATTGCACCAGAAAAAATTGAAAACGTTTACATTCGAAGTGCTCCAGTCGCCCAAGTGTTTGTGCATGGTGACAGTTTACAGGTAACATTAATGTCAATTCTTTGCCTTTTCTGATGATAAAAATGGCTGGTCTTTTTTTTTTTTTTGTACTATGTAGCCTAATATCATTAATTTTATGTGTCCAGTCCTCTTTGGTGGCCATAGTGGTGCCAGACCCTGAAATATTACCAGGTTTTGCAGAAAAACTGGGAGTGAAAGGTTCACTAGAGGAGCTATGTAAAAATCAGGTATGCTTTGTGAAGTTACATACTTTACCTTTGAAAATACATACAAGATTGCAAAATTTCTGCTAGCTTACTTGTGCAACACTTCCAAAATATTTACATTATACGTTTAAAAATGTACATACAGCAAGTGCTCAATACACTTCATCTTTTTATAGGAACTCAAGAAAGCAATCATCTCTGACCTCAACAAGCTGGGACGTGGAGCTGGGCTGAAGTCTTTTGAACAAGTAAGCACTTTTATGATTCATTAGGCTATTATTAGCAACTATCAATGTTCAAGACACTTTTAGCATAAAATTATCGTAGAAAATATCCGTGGAATGTCTTTTTATGCATTTTTTCCCCATTAAATTAAAAGAAAACCACATGGCTAATATAGGTTTGTTCTCTTTTCTTCAAGGTAAAAGACCTGTACCTGCATCCCGACATGTTCACCATAGAAAACGGTCTTCTCACTCCAACACTGAAGGCCAAACGGGCAGATCTCATTAAATTCTTCAAAGTTCAGATTGAGAGTCTTTATGCTAACATGCACTAAAAAAAGCTGGGGATATCCTGCGGTGTAACCCGGGTTCACATATTTATGAGTGCTGTTTGTGTTATGTTTTTATACTTGCTCAAAGATTAAAATATTTTATTAGCATTGCACTGCATCAACCTTCTCTATAATATGTGCTCGTGATACTTTCATTGTCTGTCAAAAAGAAATACATGCTTTGTCTGGATATATTATTATAAAACAAATGTACAAACAGCCTTACAAGATTTATTGAATATCAAAGAATGTTAATTTATTTTTTACAAATGAAGAAAATGTGAAAAAATTAATATATGCCAATGAAACAAACAATTAGTTTTACATATAGGTGCTTTGTGGTGTAGAAACTACTTTTGTTGTTGTTTTCCATTAAAAATACGAAGGAAATAAAATGAAGAAATTATTGTACAGATCATGGTTGTTTATTTGTTTCTGAAAACTGCAGCGAGGTTGACATACAAAAAAAGCCATCAAAAATAAAAATACAATTATTTTAACTATATAAACAACTTGGATAATTTGCATGACAGAGACCTTGTTACAGCTGGAAAAAAGGCTTTGCATAATCAGTGCGAGCATCAACGTACAAGAGCAAGCGAAAGAGAAAGGCAAGAAGAAATAAGTCTCAAGTAAACATCTTAATAACCCCCTTTAAAGAAAATGCTGCCATATGCCCCAATTCCATAAAAATAATAATAATAATAATAATAATTTCTTTTGTCTCATTTGCCAGTTTCTCTGGCAGCTGTTCTTTTGAAATGAAACGTTAAGTTACACGAGTTAAAAACTTTGGGGTCTCAGTATTAATTTGCTTCAACACTTAGCGCTGGTGACATTGAACAGCTTTACAAAAGAATCAGAAAGGTATTTGCATCTCAGCAGGGTTTAGGCCCTAATATTAGGTCCAAAGCGAGCAGCGAAATGAACAATTCTGTATCATTGCTCTTTCTTCTCTTCACTTGTCAAATTATTCGCCGAGTCATAGAGACACTTCTCGACACATCGGCGTGGAAACCATCCTCTAATGCGATCTCCAGCTACAGGGAGAGATATCATTTCACACGTGAAACTTATGAATCACATTTAATTAATGATCATGTAACAAAATTTTGGAAACATTTTGAAACTTTACCTTTAGCTTGTTCCTCATTCAGAACTTTGTCCCCATACATCCACCACCTGTTGATTAACAACAGCATATTTATCAATATACTGTACAGTTTGTGAATGTTTTTGTAAAAAGTCTCAATAACACTTTACAAAAAGGATTAATTTGTTAACATTAGTTAACTACTTTAGTTAACATGAACTAACAATGAAAAATACTTCTAAAGCATTTATTAATCTTAGTTCAAGTTAATCCCAACATTTACAAATAAATTATTAAAATCAAATCCAAATAATTTGGATTTATCCACTCAATTCATATGGATTAGTTTTATGATCTCTTTATGAACTTGTGTTAAGGTCCTTGCACACTGCATCCGAAATTTTTGCATGCGTTTTTTCGTATCCGTCATTCTGTGGCTCTAAACTGTCAAAACACCATTCAAATGCTTGTTACGGATGCGAAAAACGCAGAAAATCGAACCCGATCCGATTTTTTTTTGACGGACGAAAGTTTCGGAGGCAGTGTGCAAGTGTGATTGACATAACGTGAGGTTGTATTTATTTTTTAACGTGCGAAAATTTCGGACGCGAATTTCGCACTCAGTGTGCAAGGGCCTTTAGTTGCGTAGTTGTCTAGGGAGGGACAGAAAGCTCTCAGATTTCATCAAAAATATATTCTTTTGTGCTCCGAAGATGAACGAAAGTCTAAAAGGTTTGGAAAATTTTTGAGTGAACTATCCCTTTAACAAATATATTTCAACTGTCCCCACTGGAAGATATGGACCATTAAAATAACTATAAATGATGGCTCACTTGGTTCCTCTTGTAGCAAAGATGGTCTCCCCCTTTATGAGTTTGATTCTGGGTTCCTCTGTACAAGGTGTCCTAAAGAAAGTGTTTAGTCCCTTTCCCAAAGGGCAACAAGCTCCATTGTAGTCCTCCACCACTCTGTACTCAACCTGCAAATCAGACAGTCATCATTGCGTCAGTCCTTTAGTAAATGCTGCCCTCTTGTGTTTGAAAGTGATTACGGCAATACTCACACTCCTCTGACGTTTATCATGTTTTTGCTTCAGCTGCTCAATCTGAATAAAGAAGAAACAGAATTATCATTACAAACCGAGCTATAGAGCTGTATTTGATTGTATAAATACCTAAAGAATGATTGATTATGTTGAGCACATACGGTTAGAGTATACTGGTTACACTTCTCATGCACAGGCCATTCGATTCCATCTCCCATGGGGGTACCAGACCATGTGAACACCTGCTTGAAGTTCTCCCATCGGCTGCCCAGGTCATAGGGGAAGATGAAGTCTTCACCTGTTTGGTAGTATTGGATTCTGTCTTTGGCCTGGGAACACAGATATTCTTGCTTTAATGTAATAAACCCACAGGACCTGCTGTATTCAGAGGTAGTAACACTATGACTTACTAATCTTATGTCCTATACTTCCATAAGGTATCATATATTCACAAAGAACCAATTAAAACACAGTTTGAATGTTCCTACGTGTGCATTAGAGAAGTCAACATGACATATTTTTGTGCTACATGCTAAACTCAACTAAAAACTATGTTTAGCATTAGGCTATTTTACTTTATTATGTTGTAATTATTATTACCTTATGAATTTTAATATCTAAAATCTTAATTTTTAAATGAATTTCTCACACTGCAGGACAATTTAAGTGAACTGAAAAAACGATGAAAGGAGATTAAAATTGCGGGAAAAGGAAAATATATATATTCCCCAAACCTAAAGAAATACAGCATATATTTTCCATTTCATGGACATTTCAGAATTTTTATGTAGTTCTTTTTAAGTAGTCCGGTGATTTTTTAATAAAGAGTTTGTTTGAACATTTTATTACCTGAATGTTTTTAGAAAGTCATGAATTTACATAGACAATTATTTAAACACAATCTCTGAATGATTTAAAAAAAACTACACTACCATTCAAAAGTGTGGTCTGTAAGATTTTCTTCTTTTTTTTTCTTAAAAGAAATATACTTTTATTCAGCAAAGATGCATGAAAAAATCATCAAGACTTTTACATTATTACAAAAAAATATTTAAAATGTGGTTCCTTTGAACTTTACTCAAAAAAATGTATCATGGTTTCCACAAAAATATTAAGCAGCACAACTGTTTTAAACATTGATAATAATAAAAAATGTTTATTGAGCACCAACTCAGCATATTCGATTTCTGAAGGATCATGTGACAGGCTGCCAAAAATTCAGACCAGTAGTCTACTGTATATTGCTTTCCAGCGGTCTAGATTCTGGTCAAAGACCATCAGCACCTCTTTGTGTCATTAAGTAGATGTTGATGACACCAAGCGCTTATAGTTCAGGGAAGTCTTTAGAAGAGAACTACTGAAAGAGTGTTGGATTAGAGGAGGGATATTGGATTAGTTTACCTCATTTAGCAGATAAGCATACTGTATACAAGCTTACTTTCTCCTCAATCCATGCTTCTATTGAGGTTTTGTTTCGAAGAATCACCTTCATCTAAAAGAAAAAGAGAAGAAGAAAATTGCTGATCAAATTGAACTTATATGAGAAACATCCTCACAAGGAAACCATGGATTAAATAGACCTTCGTGTGAGGGAAGGACGTGCAGCAGCAGCCCATTCAATATATCCATAAAAATTGTTACCTACCTGAATAAAAAACAACATCCCAACAGCAATAGTGGTACCCAGCGCCAGTCCCAGTGCAAAAAGAGTGGCTGCAAATGCCGCAATGCTGAAAGGCATGATGGGATGGTGGATGTGCCGAGCAGCGCTCATGTCTATCTTCACTGAGCTCCAACCAAATGAGATCTAAATCCAAGAAAATGGGCCAGAACGTAAAAAATACTCAAGTTTTAAAGGAATAGTTTTAAAGTTTTAAAGGAATAGTTCACTTAAAAATGAAAATTCTGTCAAAATTTACTCACCCTCAATTTGTTTCAAACCTGTATGAATTTCTTTCTTCTGCTGAACACAAAGGAAGATATTTTGAAGAATGTCGGTAACCAGACAGTTGATGGACCCCACTGACTACTATGGAAGTCAATGGTGTCCATCAACTGTCTGGTTAACGACAATCTTCAAAATATCTTCAGAATATCAACTTGAGGGTGAGTAAATGATGACAGAATTAAAATTTTTAAGTTAACCATTCCTTTAAGGCCCATTCACAATGAGAACGATAACTATAACAATAAAGCTTAAGATATAGCCTAGTTCAAAAAATAAAAAAATAGCAGAATCTATACCACAACTATAACAATAATGGCACAGAGGAACAATATTGTTAGAATTACTTTTTTCCAGACATTTAAGCATAAAAACATTGACAACCAATCAGAATCCATCCTGCTTTAAAGATCCCGAGCATTTAAAGGAGAACTTGGTAGCTTTTTTAACTTAATAAAACTGTCTAGAAATCATTTGGATGGTTAAACAACCTGTCCTGGTGATATTGGTGACTTTCCCCGCTCCCCCCAGCGTTCCCAGGCGGAAAACCAACCTTGCAACTTGTTCACTACCGTCCCGGCAAGATAGAAATTGGAAGTCTCGTGAGAAGCGAAAGCGAGAACGAGAACGAGCGCGAAACACAAATTGCTTTACGGCAATTCGACATAAACACACACGCATGTATGATGTATTACCAGATTACCCACCTCGGTAGATATAGCTCCACGCGATACAGTTGGCTTGCTCCGATCAAAACAAACGCACATGAGCAGCGGTAGAGGGGGGGAGGAGGCCGCCGCAAGTGAGTTTTTTACGACTGTGTTGTGAAATATACGCCCCCCCACAGCTGTAGGGGGAGCTCGTGGGGAAAACATGCGACAACAAAAGGGAAAATCAGCGAAGAAGTGACTAGAGTTCGCTAGAGTTGCCGAGTTCGGCTTTAATGCAACAGACGACTTAACTGCAGTGCACTCTTAGAATAATCAGAAAGTTTTCGTCTTATCGCTGATGTGGACGCTAATATAGTTATTGTTATAGTTATCTTCATGGCTATCGTTCTTGGTGTGAATGGCCTTTAGTCATAAAATTTATGAACATTTCAGCAGAAGCTCATCTTAGTTTAGCCTAGGTAATATATTTACATACGTTTGTGTCCATGCTACAGCTATTGATTTTTAATAGAATGAATTACATCAAAAATAAGAAGAATAATGTGAAAAAACTCTTACCCGATCATAAAGTTGAGTGTACGTAGTCATGATAAATATTAGTGCGGCATGCATGCAGCCCAGTGGAGCGAGCAGGAGGAAACTGGTGAAGTACGCATGATTCAATTGACCACAGCAGTTGTTGATCCAGGGACAATGATGATCCATCTTCATCACACACCTGAGGGAAGGAGCCATTTTATTGTTAAAAATGAATTTGAATAAAGCACAAATTTCATTTGGTCAAAAATGCACAACATAAATGAGTCTTTCAAGGGATAGTTCACCCAAAAATGAAATTTCAGTCACATAAACAGTCATCATTTACTCACACTCATGATGTTCCAAACCTGTATGAATATTTTCGAGAATGTTAGGGTCCAAACAACATTGGACACAATTGACTTTCATTGTATGGACCAACAACAACAACAACAACAACAACAGAAGAAAGTCATGCAACATGAGGGTGAGTAAATGATGACAGAACTTTCAATTTTTAGGTGAACTGTCCCTTTAAATCTGAAGTATGTAATTTATGTCAGAAAAAAGAAAATGGAAAAACAATAATTGTTTTTAAACATGTTTCTCAAATACACCCCCCTCGACAACTATTAGTCCCTCAAGCCACAAACTCACATCATTGATTGAGCCATTGGTTTAAAATACATATAATAAATATGACACACTTCAACTTTAAAATGCATCCATATTAAAAGAAACCAGTCAGTATTTTTAGACAAATCTACCTGTTACACTTGCGACAGTGATGTGACCTTGGGGCTTTATAGCCTTGGCACAATTTACAGAACTGTAAGTACATTATTTCTTGTTGATTCTCCTGTTAGAAAACACAGACAACAACATAAGTCATGTTAGACATGCTGATTTCAGAAACCTTCAGAAAACAAGACCATACCATACAAGCACATATTCAATTTTCCAAAAAAATATTAAGTAGTACAACCGTTTTTAACATTGATAATAATAAGAAATGGTTCTTGAGCACCAAAATTAGCTTATTAGAATGATTTCTGAAGTATCATGTGACACTGAAGAAGACTGGAGTAATGATGCAAAAAAAATTCAGCTATTTTGACATTTTTAAATATATTAATATAGGAAAAGTTTATTTTAAATTGTAATAATATTTCACAATATTACTGTATTTTTTAATCAAATACATTTGATTATGCCTTTGTGAGCATAAGAGACTTCAGTAAACAAATGTAATCTTCTGAAAACACCCCAAAATAGACTTACCGGTTTCCACCCCAGAGGAATGTAACCAGGGCCGACAAACATGGCATTAAAGTAGTTGTACAGAATGAGGACAGTCCAGTTAATGAGCATGATGAAGTTAATGCTGCCTCCAGTGGTGTCCAGTGGCCAGTACCAGATTATGGAGTCTAGTATGGCCATGGTGGAGCACATGCCAATGACCGTCAGAGCGATGATCGGACCCCAGTGGAAAAGCCTTTTGACCTCATGGAGGTTCTCAAACACAATTATAGCAGACAGAATATTCATTTTTTTTTAGTGTCTTTAAGGTCCTCAATTTAACAGCTGTGAAGTAGTCAGGCGTGCTGTCTTGGTTTAATGCAGTGATTTAAAGAGGTCAAAGGGCATCTTTTCTGTCTTCTCCGAAACAACCATTGATCGGCTACGTCACCTGTCACCAGCCGTTTCCTAGAGTTCCAGACTCGGTCAGCGTGTGGCATCCTTCCGTACTAATCCCCTGATCACCCTATCCTTGAGCTAAAGCCAAGCCATCCATCTGAAGAGAAGGCAGGTGAAGAAATTAATTATGGAAGAGGAAGACTCACCTTACACTAAATTTTACCATTGTAACCATAGTTTAAACCAAAATACCACAGTTAACTTTCATTTTGTATAACATAAATTAATACAGGATCTATCTATCTGTCGGTCGGTCGGTCGGTCGGTCGGTCGGTCGGTCGGTCGGTCTGTCTGTCTGTCTGTCTGTCTGTCTGTCTGTCTGTCTGTCTGTCTGTCTGTCTGTCTGTCTGTCTGTCTGTCTGTCTGTCTACCTGATTGTCTATCTATCTATCTATCTATCTATCTATCTATCTATCTATCTATCTATCTATCTATCTATCTATCTATCTATCTATCTATCTGTCACATGCCTGTCCTGTCTTGTGTAGCACATGTGGTGTTTGTGTTCCTGTCACTGTTTGACCCCACCCTCCTTGTTATCTCATTATTGGTTTCATTTGCCCCACCTGTTGTTCCTTATTACCTGCCTGATTTGTCCCTTTTATAAGTTCCTTTGTGTTTGCAGTCTGTGTCGGATCGTTGTCTTGTTTACGTCTCCCGCTTTCCCGTGAAACCCCGGTATGTTGCTTTGTAGTTGTATTTTTGGTTATTTCATGTTTTCCCCCTTGAGGGTTTTTGTTTCATTTCATGTTTCTTTTATTTAATAAATATTCTTTCTGCACTTGAGTCCTCTCCTTTAGTTTTTCTTTAGTTATACGTGACAGAACGATCCGACCATGTTAAGGACTCAGCAGAAAGATTCACGACACCCACCAGGCCCTCCTGTCTCGTGCCCCCACTACGATCGCATTATTCGTTTTCAGACACTAAGTGCCCTCCGCCAACAAGGGGCTGACCTGAGGAAGTTCGCGGGTGAATTCCTTGCAGCGGCGGAGGGTTTAAAACTTAATGACGGGCCTCTAAAGGACCTCTTCTTTTACGCACTCAATGAGCCCATGGACTGGGTTCTCAGGAGGGCGTATGATGGCTGTACGTTTGAGGCTATGGTGGAGGGTCTCGCTCGCTTGCAGGAGCGAGAGGCCAGGAAGAGGGTCCCAGTTCCGGTGGCCTCAGTGCCGGTGGTCCCGAGTCCAGTGGTCCCAGTTCCGGTGGTCCCGAGTCCAGTGGTCCCAGTTCCAGTGGCCCCAGTTCCAGTGGTCTCGAAACGGCAGAGGAAGACTCCCTCCGTGACTGTTCCGGTGGTCCCTGTTCCGGTGGTCCCTGTTCCGGTGGTCCCTGTTCCGGTGGTCCCTGTTCCGGTGGTCCCTGTTCCGGTGGTCCCTGTTCCGGTGATCCTGCTCGCACTGCCTGCACCACCTCAGCGATCCGTCACGTCTGCCCAGCCAGAGACTGTTCACGTCACGTCTGCCCAGCCAGAGACTGTTCACGTCACGTCTGCCCAGCCAGAGACTGTTCACGTCACGTCTGCCCAGCCAGAGACTGTTCACGTCACGTCTGCCCAGCCAGAGACTGTTCACGTCACGTCTGCCCAGCCAGAGACTGTTCACGTCACGTCTGCCCAGCCAGAGACTGTTCACGTCACGTCTGCCCAGCCAGAGACTGTTCCTGAGCCTATGTCTTCGGACAAGATGGTCGTCGCTGCCGCCGAGCCTGTTCACGTCACGCCTGCCGAGCCTGTGTCCCCTGACAAGATGGCCGCCGTCGAGCCTATGTCTTCGGACAAGATTGCCGCCGCTGAGCCTGTTCACGTCACGCCTGCCGAGCCTGTGTCCCCTGACAAGATGGCCGCCGTCGAGCCTGTGTCTTCGGACAAGATTGCCGCCGCCGAGCCTGTTCACGTCACGCCTGTCGAGCCTGAGTCCCCTGACAAGATGGCCGCCGTCGAGCCTGTGTCTGAGCCGGTGGTGTCTGTTCCTGAGCCCTCAGTGACCGCGACACTGGCCATTATGGCCACAGCCATGTGGTGTGTGTGGGCTACGCACACACTTGAGCCGGTGGTGTCTGTTCCTGAGCCGGCGGTGTCTGTTCCTGGGCCGGCGGTGTCTGTTCCTGAGCCGGTGATGTCTGTTCCTGTTCCTGAGCCGGAGCCAGTGTCTGTTCCTGAGCCGGAGCCAGTGTCTGTTCCTGAGCCGGAGCCAGTGTCTGTTCCTGAGCCGGAGCCAGTGTCTGTTCCTGAGCCGGAGCCAGTGTCTGTTCCTGAGCCGGAGCCAGTGTCTGTTCCTGAGCCTGTTCCTGAGCCTGTTCCTGAGCCTGTTCCTGAGCCTGTTCCTGAGCCTGTTCCTGAGCCTGTTCCTGAGCCTGTTCCTGAGCCTGTTCCTGAGCCTGTTCCTGTGTCTATGTCTGTTCCTGGGGCGGTGGGGCCAGTTCCAGTGCCCGAGCCGTTGGTGCCAGTTCCAGTGCCCGAGCCGTTGGTGCCAGTTCCAGTGCCCGAGCCGTTGGTGCCAGTTCCAGTGCCCGAGCCGGTGGTGCCAGTTCCAGTGCCCGAGCCGGTGGTGCCAGTTCCAGTGCCCGAGCCGGTGGTGCCAGTTCCAGTGCCCGAGCCGGTGGTGCCAGTTCCTGTGCCTGAGCCCTGGCCGCCCGAGGGGTCGTCTCCGCCGTGGCCGCCCGAGGGGTCGTCTCCGCCCTGGCCGCCCGAGGGGTCGTCTCCGCCCTGGCCGCCCGAGGGGTCGTCTCCGCCCTGGCCGCCCGAGGGGTCGTCTCCGCCCTGGCCGCCCGAGGGGTCGTCTCCGCCCTGGCCGCCCGAGGGGTCTTCTCCGCCCTGGCCGCCCGAGGGGTCTGCTCCGCCCTGGCCGCCCGAGGGGTCTGCTCCGCCCTGGCCGCCCGAGGGGTCTTCTCCGCCCTGGCCGCCCGAGGGGTCTTCTCCGCCCTGGCCGCCCGAGGGGTCTTCTCCGCCCTGGCCGCCCGAGGGGTCTTCTCCGCCCTGGCCGCCCGAGGGGTCTTCTCCGCCCTGGCCGCCCGAGGGGTCTTCTCCGCCCTGGCCGCCCGAGGGGTCTTCTCCGCCCTGGCCGCCCGAGGGGTCTTCTCCGCCCTGGCCGCCCGAGGGGTCTTCTCCGCCCTGGCCGCCCGATGGACTCTCTGTTCCGCCCTGGCCGTCCGATGGACTCTCGGCTCCACCCTGGCCTCCAGAACTGTTCATTTTCCCTGCCCCACCCTGGTCTGTCTCTTTTGTTCCCCCTGTCCCACCCTGGTCTGTCTTTCCTTTTCCCCCTGTCCCCCCCTGGTCTGTCTTTCCTGTTTCCCCTGTCCCACCCTGGTCTGTCTTTCCTGTTCCCCCTGTCCCGCCCTGGTCTGTCCCTCCCTGGTCTGTCCCTCCCTGGTCTGTCCCTCCCGTCCCGCCCTGGTCTGTCCCTCCCGTCCCGCCCTGGTCTGTCCCTCCCGTCCCGCCCTGGTCTGTCCCTCCCGTCCCGCCCTGGTCTGTCCCTCCCGTCCCGCCCTGGTCTGTCCCTCCCGTCCCGCCCTGGTCTGTCCCTCCCGTTCCGCCCTGGTCTGTCCCTCCCGTTCCCCCTGGTCTGTCCCTCCCGTTCCCCCTGGTCTGTCCCTCCCGTCCTGGTCTGTCCCTCCCGTCCCTTGTGGAGCGTCTGGTAGCCGCTCCTTAAGGAGGGGGTAATGTCACATGCCTGTCCTGTCTTGTGTAGCACATGTGGTGTTTGTGTTCCTGTCACTGTTTGACCCCACCCTCCTTGTTATCTCATTATTGGTTTCATTTGCCCCACCTGTTGTTCCTTATTACCTGCCTGATTTGTCCCTTTTATAAGTTCCTTTGTGTTTGCAGTCTGTGTCGGATCGTTGTCTTGTTTACGTCTCCCGCTTTCCCGTGAAACCCCGGTATGTTGCTTTGTAGTTGTATTTTTGGTTATTTCATGTTTTCCCCCTTGAGGGTTTTTGTTTCATTTCATGTTTCTTTTATTTAATAAATATTCTTTCTGCACTTGAGTCCTCTCCTTTAGTTTTTCTTTAGTTATACGTGACACTATCTATCTATCTATCTATCTATCTATCTATCTATCTATCTATCTATCTGTCTCTATCTATATACCTGTCGGTCGATCTATCTATCTATCTATCTATCTATCTAAAAATATGCTTATGTTATTCTACAACTTAAACAACATTTTAATGACAACACTGTGCCTACTTTGCCACTGAATACACATTATGTTGAAACTCCCATACTTATCACTGTATCCGTTGTTTTATTCAAATGCAATGTGAAAATCAAATGTGAAATCATTCATTTTAAAAATACTTTTAATACTTTTTTTTTTACATAAGGCTATGCAAGTTGCCTACACATCACAAAAAAAGCAATTATACTACGCTCATCCATTTGTGTTCTACAGTACCTCTCTATCTCTACGTCAAAATACTAAGCCCAGTTTGTTTATTAATGTCATTATAACATACAGTAGGTAAAAAGGTAAAAGGGTAAAAAGAAATCAGGACAATAAAGAGAATGCAGTGGTTAATGTTACATCATGTCAGTTATTTTGCTTCAAGGCCAAGGGCTTCACACCTTGTTTTCCCATGTCACACCCAAAGCTTTGCATGCTACTACTGTCTGTATAACATCATTAAGGTTAAACTTACGGTCTCTGATTTTTCACTATAGATTGTGGTTAAACAAGCAAACAAATAAAAGAAAAAGAGGTTACACTTTAGTTTAAGGCATCTTTGTTACACTGTAATTATACATTTAAGTGCTGAGTAATATTAAGTAACTAACTACATATAGGGTTACTTACTATACGTTTAAGATAAGGGTTTGGTTTAGGGTTAGTTGCATGTAATTACGCATAATTTAGAGTTATTACTATAGTTACTACATGTAACGTAACAATGGCACTGTTACTGAAAAAGATTTTAACTTCCCAACACCAGAAGAAACTTCATCCAGTTAACGTTACTGAGTGTCAGACTGAGTGAACTGAATCGGTGGAGATCGATTACTTATTATCCCGTTAAAAAAGCAAACTGATTCTGATCTGAGTCAATCTGAGTCCACTCAATTGAATTCATTATAATGCAGTAAAATATAGACAAATATATAGAAAAGATCGTCTAACGTTAAATGTAGAAATTAGCTTTATTACCAAAAACAGATATCAGACCTTAATCAATGACACATACTTTGAAAAAGGCCATGGTTACTAATAGAGACATAGATGATGTGTGATATGTTTCATTATGACGGCGACAATATGTATTTTTAAATCTTTGATTACTGAGCAGATTGTTTTGAAAATGAAAAATGAATCGTTAACTCATACCTCGACATTTCCTCGTGCGATCAGTGTCCAAGAAAAACCGGCATTCACGCTGCAAATGAATCAGTGAACTTGCTATTTAACGCCTGTAACAGTGTTAGAGATGGAATCGTTTTTAAAATAATTAAAACATAATTCAACGAGGAAGATAATACAGGTACACGCGCGATTGACACCACAGCGGAACCATTTACAGGAAGAGATCGTGAACAAATTCCCGTGACACCAACCGGAAGTGACGCAGACGTCAATAAGAAGCAGACGCAAGCAACAGTGTGTAGCGCAGCACAGTTCATCCATCTTTTAATCTTTTTAAAACAAAAATACAACATGTCTTCGGATTTTGAAGCGTACGAGCAGGACTTTGGCACCCTCACCGCGGAAATAACCAACAAAGTTGGACGAATACCTAAGCTAGCCGGTGGTAAGTGGCTGTTAAATTAGCTAATAGCAAGACATTCATGTCACAAAACGACATAAACAACTCATTCAGTGATTAATTCTCGATGCTGTTGTGTCAGGTTGGTATATTATTTAGAAACGTCCCATATCGATTGTCAATGAGCTATGGTTTCATGAGGGTCATGGTGTCAGATATCTAGTGTCAGATGAATCTTCAGTGATGCCTAAAGGTTCAGGATTTGGGTGACAAGGATCTTAACATGTTAGAACAGATCTTAGAACATGTTTGTTGGAGTTAAAGAGTTGACATTTTTGGCTAAAGTAGTGAAGAATCCTAGTTTCTGCATTATGAAGTACACAGTCTACAGTGAGACAGAGATGCAAGGTCCTACTTTGACACCCTGTTTGTGTTGTTGACATCATTATGATTGAGATTGACAGGCAGACAGCTCTCATTTTGTTGGGATGGTAATCATTTTGTATTGTAAAATAGGCTAAACATACAAATTCCATTATTCCCGAGCTGCTGTGATGAATGTCACACAAAAACAACAACAACAAGTTTTGTCAGACCTAAAAATTTGGAAACACTAGTTTCCATGAGTCTTTTTTAGGCTAAGGATTGAGAGATGGAGTGTTGGATTTTAATCCTGGCTTTCTCACACACCTTTTAATATCAAATTTAATCTACAAGCATATTTACTTTTTGCATTTTGCATATACTTTAATTAGAAATGTATATTCAGTCATATTCTTTTGCATTACATTTTAATTGTACTTAATACATTTTAATGTGGGAGGAACAAATAAACATTTAGCTGAAATTAATTATTCTAATATGCTGATTTGGCACTGTTTTTGTTATTTATATTTTTGTGGATTTTTTTTAATTAAATTTAGAAAGTTCAATTAACAGCATTAAAAAAATACTATGGATGTCAATGTGGACCAGCAACTGTTTAATTAACAACCTTCTTTAAAATATCTTCTTTTGTGTTTAGCAGAAGAAAGGAAATCATACAGGTTTGGAACATCTTGAGGGAGAGTAAATGATGACAGAATTTTCATTTTTGGGTGAAGCAGCAAATCAGCATATCATACTGATTTCTGAAAGATCATGTGACACTGAAGACTGGAGTAATGATGCTGAAAATTCAGCTTTGCCATCACAGGAATAAATTACATTTTAAAATATATTAAAATAGAAACCAGTTCTTTTAAATTTTAATATTTCACAATGTAAGTGTTTTTACAGTATTTATTTAATATAATTAATTCAGAGTATTTTGAGACATCTTTCAAATATATATATATATATAAATTACTGCAAACTTGTTTAATTTGAAAAACTTAAACTCAGTTCTATAACCAAACAATAATTGGTGGTCCCCCTGCAGTACCACCATGGAGCCCCTAGAGGTCACAGACTAGGTCTAGGTTTATGTCAAGTTGTCTATACTAAACATGGGATGTTTCATCACATATGTTAAAATTGACCTTATCTGGGACCCTTTAGGATTGTGAGTTGTCATAAGTCTACTGCCACTTTACCAGTCTTTGTGCTTTTAATTTCTCAAATCAGAAAAATGCGTTTCCATGGGAACAATGCTATGAGATGAATGTGATTTTGGATACATGAGAGAAAGCTCAGACTGAAGATCTAAAAATAACCTTAAAACAGCATCAAACATGTCTGTATAAGGGAAGGAAAATGTTTCATGCTCTTTTTTTATATCTCCGCCACTCCCCCCAGTCCTTAAATAAAGGACTCAAGTCCTCATATAGTCAGCACAAATATTGCCATGAATATGACTTTGCTATATTCTTTCTTTGATATTTCCAAATTCATTAGCCTATTCTTGTTTCCTTGCTCTTGAGACACATTCTTGCTTGTTTAAAACATTTGTTGACAAAGAAACCGCCTCTTTTTTCATAACCAGTGCTAACATTTAGCGTGCATGTATTTTTACAATATTTTACATGATTCAAATTTAATATATTGTGCAACTGTTTTTTTTTGTCTGATTTTTTTTTTGTGTTTCGGGTCTTCGTGACTGTGCAGATGAATATGGCTCTTTCTCATAACTATAAAGAGAGAGAGAGAGAGAGCTTATCCTACTGCTCATAAAACTACTTCACTATAAGCTAGGGATAAAACGATTACATTTTTCACGCTAAACCAAGATAAAATATCCTGACGGTTAGTATTATCGTTTAAAATTTAATTAAAGTTTGATTATCGTGATTTTCAAAACTCGCGGTCACAGGCGCGCGCATTTAACGTTGTTTTTTGATCGAGAAGAAATGGCGGAACGGAAGGCAGTGAAAGAGCTCGGGAGATTATAGATAGAGCTGTGGTCATATTAAGTCTTTTACAAAAGTCCCGAGGTCAACTTTTCAGAGGATGGTCACCCAGTCTGCAGAACATGCAAAAAGAATGTCGTTGCAAAAGAGGAAACACTTCAAATCATCTTCGTGACCACCTCCCTCTTGTATATCATCAAACGCAAGGTAACGTTACATTACGTTACCCTTTACCTCAATTGCAAAATACGTTTGGGAAATAATTGGACACAATATATTGTTTTGTGTAATTTTTTTTTTTACACTTGTAAGTTGTAACGTTAACTAACGCTAAGCCTCCGCGAAGAAAAGTTCGTAGCAAGACGAACGAACAAGTTCAAACAAGACTAGCCTATTATTGGTGACATTAAGGGATATTAATTGTATAACGTACTTAAGTTACACTTTTTTTTTTACCTCAGAAATAATTACGGGACATTAAATATTGAACTGAGATCTATAGCGATATGACACAGCACCTAAAATACTATCAAAACACTGCAACACAGGCTCCATTCTTTGCGAAAGATGGACTAAAAGGCGCACAGGATACAAAAACCTTGAAAAATTTATATACGAACCGCGACAATTCACAGAGATGCCGATTCCCACAGGACTAATATTAAAACCTCTGTGTTCGGCGAAATATGGTAGGTCATTTTGTCACGTTCTGTTTTTGACTGTAAACTCTTATCTAACTCTGGGGGATATGGTGAATAAGCTAATGTCCCAAAAAGTTGGCATGTTCCTTTAAGACGGCTGATTCTCCGGAGGCTCAAGATTTTGCTGCTCAATGTCAACCTTTCTCACTTCTTGTTACAACTAACCTATGCCACTCCCACAACATACACACATCAACATAACCTGAGCAACATTTCTCTATTTATGATGTAGCCTACTCAATTTCCTGCGAAAGTCATCCCACTAGGTCTAAAATATAAACACTTACAATAGGGTATACCATTAGTGACTCAGGGTTAGATAAAAACATGTTTTGGATGAAGGATTGATGATGTTTTGACTTTTGTTAATTTTGAATAAAAAAGTTACGTAGTGTAACGTTACCTTTAAAGGAACACGCCAACTTTTTGGGACTTTAGCTTATTCACAGTATCCCCCAGAATTAGATAAGTCCATACATACCCTTTTCATCTCCGTGCGTGCTGTAACTCTGTCTGACGCACCCACCGCTAGCCTAGCTTAGCACAAAGACTGGAGGTAAATGGCTCCAGCTAGCATACTGCTTAGAGCCCTGCATGCGGCAAAAAATCCAGCCCTAACCGAGACCTGGCCCGTGGTGTTCAAGCCCTAATCCGGCCCCAGCCCGAACCCGACCCGAGACCAACACCAATATCACTTTAAGCTCTCTCTGACGCGCGCTCTCTGATGCGCGCTGTCTCTGCTAGACGCACACACATACACACACGCTACTAGGTAACATTTTATTATAGGCCTCAAACATAACTACCACCACCGACAATTATGGCCACAAATATTAATACAGACTGTCCATTAGAGAAGCATAAGCATGCAGTAGAGAATATTATATAGCCAAATGTGAAGAACAACGTTTTAAAGAACTCTTCGCCAACTGGCTAATGTTAAATAATAATAAAAATATATATATATAAAAAAAAAAAATCCATTGAACCGAGTAGGCCCATTCACTGTTTATTCGCGAGTGTTGTGAAGAATAAGAATAGCATCCACTGTTGAAGGCTTCAGGCTCATTGTTTGTTGTGGTAATCAAATCAAAACTCTTTCGAAATGCAGCTTTTCCTGAAGTATTGGGAACTTTTAGTAATTCCCCACCCTCCAACTTCTCCCTGATGCTCTCCATGGTCATCTGTCACCTAATGCATTGCACGCACGTCGCGTTACTCGCGTAATCGCATATTGCATTGCATATAATATTATCAATATAACAATATTTCATACAGTAGCCTGCGCTCTGCACGTATATTATGGGCACGATGAAAGGAGAGAAGCTAAATGAGCCCGAGTCCGACCAAAGCACGATCTGTAAAAAATAAACAAATAAATAAATAAATGGCCCGACTGCTCCCAATAAGTGACAAAATAACGCCAACATTTTCCTATTTACATGTTGCGATTTGTATAGTCACAGCGTGTACAAATAACAAGGTCACATGAGACAGAGACATCTTCTGTATACATACTGGGAACTATATTCTCAGAAGGCGAAGCACTGCTACTTGGGCGGAGTGATTTGCTCGCAGCACTTGAGAAGCCCCGGGGCGAGGAGCTGAGAGTTCACTCTCTGCAGAAGTAGCAGTGCTTCTGAGAATATAATTATATTATTATATATGACATACAATATGTCATATATAACATACATATAACATTGTATGTATGTTGTATACATACAACCAGTATGCATACGGTT
The DNA here is from genome assembly GCF_964197995.2 of Scardinius erythrophthalmus. NCBI lineage: Eukaryota > Metazoa > Chordata > Actinopteri > Cypriniformes > Leuciscidae > Scardinius > Scardinius erythrophthalmus. The sequence goes on from NC_138238.1 coordinate 10,929,292, forward strand.
GGAAGATAGCTGTGTCTCATGTGACCTTGTTATTCATACACGCTGTGACTATACAAATCACAACGTGTAAATAGGAAAATGTTGGCGTTATTTTGTCACTTATTGGGAGCAGTATGCTAGCTGGAGCTGTTTACCTCCAGTCTTTGTGCTAAGCTAGGCTAGCGGTGGGTGCGTCAGACAGAGTTACGGCACGCACGGAGATGAGAAGGGTATGTACGGACTTATCTAACTCTGGGGGATATGGTGAATAAGCTAATGTCCCAAAAAGTTGGCATGTTCCTTTAAGACGGCTGATTCTCCGGAGGCTCAAGATTTTGCTGCTCCATGTCAACCTTTCTCACTTGTTGTGACAACTGACCTATGCCACTTCTACAACATACACACATCAAAGTAACCTGAGCAACTTTTCTCTATTTATGGATATGATAAGACAGTCGAGTTATGTACTCAATTTCCTGCCAAGCCATCCCACTATAGGTCTAAAATATAAACACCTACAGTAGGCTTACCATTAGTGAATCAGGGTAAGATAAAAACATGTTTTGGATCTTGGAGTTACGTAGTGTACCTTTAAATAAAGAAAATCTATGAATGTTTGAAATGTCTGATTATGAGCCTTATGAGAGAAATGTCAATGTTTGCTTGGGTTCATTCCTTGTGTCCTGTGACTTGTTTGCCTCTTTGACCCTTTTTGAACTTCAGTGCAGCAAAAGAGTGTTATTGCTAGATATGGTCTGTCTTCTGGAAATACTCAGGATGCTTTTGATGTTGATATAACTTTTTGTTTTTCTCACATTGTGAACTTCAGAAATGCATTTCAGTTTCAGTACATAAATAAAATTAATTCTACAAGATCTTGTTCTGACTTTGCTGGATTGAAACTAAAAGTCAGTGCAATGAAAGGTTACTTTAATACCCTCCGGTGACTTTTAATGTAAATGATTGCTTTTAGTCACTGTTAAACCTCAGAGGTCTGTCTCATAATAACCTGATGCAGTCCCTCAGTGCTTCTATTGTACGTGAACAAAAGGTATGAAGGATTAATCACTTATTCAGAATCATACAGCAGCGCTCCTTTCGGTGAGCACTGTCAAACAATTGCAGACGCAATTGGCTTTTCTTTGCATTATTTAAGCATATTGAAAAGAATGAGAATGTGGTGAATTGTTAAAGCTTAAATTGCTTCTTCAGAGCTTGGCAGACACAAACACTGTGTCATCAGACCGGCCCACCACCAGCTGCTAAATATATTTAAATAAGTCCACTGAATATGAACAAAGCCATAAACAATGCATGCTCATTAGTGTTCGCCAAACCTTCCTCACTGTTGCCAGAGTAGTTCGGCTCTTGAATTCAAATCTCAATTATGCCAATAAAAAACGCTTTTCTCTTTCCTATAGGTACACATATTTGTTTGTGACCAACAATGGCAGCCATCAACAAAGTGGCTTATGCTGTTGTTCTCATTGTACAGTGTCACATGTGTAGAAACATTGATAAAGACCAGTTGACGGATATAATGCCCTTGGCCATTTTTGTTTTGCTCAAGCCGACCGCATTTATTCACTTGGGAATCTCCAAGAATTTTTGTTTTGTTGAACAGCGCAAAACTTGTAGTTGTGAAACATGAATTTGAAAATAATGCAAGGCCTTGCTCCATTAAACATAAATGCGTGTTTTTTTTGTTTTGTTTTTTTAGGTAGATTTGCACAAAGAGAATGAGCTGTCAATCACGCAATGAATAATTGAGTGAAGATGCAAAGATGCATCTACAGGTCGAACTTTTCTCAGTGCATCGCTTTGCCCAAAGAGCACCTGACCTTGTGGTATTGCCCCATGCACCTGCAATAGTGAGATATATATTTCAACCTGCCCTATGCCAGGGGTGAATAGAAGCCCTAGTGTTTGCTCACCTTGTAGAGAATCGCCCCTGGCTGTTTACACTGTGTGGGCTGTGAGGTTGCACACAGATTTTAAAAATGGATTGATGACCACCAAACGACATTGGAAAGCCAAAGGGCAAAACAGAAGTTCACTTTAGTTTGCAGCTTATTGACAGATTTCCGTTTTGATATCGCTTGATGTTTTTCTTCATGATTAGTGCTATTGCTTGACATGGTTTGATGTGCTTCACTGGTCTTGTTTGATCAGTAGATGTTGTGATATTATTTATTTATAGCGTGCTTCTGTTACAAAATTCATATAATGAAAGGATTGTTTTGGTTCTGGATTCTAACTGGTCAAGACAACTGTACTAAAAAACACGATGTAGCCTACTAATAGGGACTATATCTTCATGCAAAAGTTTGTCACATAATGATTATATTAATTGTGATTTTTATTTAAAAATGGTACAGTTAATTCTTTAATTTTGGTGTCTTTTATTAGGTGTCTTTTAGGGGTGTCCATGGTTAACCGATTAACCGATTAACCGTTAAAAATTGCGTAACCGAGTGAAACATTTTGCTCGGTTAAGTGGCGTCAATGGCGTGCACTGAATTTAGTTGTAATACATTTTTGCACCACCAGAGACCGCTAGACCAGTTTTCTAATATGAAGCGGGCAAAGAAAGCGCGCGTCCGAGAGTGAAGGCTGTGCGAGAGTGAAGGCTGTGCGCGAGCGTGCGCGAGCCAGAAACAAACATAGTATCCGCGCCACTGATGGCAGCACAATAATATCTGTCTGCAGAGCCGCAGAGCCACAGCTTTACCCCAGCAGTTTTACCTCGAGCATGCGCAATTTCATCACAACAGTTTTACCCGCAGAGTCCGTTTACCGTTACATTAACCCATACAATTTGTATTATGCATTTCCTAAACATGTACTTGCTAATCAAACACTTTATCTGAACAAACTACTAATCTATAAAACACAATCGGTCTTCCGACCTTTTACTATTGTGTTGATATGCGCGAGGGAGAGAGAGCAATACAGCGCTCGTGTTGTTTGAAGGCGGTGAGAGTGCGCGCGCGCGGCCGGGGCTCTCTCACTGTTTGTTCTTGCGCCCTGTCCACTGATCTAAATAATTATACGACGACTTATTTGTTCCCTCGTTTTAATAAATCGTGGACACGTTGAACAAATTCCCTCCCTCATTTTGATTTAACGAATTACAACGTGGCCAAAAACAGTTTGATACTTAATTAGTGAATGCTAAAGACCTATTTTTTGTGAATTGGTGAATATTCAGGTGAATTATTTCGTGGCCACGAATTAATAATAATTATTAAACTGTTTTTCTTACCTGTGAAGATAGCTCTTCAGTGAAGGCCGACTATTCTCGTACAGCTTTTTATTCCTTTTTTTGGTGTGTGTGTGAACGGGTATTCAGGTGAATTGTTTCGTGGCCACGAATTAATAATACCTCCGCACGTTTTACAAGACCCTTCTCGATCGCAGCAGCAACGAGCACTTTGATCACTTGATTTAAAAAACAAAACATTTCAGCGCTAGATCGCCAAAAAAAAAAAAAAAAAAAAAAAACGAACGAAATGAATGCTCTGCTAGTTAACTGGAGATGTTTTGTTTATTTGTATTGGTATTCCTGCCGCGAGATGTTTCAAAAGTGGTGGGGACAATACAATATCGACCTTAGAAAATAGTGGTGGGGTCGTGGGGATATGTGACTCCCCCGCAAATTACGCCTATCTCGGGGTTGCGGCGCGCACACTATGGTTAACCGAGTATTAACCGCTAAGGGCCTCGGTTAACGGTTAATGAAAAACTTGAAAACGTGCAGCCCTAGTGTCTTTTATTTTAGGCCATTCTTTGATAAATAGAAAGTTTAATTGAAATTGTAAAATTGTAAATGTTTACTGTCAACTGTTTTTTTTTTAAATATTTTTTTATTATTGTTTTCAATTAAATTATGGACATTATAATGCTGTGGTGCCTAAAATTGCTTGTAGCATAAAAGTGGTTTATATAGGTTTTAGTGTGTTTCATTTGTGTATTTTAACAAAGTAGTAGGGTTGTGCCGATAGACGATAGTAGCCTACCGTGTATCGACGATAGTCAGAGATATTGCTGATGGCTTTGACGATATCAGTACGATAATTGGCTCGTTTTACTATTGATGTATTAAATTACTATTATTATTATAAAGCTAGTATTTTTATTAAATTAATTTGAGCAACTAATTTGCCTTGCCTAAATTCATTACATCACCACATATCCTAACATTTGCGACATCATCGGCACGCGCGTATGAGGACTCCTAAGAAAATGTTTTTAAAAGACTAAAAAACTACATCCCACATCAAAATTGAATTGCAAAGTGATCCATTCACAAATTGTCAAGAGTGCTTGTTTTAACAGACGCATCATTTAGATCCAAGATGAAAACGGCATTGTTTGTCAGCATTTTGTTTCCATAGCAGATTAACAAAACATATATATAATAACTAATAACACTAAAAACAATACAATTACAAAATATTAATAATAATAATATCACTAAAATGATATAGGCCTAATAACAGTATTTAGTTCACAAACGCAGCACAACTCTGCCATCTGTGAAAATCAAAAGCAGCTTCAAACACTTGTTTAACAAGAAATATTCTTCGATTTTTTTCACTGTCATTGATGTAGGTCCACAAGAGAAATATTAAGATAGTTGCTATACCGTAATATCCATCGTCGTCTCTGAGAGAATGCGGCGGTAATGCAGCGACAGATGCCGAAAGCTCAGTCCATTTCTGCTTTCACTTTCAGAGAATGAGCGCGTTTACATGCACGTTCTTAACCTGATTATGCTGAATAAACTGACAATGCATGTGGTCATGTAAACGCATTAACCCGTTTTCCTTTATCGGAGTCAAGTCATAAGTTTAAGTATAAACTGATTGACTTAAACTTAAACACCGATTGATAGATTTTTGCCCCTTACTCTGATTTCTCCCGGCATTTAAAACACATTAACCCGCGTTCTTTGGGCTTATTGAAGTGCGCATATGTGAAGTGCATCCAGACAGAGAGAGCACTGGTAAGATGACATATATCACAAACTCCGACTCTTTCTTGACCCAAGAAATTATTAAAATGTGTTCTCATCTCGTGCAGAAGTACAGTCAAAATGCTGCATCTGTAACGGCGTGAGAGGATAATGTGTGTCCGTAAATTTCCCGCTGACATGTTGAAATATTCAAAAATGATTAGGATATTTTTTTACCTCACTATGCCGGGAAATAACCTGATTTAGCCTATTAATAAACACTCCACCTTTGCTAGCAAAATAGAAACATTCTTATATAAAACAAAGTAATAAAACAAGCAAATTAATGAGTAAATAAGCAAGTAAATAAGCAAGTTAATAATCAAATAAGTAATTCCCGCCCCCCACGATAATATCGTGTATCGCCGATCTCACAGTCTGACAATATGAAAATGGAGCATCGCAACACTACAGAGTAGTATAGATTTAGGCTGTAATATTGTCATCATTGATAACATTTCCTGTGGTTCCTTCCTTCCTAATAACACTGGAAAACCCTCAAGAATATCTCTTATTTTAGAAAAAGCTTTGTGGACTTGCGTGGAGAGTTAGATAGAATGTATGTATTTCATTTTCCAAATTACGAAAGGGAAATTCAGTCATGCTCTATATTTTGGCCTGGCTCGTACCAGTGGATAAAAACCAATACAACCTCATTGTAGTCATTCTGAGTGGGTGGCAGAATGGCAGAGTTTGGCGGAGCTGACATCTCTCTCCTCTTTTGAGTTGCCAAGAGGCGTCTCTGCGCTCCTTCACAAACTAACAAAGGCGTTTACACATGGAAAAATAAGACACATCAAATATGGATCTTTGTGCGTCGAGAATGTGTAAATATATCTTCAAATGCAGGCTTGTTTTTATTTGCTCCCTTGTTGTTGTGGGGGAGTTGGGCTGTTGTCATGAAGCACAGCTCCTCCATCCACTGATCAATATGTTTTCCTCTTTTTCTCTTGCAGAGGAGAAGACACAGCTGGTTCTAAATGTCGACAAACAGCTTGAAGAAGTCAGAGAGTTGGTGGGTCTTTGATCAGTAATTTTCACTCACTCGTTTTCTAAATAATGAATTTGGAAAAATTTCCCCCCTGCATAAACAACACCTGCAATGTCGCCGGTGACATGAGACACTCTTCATCTGGCTGAAGGCTGCTCGATGCTAACGGTGTGATCACATCCACATAATGCTCTTTTAAGTGACACCGCGCGACACATTTCACGCCATTATTGGGGGAAGGCGCCGTGGCAGGTGCCGAAAGAAGAGATGTGTGTCGCATGTAAATTGTCCCATCACGTCATGTTGATTGGACAGTGTAAATCAGCGGGGCCCTTTTGTGCACGCCGGTTTGCTCACATGTGACACGGACACATGTCGTAGTTGTCAGAGCTCAACCGCGCCAGAGGTTTTAATGAAGCGGCACCTCCTAACATGACTTGATTTGCCGGGTGCCTGAATCGATGCCTCTGCACTACCTCTGGTTGACAGTAAACTAGCGAGACAGTTTAATTGTTTTAGTATCGAAATCATATGTGAAATGGTTTGCTTGTTTACACTGAATTTAATTGGTGTTTCTAGCTCGAGCAGATGGACCTTGAGGTTCGAGAGATCCCGATTCAGAGCCGAGGCATGTACAACAGCCGTCTGAAGAGCTACAAGCAAGAGATGGAGAAACTTGAGAAAGATTTTGTGAGTATTAAAAACATCTTTAAACAAAAAAACAAAAACATCATGCTTTTTGCGTGAATACTTTCAATGGCCGTGTTCTTCTTCACATAAGCACACAAACGTACACGTGGTTGGAAGTTTAGTCCTTCAACTTTAAAACCACTGAAGGTTATTGCCATTTCCACTGTGGTTAATTCAAAGTGTATTTTTTGCAACTACCACTTGAGCCAAGGAGAGCAGAGCTGTATTTTTCTCCAGATGTCCTTGTTTAGTTATTCATAACTCTACCTGACCATGAAGAATCTTCCCCACACACATCAAACCTTAGTGAGGTGCTTTTACTCTGAAGCCAAATTTTTCCTTTGTTTGTTTTACATCACAATGCTTGTCTTTCTTACCCCCATACAATGAATATAGCCTTGCTGCTAACATGGCGTTAAAAAATAAACAAATAAATAAATACCCCCATACCATGATAGTCTTATTCAAAAACACTTCTTTTTGGTTTCTCTGAGGTGGTCACATTTACTTCATACTGTTAGGAGAGGATATACTGAACACACTAAACAAGCATTGATCCTTTAATGTTTGTAATATGAGGTGCCGCCCTTGCCTTTTTCTCTTGCACGAATTATTATTCCCTACATTCCCTGTTTCTGGTAAATCTTTTTGCGTTTCAGTGATAATATAAATACATATTTAGGTTACATTTTATTTTAAGGTAATGTTGTTACAGTGTAATTACACATAAGTACTGTGCAATATTAATTAGCTACATGCACTTACTATAGGGTTAAGATTAGGATTTGGATTAGGCTTAGTTACTTTTAATTGTGCATGTAACTATGTCACCTTAACATAAAATATGACCTATGTTTACGTGATATATATATATATATATATATTAGGGGTGGAGCCGAACCCGAATACGGTATTCGGAAAGGCACAAATAATGTGTTTTTTACGAATACTTATTTCGAACAAATACTTTTAAAAATATTTGTATTCGGGAACAAGAAAAACTTTATATCAAAAAGCTGCGTTTCCTCATGAGACATGGCGACCGGCGGTGCTGCTGATGTGGTGGCTGAAATATTTTGGATTAGGCTAATGTCACGTTGTCGTAAGGGGTAGTTCACATAGCGTGTTTTTTGCGCGTGCAGATTTCAAATGTAGGCGCGCGGCAAGCGCGCTTATAGTAGAAGCGAGCGGCGCGCTGCATAGCAACGACAGACGCCACGGGAGGGCAAGCGCTTGTGGAAAGGAGAAAACGGTGCGAACAGCGCTCTTCATGAGGAAGTATCAGCAAAGAATTAATTGATTTCTAGCCCTTGCATTAGCTTTAGATATATTTATGGAGATGAGAAATTAAATAAAAAGCCGTCATTATGTCATTAATATCAGTCCGTCAGTTCTAGGCTTATTCTTAGCTGGATAACTCTTAGCAGGTTTAAAAAGCTCTTTTAAAATTAAATATGAATGCAGTTTTGGATTAAATAAAAGTACAGTCAAGTCAAATAAAACATGTTTTATCTCCTGTTTGGTAACACTACAATAAGATACCATTCATTAACGTTACTTAATGCGTTATATAACATCAACACATTGAGTGAACAATATATTTTTACAACATTAATTAATGTTTGTGAATGTTATTTAATACAAATACTTGATTGGTCATGTTTGTTCACTTCATTCATTGTGCATTAAATAATGTTAACATAAATAATGTTAACTTTTGATTTTAAAAATGTATTTTTAAATTAACCCCAAGGAGAATAATTGCGACAGAATATAGCCTAACTATTGTTTATTGTTAGGTAATTTTATCTAATGTTATCTAACAAATGGAATATTATTGTAAATTGTTTATAATACTACAGTTTCCATCTTTGTAACCTTGATATACGCTTTAATATATGTAAATTTAATCTAAATTAAGCTTTGGTACCGAAATTGTTACCGAGAACCGTGGATTTTCACAGGTATTGGTACCAAATACTGAAATTTTGGTACCGTGACAACACTATAGCTCTGTTGGCTCGGTAATTTAGACAATAGGCTGTTGACAGAGTAACGTTAACATATGTAATGGCTGTTATGTTATTTTCTTTTCAATGACGTTCCTTGTTACATGTTCATTGCTGGATTTATGGAAAAACATCAACCAATATTGCATATCCATAATTATTATAATGGATATAATTAAATAATACTTACACTATAACGTAAATTAGAAGTGTAACGCAAAAAAACGTACTCGGTTACTAACGTAACCTCGGTTCTCTCTAGAAGAGGGAACGAGTACTGCGTTTTATCAAAACGCTACGGGAAAAGTCTCTTTTCACGAAACACTGAAGCAAAAAATTATCCTTTAATTTTCATATATGTAAAACGCGTTGCGGCAGCAGCAGTCAGCTATGGCGAGACGGCTTGCTCGCTCATTGGCTGCTCTGCGGCAACTGCTTAAGCCTATCGAGCGAGGCCTGAGATGACGTCAGGCCAATGAGGGCGCTTCGCGCCCTCCTCGCCACTTCCCGCCGAAACGGGCGTGGCTTACCTCTATAAAAGGAGCTCGAGAAGGCTGATTCACTTGATTTTGATCGCCGAAGCGAACCAGAGTGAACCGTACGCACGGCAGAGAACGCAGTACTCGTTCCCTCTTCTAGAGAGAACCGAGGTTACGTTAGTAACCGAGTACGTTCTCTTACGAGAGTTCTCTCGTACTGCGTTTTATCAAAACGCTACGGGAACCCCTTGCAAAACGCCGTGCGTGCTGGGATAAAAACACTGATCACCGGAAGCTATTTCAGGCACACAGTGCATAATCACCAGATTGACTCACACAGAGTCAGGGAATAAGGGTGGGAGCCTTAATTCCCTATACTGTAGCGTCGTAGAATAGACATGTCCACAGACGCAAGTATAACATCACATAGACAGGGTAGGGAACCTGAACTAATGTGGGAAATGTGGGTCTTACACAGTTCTGCCCAAGATAGTCGGTAGCGCATTGCGCATGGGTTTCAGTGGTCTGACTAGACGGCTGAACAGATTACACCGACAAAAGCTTAGCCTGTAAGGCGGGAACCTCTAGGTTATAAAACCTGATAAATGTAGACGGAGAGGCCCAGCCTGCCGCCGTACATATATCCTGTAGGGAAATCCCGCTGGACCAAGCCCACGAAGAAGCAACGCTTCTCGTAGAGTGCGCTCTAACTCCCTACGGGCATGGAATGCCCTTGGCAGTATAAGCCAGCGCTATGGCGTCAACTATCCATCTGGATAGACTTTGTTTCGAAACAGCCATTCCTTTGGAACGTCCACTGAACGAGACAAAGAGCTGCTCTGTCTGTCTGAAGACAGCAGAGCGGGACATATAAGCTCTTAAAACCCTAACAGGGCAAAGAAAACTCGAGTCCCCTTCCTCACTCGATGCCGGCAGGGCAGCCAGGGAAATAACCTGAGCCCGAAAAGGCGTGTTGAGGGCTTTCGGCACATAGCCGTGCTTAGGTTTGAGTATGACTTTAGAGTCATTAGGACCAAACTCCAAGCACGCCGGGCTCACAGAGAGCGCGTGCAGATCGCCTATGCGCTTCACTGAAGCGAGAGCCATCAAAAACACTGTTTTGAAAGACAAATGTTTGAGGCTAATAGACTGGATAGGCTCAAAAGGGGCACCTTTCATGGCCGCCAGGACCGTAGAAAGGTCCCACATAGGGACTGAAGGAGGTCTGGGTGGATTCAGTCTCCTAGCTCCCCTGAGGAAGCGGATGACTAAATCATTCCTTCCCAGTGACTGACCCAGCGTTGAACCGGAGAACGCTGAAATAGCCGCCACATACACTTTGAGCGTGGAAGGGGATCTGCCCTTATCCAACAGCTCTTGTAGGAAGGAGAGAACCTCCGTTACCTCACATTCGAGGGGTGAAAGGCTCCGAGCTGTACACCAGCCGGAGAAAACCGACCACTTTGAAGCATAGAGTCGCCTGGTCGACGGCGCTCTAGCCTCCGTGATGGTATTCATGACTCCCTCTGCGAGACCAACGGGTATCCGTTGAGCGCCCACACATGAAGGGACCATAGTTCCAGGTGTGGGTGCCAGATCGAGCCCCTGGCCTGCGAGAGGAGATCTCTCCTCAACGGCACTGGCCATGGAGCGATGTCTGCTAACTGCATCAGAACTGGGAACCATGCCTGGTTCTTCCAGAACGGTGCTACAAGCAGCACTGGGCATTTCGTTTTCCTGACCCGTTCCAACACCTGAGGCAGGAGGAAGATGGGGGGAAAAGCGTATAGCAGGCAGCGCGGCCACTTTTGGGACAGCGCGCTGTCAGTCTTTGAAAAGAGTGCGGGGCAGTGAGCATTTTCGCGGGACGCGAATAGGTCCACCTCCGCTTTGCCGAATCTCTCCCACAACAGCCGGACTGTTTGTGGGTGTAGAGACCATTCGCCCGTAGGAACGTTGTTCCTGGACAGTCTGTCCGGGCCCACATTCAGCAGCCCGGGCACATGTACTGCTCTCAGCGAGCGCAGGTTGTGCTGAGCCCATAGCAGGAGGCGTTTCGCCAGCCTGTACAGGGGTATGGAATTCAGACCGCCCTGGCGATTTATGTAGGACACCACTGCCATGTTGTCCGAACGGACTATGACGTGTTGGTCCTTGATGTGGGGACAAAAACGCGTCAGCGCGTTGTGCACTGCCAGCATTTCTAGGCAGTTTATGTGTTGGAGCTTTTCCCGTTCCGACCATAGGCCGAAGGACGGTCTGCCCTCGAGCAGCGCTCCCCATCCCGAGGTGGATGCGTCCGTAGACACCATCCTCACCCTCGAGGAAGTCCCCAGGCTTACACCTGATTGGTACCAGTCGTTCGCCATCCAAGGCACCAGGGCTGTGACACAGTCCTGATCGACCTTGAGGTGTAAATGACCGGACACCCACGCTCTGCGCGGAACCCGCGCTTTCAACCAGAACTGCAGCGGGCGCATGCGGAGCAAGCCCAGCCGGAGAACTGACGATGCTGAGGCCATGAGACCCAGCATCCTTTGAAATTTTCTGAGCGGGGTGAAAGCGCCGCGGCGGAAAGACATCGCCGCGCGCTGAATGTTCAGCACGCGCTGTGGCGACAGCCGCGCTGTCGTAGACTGTGAGTCCAGAACTATACCCAGAAACGGAATCGTTTGGCTGGGGTTCAGTGAACTCTTCGCCCAAATGACCGTGATACCAAGATTCTCGAGGTGATCGAGTAAAATGGCTCTGTGCTCTATGAGCTGAGATCGTGATTGGGCTAGGATCAACCAGTCGTCCAAATAGTTCAGCACTCGCATGCCTCTGAGTCTGAGAGGAGCGAGCGCTGCGTCCATGCATTTCGTAAATGTACGAGGTGCCAGGGACAAGCCGAAAGGCAGGACTGTATACTGGTATGTCTGACCCTCGAAGGCGAATCTCAAGAATCGCCTGTGATGTGACGCTATCTGTATTTGAAAATACGCGTCCTTCAGATCTATCGACATGAACCAGTCTTCTCGGCGAACATGCGCGAGAATTTTGCTGGTTGCGAGCATTTTGAAACGGCGTTTCACTAATACTCTGTTCAGTCGTCTGAGATCCAGAATGGGTCTGATACCGCCGTCCTTTTTGGGGACTAGAAAGTATCTGCTGTATATCCCCTGTTCGCTTTGAACTCGGGGAACAAGCTCTATCGCCCCTTTGCTTATCAGTTTTGATATTTCGGCGGCGAAGTAGGTGTGCTACATTCAGCGGAACCGAAGTTTCGACGCGCGCTGTGAAGCGCGGAGGGCGTCGACAAAACTGTAGCGAGAAGCCTCTCTTTATAATGCCTAAGACCCAGTCCGAAACCCCTGGAAGCGCTGCCCATGCATCTGCATGGTTGGCTAAGGGCCGGATACAGAGCGCGCTCTGTTCGCCGTGCGACAGAGGTGCTATGGGGCTCACAAACATAGGCGTTATGCCTGCGGCATTTGAGGCGGGGGGCGCGCTTAATACAGCGGGCGGAGCGCTCGCCCTTGACCTTACAACAGTGTTTGGCTGAGTGAGGGGGGGCTGCGCGAGTCCCATGGGACTCATGTGTGCGAGTAGATGTGGGCTGTGAGCGGGCACATTTACTGCTTGGGGCGCGCTGCTTGTGTAAGCAGCGCGCGCGCTCACAGGTCTCGTTTTTACAGAGAGCCTGTGATCTGATAGACATAGTGTTCGTGGGCACTGAGTAGTGGGCACTTTTACTATGTGGGGAGCGCAATCAACCTGAGTCGATTTTATTTGCGCGAGCCCTAAGTGCAGGGCTGTGCTTGTGTGTAGGGATGGGCACTGAGAAGTGGGCATCGACACTACATTTATAGCACCATCGGCCGTGGCCGGGACACCAGAAGTACCGTGAGTAAGTGTGGGCGCGGGAGAGCGGGCACAGTTACTGCAATGAGTGCACTGTCTGTCTGAGCAGAGTGAATGCACACAGGTTTCGTCTTTACAGAAACCACAAGGCATGCAGAACATAGTGTTTGTGGGCACTAGGCAGTGGGCACGTTCACTATGTTGTGTGCGTGATCGACCCGAGTCGAATATATGAGCGCGGGCCCTGTGTGAAGGGCTGTGCTAGTGTGTAGGGATGGGCACTAGCAGTGGGCATCTTCTCTACACATATAGCATCATCGGCCGTGCTCGTGGGCAGCAAAAACACGTCTGTAGTTGCCTCTCGGGGAACAAACAGAGTGATTTGCATTCGGCGGCATAAATATTTTCTGCCGGCCGGCCTGGGATTCGAACCTCCGATCCCCCGCGCGCAAGTCTAAGAATCTACCACTGGACCACAGTGAAGATACATTGACAAAGTCAGCGCGAGTATTATCCGCACTGGCGTTTGCTTGTCAGGCATGTACCACGTGCTTGTGGGCAGCAAAAAACACGTCTGCAGTTGCCACTCGGGGAACAAACAGAGTGATTTGCATTCGGCGGCATAAATATTTTCTGCCGGCCGGCCTGGGGTTCGAACCTCCGATCGCCCGCGCGCAAGTCTAAGAATCTACCACTGGACCACAGTGAAGATACATAGACAAAGTCAGCGCGAGTATTATGCACACTGGCGTTTGCTTGCAGGCATATATACCACGTGCTCGTGGCCAGCAAAAAACACGTCTGCAGTTGCCTCTCGGGGAACAAACAGAGTGATTTGCATTCGGCGGCATAAATATTTTCTGCCGGCCAGCCTGGGGTTCGAACCTCCGATCGGCCGCGCGCAAGTCTAAGAATCTACCACTGGACCACAGTGAAGATACATAGACAAAGTCAGCGCGAGTATTATCCACACTGGCGTTTGCTTGCAGGCCTGTACCACGTGCTCGTGGGCAGCAAAAAACACGTCTGCAGTTGCCTCTCGGGGAACAGACAGAGTGATTTGCATTTTCAGAACGCCTGCAAAATGCCAGAATGTGAGAAGAGTGGAAATCGCCCAGATTCAGCGGGGCTGAAAACACTCCATTCTCTTTCGCCAGTGACGCGCGGGAACCGTAGAAACGGTGTTCGGTTGCAGGCAAGCGGGTACTACGCGCTCGCTGGCTGCAAAATGCATCTCTGCAGTCGCCTTCAGGGGACTTACAGAGCAAAGCATTGGCGGCATAAATATATATGCCACCAGACCGGGATCCGAACCCCGGTCTCCCGCGAGGAGAACCTATAATTCCACCACTGAGCCACAGGGGGATACAGGCTTTGAAAGCGGCGTCAACATGTATTCTTCGGCGTTTGCTGGCAGGCAAGCATGTAACAGACTCACTTGCTGCAATAATATTTCCAGTCGCCGAACAGGGAACTGAGAAATGTGAGAGAAAAGAGGTCAGACCGACCAACGGTGGGACTAAGAACACTCTTTTCTCCTTCGCCGGTGAATGACGCGTGCAGAGGCAGGGTAGCTTTTCTTGTAACGTAAAGAAAAACTAATCCCGCCGTCCGCTTCCAGGAAGGGCAGCCTCGGAAAGGATGCCTGGCGAGTCCTCAGAGTCACCGTAGGCAATTGGCTCGGAGCGAGCGCGAGCGCTGCATGAGAAGGCGTCTTGAAAAAGACGCAGCTCTTTTAGGGGTGAGTGTTGCAGCGAACACACACACACACACACACAGAAAACAGAGCAATATAGCAATAAAGGATATAGGCGTCGGAAAGCGCAGCAGGTACGGCTGTAGAAGGCGGCGTTGGCCAGCGGCTTCGAGGGCTCGTCCCGCTGAAGTGCTTGCTTCGAACGACGCTTGCTTCCGTGATCCAGCGATGCGTGCGCTTCGCTGAAGAGATTAAAATCAAGTGAATCAGCCTTCTCGAGCTCCTTTTATAGAGGTAAGCCACGCCCGTTTCGGCGGGAAGTGGCGAGGAGGGCGCGAAGCGCCCTCATTGGCCTGACGTCATCTCAGGCCTCGCTCGATAGGCTTAAGCAGTTGCCGCAGAGCAGCCAATGAGCGAGCAAGCCGTCTCGCCATAGCTGACTGCTGCTGCCGCAACGCGTTTTACATATATGAAAATTAAAGGATAATTTTTTGCTTCAGTGTTTCGTGAAAAGAGACTTTTCCCGTAGCGTTTTGATAAAACGCAGTACGAGAGAACTCTCGTAAGAGAACTGGATTTTTACACCTATTTTGAATTTTACTCGAATACAAATACAAATACAAATACTTTTCCCCTCTCAACAAATACAAATACAGATACAAATACCGGCTGCTTTGCACACCCCTAATATATATATATATATATATATATATATATATATATATATATATATATATATATATATATATATATATATATATATATATATATATATATATATATATATACACTGCCGTTAAAAACTTTGGGATCAGTACAATTTTTTATGTTTTTAAAAGAAGTCTCTTATTCTCACCAAGGCTGCATTTATTTGATAAAAAACCCAGTAATATTTGTAAATATTATGACAATTTAAAATAACTGTTTTCTATTTGAATATATTTTAAAATACAATTTATTCCTGTGATGCAATGCTGAATTTTCAGCATCATTACTCCAGTCTTCAGTGTCATATGATCCTTCAGAAATCATTCAGGTTTCTGTCAAAAAACAGTTATTTTGAATTGTTATATATATACTTGTATATTTACTAAAATATTTATAAAATAAATATTTATATTATAAATATATATTATCTTCATGTGGAAGGATAACAATGATTGTGCTAACATTTTAATAGAGACTATATGTGACCCTGGATCACAAAACCAGTCATAAGTAGCACGGGTATACTTGTGGCAATAGCCAACAATACATTGTATGGGTCAAAATTATCGATTTTTCTTTTATGCTTTTTTCTTTTTATTAAGTAAAGATCATGTTCCATGAAGATATTTTGTACATTTCCTACCACAAATATATAAAACATTTATTTTTGTGAGTGAATGCAGCACAATCGCGAACATAAATGGACAACTTTAAAGGCCATTTTCTCAATGTTTAGATTTTTTGGCACCCTCAATTCCAGATTTTCAAATAGTTGTCTCCTATCCTAACAAACCATACATCAATGGAAGGCTTACTTATTTATTCAGCTTTCAGATGATGTATAAAATTCAATAAAAAAAAAAAAGTACCTATGTGACTGATTTTGTGGTCCAGAGACACACACACACACACACACACACACACACACACACACACACACACACACACACACACACACACACACACACACACACACACACACACACACACACACACACACACACACACACACACACATATTATTCGTCTCTTTTAAAATGCTAGCACAATCATTGTTATCCTTCCACATGAAGATAATAGGCTATATATATTTTTTTATAAATATTTAAGTAAATATATATATATGTGTGTGTGTATATATATATATATATATATATATATATATATATATATATATATATATGTATGTGTGTGTTTTTTAAATATCACAATGGTATTAAACTGTTTTATGGCAGTTTGCCTCTAGCCTTGTTCTCTTTGCAATCCACTCCATTCGCTTATGCCACCATATGAAGTCTCAGCACGCAGCGAATTCACTTCATCATTTCTTTCAAACTCAGCACCTGCACCTAACTCAAGGTGCTCTTGATATCAATTACCAGATGGCTACGGCATCCACAATGATTCCAGAAAGGCTGACATAAATGAGGAGAGTTTTGAAAAGGATCTTTTGCCAGTGATCTGATGTTGTGCCGCTGTGCTGATAGCTCAGATCACAGTGGAGATCTCTCGTCTCCGAGGGGCCTCACGTTCCTCACCGTGGGCATTTAATTGGCCGATGATTAATCTTTAGCTTCTCCCTCTTGACTGTTGCCGTGCTTAATTATCATGCAATTAACACCCGCTGTGAAAGGGTTTAGTGCACCGTTCATGGTTGCATTCCTTTGCCTTTCACCTCATTTTTTTTTTTTTTAGATATATTTCTATGCTAACTAATCATGGATATGCAAGATGTTGGTTGCTGTTAACATTTAAGCCGTCGTTTGTGTTTTATGCTTTCCAAACTCAGTAATTTGGAAACTAAAAGATCAAATATTTTACTTTTTGTAGATAATTTAAGAAATTAAAATTCATTGGGCTCAATAGTAATTATAATGAAATGGAGAATGTTATATTAATGAAAACAGTAAGTAATGTATGTCCTAAACTTCTGGTTTAGTCTATTTATATATGAATGAGATAATTGTCCTGATTGAAAGCCATTTTCTCCTTGGTTCTTTGAGTTTATGTGCATTTGAAGAACAGATCCCCCTGAAGCCGCCGGTGATAGCAAACCCCAGAAACTTGTCCTAAAGCTGGGAGATTCAGCTGGCTCCTCAGAAGTGCCAAATGCTTTAGCGTGGATGGCTTATCCTCTCTGCCACGCAACGTGAGCACACACGCACACTTCTAAGAGGTGTCAGGGAGAGGGCCATCGCTGCTCTCTCTAAAAAAGCAGAGGCTTTGTTGTGCTTCCACGGGAAATCAAGGCCTTGTCTTGCCCTTCCCCTCTCCTGGCCTCCCTGGAGCTTCTCTCTCTTTACCCCCGCTCGCACTCACCCGTTCACCCCGCGGTTTGAAGTCTTCGCTCCATCCCACTCGCCAGACTAAGCCTCCTGTTCGGCGGCAGACGGGGACCGGCCGACCTCTTAACCCTGCCATTTTTTTAAGAGAAAGTAGGCAGATATCAGAAGGACATCCCGAAGGTATGCTCGCTTCATGATGGCTTCATTTTGATAATGGGGGCGCAGGGTCTTAAAGCCGAGAACCCCCGCAGAGGCCTTATATTAGCAAAAAGGCAAAAGTGCTAAATGCTCACAAAACAATAAGGTAAAGCTTATTTGTGTTAGGCCGAAAGTCAGTCAGGGGCCGAAAAAGCCAAAAGTAAATGTCAGTGCCTCTTAGCGATGCTTTTGTTTGGTCAAAAAGTAATGGAGGCGTAATTAATAAGGAAAAAAATTCTCTTCAAAGCATGTGGAATTTTTTTTGTTCTATTCCTTGATATATCAGTCTATATAAGGCCTTACAGGTTCCACATTTATTTTTTGTTGTTTTATTTGTATCAAACATAAAGTATTAAATATTTTATTTAAAAAAAGTAATAATTGATTTCTTATCTCTACATTGAATCCCCCCACTTTTATTCAACACTGTATATATAGAAAATATTGAATAAAGGAATTATGGGTGATGGGCTTACATAACATTCTTGTTTATACAAAGCTAGATGTATTTTAATGTAGAAAAATTAGTTGTCTCATTGATCAATAAAGAGATGATAAACTAGCTAAACTGCATTATCAGGCTCAATTCCTGGTTCTGGCTCATTTCCTTCTATGAAAGATAGATGGCGACATTGTTCAAGGTATCAAGAAGAGATCGTTGCTCATCACCGCTTTTAGGCAATTGCTAATCCAAGCCGTTTTCCTAGATATAGGTAGACCATCGGTTTCTTTTTGAATTCTTTCCTTTGAGGAACTCTGAGATTAAACACTGTGAATATCCTGGGTGATGGGGGGTACTTGTTTGCTCATTTAAAGGGCAAGATGGGGTCTCGCTTGAGTACGGGTCTCTCCCACCTTTCTACACCTTTCACAAGACTCCAGCTCAAGCGTTGTGCTTTGCTCTCAGCACTATAGTGTTTTAATCTTTATGAACTGTGCTCTTTTAATGAACTGACTTCTGAGACTAATAGTTTTTTTTAGCAGCTGGCATGACATTTGCATAATAATTTATGAATGTGCTGTTATTTTAGATATTTTATAAAAAAAATGTGATGACAAATGATGATTATTATTCCTTTTAGTTATTTAGCTATGTTTTATGTTTGAGTTTAATAGTAATAAGGTCATGCATACATTTGTATATCATAACACTTAGTTAGGCTTTATTTCATACAATGCTTTGCATTTGTATTTTCTAGATATAGAGAAAATGTGAGTCTAAAATCATTCTGATTTTTATGGACAATGGTTGCTAAACCCATGATTTATTATGGATGATTCGATATAAATGGTATGTTTTTTAAAATAATTTTTGTAATGAATTAGTAATGACAATTATGAGATGATTTAGCCTTGAATCAGTTCAGATGGTTTATCAGAGAAGATTATTTTTATAGGTGTATTGTGAAGAAAGCACAGATGATCTTAAAGAAATAAAATGAATATTAAGGTTAATAATGAAATAGTGAATTGTATTGAACATCTTTTAGTGAAATTGAAGCTCTGTCCTCAGACATACATTTCATATACTTAATAATTCTGCATAATTTTATCTATTTAATCATTTTTCTCTTTTATGGCTGGCCATAAAAGTATTTTGTAAGGTTTAGGGATTTATACTATGACCAATAACTCAAAAACATGAACATTACCGTGAGTTTAATCACGTTTATTGAAGGCATTATTAAGCTTAAGCAGTCTGATAAGTTTACATGTGAAATTGTACAATGTGATCTAGTTTTCCAATGGTAAATTTGCCCTAGTTGTTAAAAGTGTCAGATTGTGGGCAGCTTTGTTATTTGTTTATCTTTTAAATTGTCTCACAAGGGTAAATGGATGTCTTTGAATGATTTGTGACATTTAGCAAAAAGTCTTTTTAGCGATTTGTCAACTGGCAATTTTAAATGACAAAATTACTGGTCAAGGTTCAGGTCACAGATTCTGCAAAACTTTGTTGGAGTTTGTTAAATCCCTTCAGGGGTTTGTCGGATAAGTAAACTGAAAACAGGTTTGTCAATCATCTTGATGAAATCCACTGACTTCAAAAAAAACTTTGCTGCACTTCCCCAAGTTAACTTTTAATCGTCAAGCTCTTCTCATCTGTAGACTTGTTGCAGCCTTTAGTGCGCTATATCAAGTTTTACACACACATGCTTTCCAAATAAGCCTTTTGAATCTCTCCGAATCAAAACAGAAAACTTGTTTCTTAGAGTTCTTGTCAAACCAACCAAGTCATCAATTACAGCAGCTTCCACAAAAGAGAAGCATGACAGACATACTTGACCCGGATGTTCGACACTTTTAATCGCCTTAAATTAGAGCTGAATATGCACTCTGAAAAACTCTTGATTGTTGTCTGATTGTTTCACGGCACTAAGAAGGTAATGCAGATTAGAACAGTTGTGTCATTTGAGTATAGCCAGCCTGATTAAAAACCTTCTGTGTTTATTATGGAAATCTCACGGATTGATGGGATTCTTTTTCTGAGATGGTACCGATTTAAGAAGGGACTAAATCAATCTTTTGAACGTGTCTTTTATTATGGAGTTGTTTTACGCGGGGCGTCTTGCGGATTGGTTGGTACTCTGAGATGGGATTGTGTGGCTTTGCAGAGATCAGCGCTGTGGCGCGTGCTCTAATCGCAGTGATGGGACGGTGATGAGGTGAAGGACTGTGTCACTCGAGGGAGAAAATCAAGCCTCCATGGCTGGGAATGAAGAGCCCATGTTCTTAATAAGAAGTGGAGGTTTTCTCTCAAGCTTGAAAACTATAAGAAAGCCTAATTTTACAGCATAGCATTTGGACATTTTTAGATGATTTATGAATTAATATTCTTTTAATTATAGAAAAATACGAAAACTATTTAGGTCCATGACTGCATTCAGGATAATATAAAAATAGTATTACAATTTAATTGTATGTAAGAGTAACTTTTATTTCTAAAAAGAATTTAGTTTTTTTTATACTTTTATTTTTTGTGGTAATTGCAGCATTTTGTGGATAAAATTTAGCTACAGATCTTCATACAAGTATGAATATTTGTGTAATGTGTTGATGATTTTGTTAAGTTTTTGTTTGTGTATTGTTTATTTGAGCTGAGTTAATGATTATCCTATTTGTCTTCATAGTTACCCGTGACACAGATCAGGTAGTTTTTCAATTCAAGACAAACTACTGCATGTTTCTGTGTGTCTGTATGAGAGTGGCTGGAAAATCAGACACAGCAGAGCTGTCTCCTCTCTCGGCCCGTTCCTATCGCTCCTGTAAAGTGAAAGTGACATGTGACACCCCCAGAAAATGATGAACTGACATGAGGGACGAAAAGGGGTGACAACATTTTTTTGATTTGCCAGGCCAGCTTAAGTATGAAAAATCATGAAGTATTTATGAAATGTATTATGAATCATTGCCTTGCCCCCCCCCCCCCCCCTTTAAACGCATGCACCAAAGAGAGAGAGAGAGAGAAAACTTTGACATCTCAGACTCCATAGACATCAATTCGTCCTCCCTTTTAATGAAGTGATATATTTACAGTGCAAAAATCTGTAAATTATTGCTAGGTTTTTCTCCGTAATGAGGATGAGAGAGTTCTTTTTTTTTTTTAGGAAGCATTTTGGGTGGAATTATAGTGGTCGAAAATTATGGTGAAAGCCTGTGGTAGAAATTAGCTTTCTGTAATTGATTAAAATGAGGCAAATCTGAAATATAACATCACATCCATCACACTTTTTAAAACATAGAGCTTAAAGAGAGAGTATGTCTAGGTAGCAAACCATTTTTAAGTCTTTGCTTTTTCCTTGCATTTAAATGTTTCATTAAATAATTTTAGATTTTTGTCCAAGCTTATATTTTTGATATTCGCATTTGAAATGAATTTCTTCCTACATAATGCAGGGTAAACTTGTTCTGCACTAAGATTTATTTTTATTTCTTAAAGTTATTTGTAGAAGTAATTTATTTATTTTATTGTACTTTTATTTTAAATTATTGTTTAAATCGTATTTTATTATAATATTATTTATTGTTATTTTAAGTTGATTCTATTTTAAAGCATATTTATTTGAAATGCATTAAGCAATTATATCAGCTAGATATATTTTTACTATTTAATTTAATTCAATGTATTATATAATTATAATATTATTACTTTGTTAAATTAGTCAGTCATATAATTATATTTAAATATATTTATCAATTACCACACACACACAATAAAAATAATGTGTAACTGAGTTTAGAGATCATCTCTTTTCCGACAGAGATATATATATATATACAGAAAGGATTAGCAGAGGCCACGGGATAAATATCTTGTCTTGAACTTCCGTCTTGAGCTCTATTGTAATGAATGGTTGCAGTTGATTTCACAGGACTGCACTTCATTATGACTGTGGATGAGGCCTTTGTTTAAATCTCCATTTGAATTTGGTGCACATAGGGCAGTGACAAATATACATTCATGTATAGAATTAATGATGTGGTTAAGCTGCTGTGTGTTTGGGTATTTTTATGCTAATGATTTGAGCATTCATCCCAGACAATAGTCGCGTTGCGAGGAGAAGAGGGAGAGACCGAGCGAGGCGTTATTCACCGTGTAGCCATTCATTCCCGTGTGTATTCGCACACAATAATAGCATATAAGCTCAGCTTTTTTCTTTATGACTGGTTGCATCGGAGTTTTCTTAGAAGAAACACTCACAACAGACATCAGATGCTAAATATGGCATGAACTTAGGTCAGAATATATATATAAAAAAACCACATATCACTTTTTTTTCCAGAAGGAGAGAGTTAGATGGAGTGAGAAAGATGGATCGGGGGAGGTGAAGAAAGACAAGAAAAAAAATAGTTATTTTCTGTGCAGGGTTCAGTGAACCATATGTAGGTAGCCACAGGCTAATGGGCGATTGGTCCCCGGCTCGCCAGGTATCCTGTGCCTCAGAAATCCCTCCTCCATTTCCTCTAATCTCACCTTTTCTCTGGTGCTGACCCAGGGAGGCCCGTTTCATTCCCCACTGCACGCCAGAGGAGAGTGCTGTGATGGGAGCCGGCCCGGCCCTGCCAGCTCTGGCAGTCTCCCTCCCCACCGGCTCTTCTCTATTGATTTCTCCACTCTTGCCTAGCCGGGGTCTGCTCTGCTAGTGCCCGCACCGGCCCTGCTCCCAACCCAGCATTAATGTGAGAAAAAGCTCGGCTGCCAGAGAAACGGGCTTTGATTTTTCATTAGAACTGCTTCCATATTTTAATATTGGGTTTAATCGGCGCTTATGCCTTAAAGAAATAACCATTCGCAGCGACTCCCCGGCCTTCAAGAAGTATATGCCGTTTCTTCAATCAAAGCAGCTTGAATTTGCTCTTTTGTTGAGAGTTCACTTGCAATCGTTTTTTCCCTCGCTCTCTATATGTGGGCAGAGTCGTTAGGTTTATTGACTGCACTTGGTGTTTCGAACATGACATTGACAGAAATATCCAAGGCTGTATTGGATACAGCATATTTATATTATGTAGAAACTTTTTCATGCCATATTTTGGCATCATTTTTTTTTTAAATTTAAAATGATATTTTATTATATTTTCCCTTATGTTTATATATACAAGATTTTCCCTCGCAAATTAGTTTTTTTTTTAAATCATTTTTTTAATTTGTCATTTTATGTATATTTTTTAAAAAGTACACTAATTTGTAATATAATATTTTACAAATATTAAACATCTAAATTTATAATACATAATAATAATAATAGTAATAATAATTTATAATAACAATAATGTTAATATATAAAATAAGTTAATATTATTTACTTAATTATAAATTTAATTCATTTTAATTATAAAAAGAATAATGTTCATGTAATATTTACAATATATACAAAATATTTACAATTACAATCACATGAATATGCTATTGTGACATACGCAGAGTGAAATGTTGCTCTGTGCTTACATTTTATAAAAAAGAAAATTAAACTTAAATAATATTTATAATTGATAATATCTATAATTACAATATTATCAATTATAATTAAGTCTAATTATTTTCTTTTTTATGAAATGTAAGCACAGAGCAACATTTCACTTTGCGTTAGTATATCAAAATAGCATATTCATGTGATGATTGTAATTGTAAATATTTTGTTACAAATATTACATAATAAATATAAATATTAATTTTATATTTATAATTGTTATATTATAAATAATAAATTATAATTATAAATATTATTTAAAAGTCAGATTTTCTTTTTCTTTTTTAAAATTTTAAGTACAAATAGCAATATTTCACTCTACATTAGTATATCACAATACCATATTCATGTGATTGTTATCTCCGTGGCCTCCATTTGTTCCTGAATTTTCCTTCATGGTTTGTTTGTTTTTCATTTCATACACAGAGCTCAGTGAATTAAAGGCACACACCAGTAACCTGTGTGCTAATGAGAGACACCATGCTGATATCAGTCCATGTGTTGTGCACAGCTCCTGCGATTTTTACCACAAGCGACTAACGTAAATGTCACACTGACGCACGCAAAACCAAACGCATCTGTCCATCTATCAGCCGTACGACCGATTTGATGTTACCAAAGGCTAAAAAATGTATCACAGAGGCATAAAGACCCTCCTGCGACCGTCATTACTTTGTGCCTTTATCTGATATCGTATCAAGTGGACAAAAAAAAGTGCTCTCTTAATTGCACAACCTCCTACAATTTATTTTCTAGATGTTAAAAGAGAACAGCAAGATTATGTGTGTGCGGATGGATGTGTAGCTTCCTGTGCTTGTGTGAATAGTATTCTTTCTGCTTGCGGATGGTGTTAGACCCCTGCTAGGATGAGATGCATTATTTAAGACTGTTGTGATACTGGAGCCTGCTTGAAAAGGTCTTTGCTTTCTTCAACCAATACAGCACTTTACTATAGACCAGATGCACTCATAAAAACACATGACGCTTTGACCGCTGTTGCAGAACACAGCTTAACCACACATGATGCATGCACACAATGCCTTAATAACAATCATATTAAATATTTCTATGTATTTAATGCCATTCATTGTTAGTCATAGTCTTTTTCTTATCTGCTTTATAGATGTGATGTTTTGTTACACAAATCATCAGTATGAGGTGAATATTTTTCTTCTTTCTTAGCCCCCCCCCCACACACACACTTCAATCGTCAATTCCCCTTAAACATTTTCAGCAGATTATTAGCTCCAGAAAGAAAAAGGTTAAATGGCAATTTGAGGCAGCCACATTGTTTTTGAGTAAAGTCCCATTAATTCGAAATCATAACTGGCCAGACATTTTCCCACTGGTGAGAAATACTTAATGAAACACACTTTATAAATTAAATATCATTAATTACTCTTCACGGTTTGCCACCAGCCGTGTGGTTTCCGAGTGGAAAAGTGGAGGAAAAAGCTTTGGCAGTGTCACTTCAGGGCCTCTCATTAAACTCTGCCCCTGGGTATTTTTATGCCTTTTAATGCCTATCTAATGAACTGTTTACTTTTGCTGCAGTTCAGGTTCCATTATTATTTGCGTCCTTGTGTTGCCGTTTGCTGTCAGTGAGCAGTGTGGTGAAAAAAAGAATGCAATATTAATGATGAACAATAAGAGATAGCGGTTGATTTATAATAAGATATTTTAGGGTAATTATTTCTACCATTTTGAAATATTTTTCATTCTCTTACTTTTTCCTGCCCTTAACATTAATCATAATGTTACTACAGAAACCAGTTTTATGGATGGTTTAAATAAGATGTTTTCTATTTATATAAAATAAATGTATGTGACATCTGCTGTAGTTTTGTTCATATTATTCTCATTTCACAGACACTATATGATAATTTGCATGGCTGATATAAATATTTAGCATGCATGATGCATATGCAATTATATTTTTTTGCATTGTGCATCATGTCAACAGTCTTATAACACACATTTTTGACAGGACACTAAAATCCTCGTCTCTGGTTTGATGAGACATGTCTGTTCTAAAAGGCAGTCAGACCACTTTGCATAAAGTTAAGACGGATCTTTGTACCTTTTCCCTGTGCTTCTGGGAATTGAAGCAAATTCTCACCCAAGATTAAAACAAGTGACAAGAGAAAGACCTTTCAAACAGATTTTAAAAAGATTTTGCCTTTTTTTTTCAGTAGCAATAAGCCATCTTCATTCTTACGATTACAAAGCCTTCTCTCTGGGTTTTTATGTTTTAGTGCAGGATTTATATTTGAGTGCTCTAGCTGAACTATGTATGAACATTAAAATCCATTGATTATTTCTTCTTTTTTATTTTTTAAAAAGCAAGAACTTAATTTTTATGTAACTTTCATTCACATCATTCTAATCCATTTGAGGTCATCATGGGTCATGATTAAATATGCAATACCCCAATGATCTAAATAAATAGCTCCACTTTATTAATGCATGGCATATAGGAGATGAGTATGTAGGAGATAAGTGGGAAAATAAATAATTCTAATAACCTATAACTCGGCTCAGATCCAATGCAAAGTACCAATCAAAGTATTTCCTAGGGTTAAGCAGTCAATATTGCCCAGCTGCTGTGCTATAGCAGCAGATGAAGGGAGAATAATCAGTGTGAGGCTTGTTTTACTGCAGGGGGAGTTGCAAAATGGTGTAAACGGGCTGGGAGAGGCGTCTCGCTTTGTTTCTATGACTAGTTTTCCCCTTCGAAGACTTAAGGCTGCATTTGCCATTCTTTTTGTGCGAGAAGCACTCAAAGGTTACATCGTGAAAGTGGTTGATGCTCTCAGCTACAACAAACAGCTATTTAGAAGAAGAAGAATGAAACAAAAATAGGGTTTGAAGACGATAGTGTGTGCATTCAAATGAAGGCATCTCCAAGGCTTCCGTTTTCAATTATGAACATGCCGACATTCCCCAAAGTTCCTCTGCTGTTCTTTAAGATGAAACTCGACTAAGATGGAACATGTGGGTGTGTTTTGTTTTTTTTCTCGTCAGAAGACGCGCTCTGTTTGTGGTGCTCGTTTGTGAAATAATGTGCACACAAATGCAAACGATTGCTTATCGGTTAAATCAGAAGTGACACGAGATATGACACGACACGTATTTATTTTGAAACCAAAAGATCTGTCAGTTTCCCTTCCCTTGCTTCCTTTTTGCTTTATATTAACTACTTTTGTTTGTGATCAAAATATTACGAATGCTGCATTCAGTTATAAAAATTTAGCATGGTGCAGATTCATTACTATACATTTTCAGAATTTAAAATGATCAGAAATTTTAGACTCTGATAAAACCCACCAAACAAACCCCACTTTTAGAACCGAAAGATCTGTCAGCTTCACTTTCCTCGCTTCCTGTCTAGATATCCCAGTTTGCTACATTTCCGCTTTATATTGTCTACTTTTGTTTATGGTCTAGTGATCAAACTATCACGAATGTTGCGTTCAGTTTTTAAAAAGATTTAGCATGGTGCAGATTCATTACTAAACCTTTTCAAAAGTTCAAATGTTCAGAAATTGTTGAGTCTGATAAAAACTCGCTAAACAAACTCCACTTTTTATTTTTTATATATTTTCATGTCATATCCTCCAGGATTTGACCGCTTCCTCTGCAAGAAATTGTGACACAGCATTGCATCACAAAATGATAGCAGTTCTTGGAAAGCAGTTATTTTGCTGTATAGTTTCCCCGTGGATCGCCTGCACCTTTCCCTGCTCTCATCCTCCCGAAGAGTGCCAGCCTGCAGGAAGAGCGAACAGAGGGAAGCAAAGGGCTCTTGGTAAACGCCATCTCAGTGTGTTTTTTTTTTCTCCGCCGCACCACCAGTGTGTGTTTAGTTTGGAGGGTATTTGAAGAGGTCGGGTGTGTTTGTAAACATGCCATACTCTGCTTCTGCGCTTGCTGAATCGGAGGTGGCACGCTCTGAAGTGTTGAGTGTGTGCGTGTGTGTGTGTTTTCTTTTTTGGACACGGCGTTCTTTCTCCCAACTGCGTAGCGGAGGAGAGACGGGGGAACGAGCCCAAATCTGATGGCACGCCAATCGCGTCGACCTGGGTGATGAATTATTCTCTGTCTAGCTCCCTGGCTTGGTATTATCACAGGGTTAGCCAGAGAACAGGACTGACAGCAGTGACAGCCCCCAGAACACATTTCCCTCTGACAACTGATACTTTCCTAATACGCTCCCTGCCTCTGTCTTGTACTATGGTCTGCTATTCTACACTTTTTATTTATTTAAGTGAAAGGGGGGCTTTTGCCATTGTATCTGAGGGCTGTGGTTCACTCAAGCCACAGTGTCTACACAAACTAGATTACACACACTCGGTTCTTCTCTCTCCTCAACATGCACGCGCACACACACACACTCGCTCCAGTATATCACCTGTATTTTTCTTTCATTTGTTGATCCAACAGGGGGCTCTCGTGCTTTAGAAATGTGTGATTTTTTTTTTTTCATGTCAAATGAACTAAAGATTGTTTTTTCTGTCTTTCTCCCCTTGCCCCACTTCTTTTTCCTTTTCTGTCTCTTCACTTTCTCTCTTTTTCCTCTCTCAACCTGTTTCCATTGCAGAAAAGGTCACGTATTGCCTACAGTGATGAGGTGCGGAACGAGCTCCTGGGGGATGATGCGAGCTCCTCGGAGAGTCAGGTAGGGTGTTAATCAGGGGCTGTGCTTTCCCAGTGTGGGTGGCTGCTCGGGGTGAGGACGGGTCAGGGCCACGAGGGGCAGAGAGAGGCAGGCATTGGCACCCAGTCATGCAGAAGCAACACTGTTTAATGCAAAGCTGCCCAGTGCTGAATGGGCTTCAGGCACTAACCAGCGTCTGGGCAGTACCAGATTGGGGTAAATTCCCGCTTTCTCCCAGCTGTTCACCATCCGCACAAGCACTTATTCTTCTAAAAATGACCCCCCCCCCCATCAAAAAAAAAAACAAAAAAAAAAAACTGCTGTTTCATAAGATCCTTAAACAGAGGGTGTCACTGTGGAAAAAACATATAAATAATAATATAAGGAATGATGGTTGGTATTATTAAGGATATAAAAAAATAAGTTTGTTAAAATGGATATATTTATTCTCAGATATCATATATATATATATATATATATATATATATGTGTGTGTGTATGTGTGTATGTATGTGTATATATATATATATATATATATATATATATATATATATATATATATATATATATATTCTTTTTTTCTCCTGTTTTATTTGTTTGTGTGTATACTCTAGAGTGAGCATTTAACATTTAGGATACAGTTTTATCACCTTTTTATATCACCTTTTTTGAATAATTACTGCATTTAATTATCTTGCTATATTTATCGAATGTGCCACATGTCAACACAGACACCAATCCACAAGCGTACAGACATTCATCATCTGTAACTGTTTTTTTTTTTTTTTTTTTGTCATTTCCCCCTTATTAGCATTTCACAGATGAACTTTGCACCACACATCTTACAAACATATGTAGCTCTAGCCGTGATGGGTAATTGATATGCATATTCTCACCAAATTAGTGGGACACAAAAATGAGTGTGACACTTCATACGAAGTTAGTAGTAGAAGTGTCCCTCGAGCTGTCAAACCCACAGCTAGACATTGATGGTTTTATCAAATTCTTGCCAAAGGAAAGAAAATTATAACTCGCGTTTGCTTTTTTTTTATTGACTCCCTTCTTGCTTTTGTAAAATCAGTTTATGACAAACCATATTACTTGAGTTGTTATTCAAGCTGCATTCAATGACAGCTCCTTTTATCAAAAATAATTATGAATTGTCATGGAAGGCACAATAGCTCATTTGATATGGATTTTTAAGATGCAGGCTTTCATACTTTATTCACTTTTGTGGTGTTTGAACAATAGGACAATAGTTTAAAAGGATTATATTTCAGTTCCTGAAGTTGCTTATTCCTTTTCATATTAGCAATTCTCAAAACACTTAAAGATAATTTGCCTAATAACAAGACATTAGAGACAATAAAAACAGTTACGTTTATGTTAGATTGCAGCCATTGATCTGGTAAATGGATGAAGT
Organism: Scardinius erythrophthalmus; assembly: GCF_964197995.2. Taxonomy (NCBI): domain Eukaryota; kingdom Metazoa; phylum Chordata; class Actinopteri; order Cypriniformes; family Leuciscidae; genus Scardinius; species Scardinius erythrophthalmus. The sequence goes on from NC_138238.1 coordinate 10,959,233, forward strand.
GCTTTGGGATGTTGTTATATTTATTGCCTTAGACACATTCAAGCTTCCCGCTCTCTGTCACCTACACTATCAAAATCCTCTTTTCACACAAAGACACAAACAATAAGCACAAGAGGGCATGAGGATGAGCAATGCACGTATGTATATATAAATATTTGAATACATTTGTAATTTGTAGAACACACACACACACACACACACACACACACACACACACACACACACACACACACACACACACACACACACACACACACATATATATATATATATATATATAGAGAGAGATAGAGAAATATATATATGTATTATTTTATTTTATAAACATTTATTTTTTTATCCATTTTCTAATTTTGCAAAAAACTTCTAGTAGAGTAATATGTATAAATGTTTTATCCCATTTTCCATGAAATAGGAAAATATGATCTCATAGTCATTTTTGTTCTGTATCAGTTTTACACATGCATTTTAAATATGCATAAACATTTCCTTAACAGGAGAAGAAGAACCAGTTTTCACTTTCCGATCAGACCTCAGGTGTTGAACTTAATTTCCATTTAAAAAAAAAATACTGAATTAAACTCGGGATCCTAACACAAGACTTGCTGTGAGTGGAGTGGTCGGAACTTCAGGTTTTTTTTTAATCGAGCGAGACAGGACCGATAGAGTGGAGGGGAAGAGATGTGGGGGGGGGGGGGGCACTGGGGTGAGTCGGTCAATTTAATTCCTTACGATCTAAAAGAGGTCAGGCTCATTTCATATAGCCCTGGCTGAGCAGATCATTACCAGTCACAAATCTGTTCGTTACATGGCGAGGATTTATAGCTAAGTAAATAGGGAGCCGTCATAAGTTCTGAAAATAGCGTGTTGGCCCTGCGATAATAGCTAAAGGACGGTTTAATAGAGTTCGGCATTTATTCGTTATCTGTATGCGGACAGAGACCGAATTGGCGCTATCGCTCTTTTTTTTAATAATGTGGTGGTCTACCGTTGCACTTTTTTCTTCAACATTCCCTCCCCCTACCCTTTCCACCCGAAACACACACATTTTTACCACACACGTACTTGTGAGAGCGCACACACATTTTTCGCACACGAATACTCTGCGGAATAGTTTCGATTTCAGACACAGCAGAAGGCATGGCCACGAGAGATTGGGCAGGTTTGAGCCGGCGTGGACCAGATTTTACAGGCTACAAAGGAAGCAGATTACCACTTGTATCGAGTTCCGTATTGGAAAAAAAAAATCTTTGTTTGAAAATCCGCTGATTATCATAACAGAAAAATTGCAGCAGTGCAGTTTTGAATAACAACCACATGAAAAAAAAAACCGAAGGAATGAACTCATCACAACATAATTAAACAATTTTGGAAAATTTCTTTCAGCTTTTCATCGACGTTTCCTCGAAAAAATGCTTGCGAGTTCAGGTAAAGCAACAAAAGACTGGTTGTCCGGTTTGGTTTAAAGCGGAAAAAACGTGGCTTGAAAGAACAACAGCAAGCTTAAAATCTTCCTGATTCTCTTGGTAAATCCTCGGCGAGGGCTCGCAATCGTCCAAGCAGCACAAATATGATAGAACAAGGTTTGTTTGGTGTTCATTGAGACGGTCTGCAGGGTTGTGTTTAGCTCGGGTGGGCTCACAGCAAACCCAAATAGCCACTTCTATAGTGTATTCACAAACTTTGGCCTTTTGAATAATGCAGGCGACGTAAGGAAGCTACCTCGAAAATCACCAGCTCGGAGCTGCAATTTGGCCCTGCTTATTTTTCGGGTCTGGTTGTATATACTTTGTGATTCTGAACTTAAATTTTTTCTACTAAATATTGTAGATTCATCATTTCTTCTTAGAATTTTCTTTTTTTTAATCTTTTGATTTTTAAAAAAGCATGCTCATGGTGTTGTTAGGATGTCTATAATATAACTTTTATTCTTTTTGCACACAACCCCAATTATTTAATAATTTTGTAATACAATTATTTTGTATCTCATATTTATATATTTTATTTTTTAATATGTTATTATATTTTATTTCTTACATGTTTATACCAGTTTTTATTTTTAAACTAATTTAAGTTAAATAAAATTACCTCAGTTTACAAATATTTAACCTAATTTAATTTTCATTTATTTATAAAGCACTTTACAACTGCACAGACCAAAGTGCTGTACAATACAACATACAATTGCAAAAAAAAAAAGTGATTTATTTTTAGTTGGTGTACAATTAAGTTAAATTCTTATTCACACCACATTTAGTTAAGTCCTTATCCCTCAATTTAATTGAATTATTTTGTTTTGTTTTGTTTGTTTGTTGCAAAAGGTGCATTGTTATATCAGAAACCTTTCATCCTAGATTTACTGACGTTCTTCACATTTAGCTGCAAGCATAGCTTCGCTGCAAGCTATAGCGGCCACCACCACCACCTGCACCACCACAGTTTAACATCACGCCCATAGATTCAGCCTTTTGAGTCAGGCATTAGGTTTATAATTTATGATCCAAGTTCTGTCTCTTTTCTGAAATGATAGCGAATGATTTAAAAATTGCGAAATTCAAAATGACCAGCGCACACAAAAAGAGATGAGAGGCCTTTAATAATGGCCCAGAGCTTCCCCTTAGATCTGCTAACCTTTAATCTCTGGCAAGAAATGGAGATTAAAAAATCACCTGCAACGGCTGACAAATTAAGAAACTTGTCCTTCCCCTCGTCTTCTGAATATAGGCTGATAAGCAACTCACCTTTTGCAGAGAATGCTTGTGTTAAATAAAGAGGCTGTAATGAATAGCTGCTATAAATGCTTAATGTACTTAAGTTTAAATTATGTTAGCCTCTTTCAGAGACCGTTCAAGGGCCACTAAGTGCATGGCAAGACACGCATTCTCTGTTTTACTAGTTTTAATATGAGATTCCCTTTTATCAAAAATAAATTACCCATGATTTTCTTTTTTTGTTCCATAATGGGTTGTTGCCATAAATGATATGCAACATCTCGGCTTTGTTTATGTATATACATTCATCCCTCCTGGGCCTAATGCATAATACACTTGACATTGATAGCGAGTCAGAAGTGATAGGCACATCCTGTAATAATAAAAAGGGAGCATTGCTTGGTGTCACTTTCTGTTTCTTAACCCAGAAGTAGGAATCCTGCAGAGTTGTTGTTGAGCCTAAATCCTCAAAGCTTCCATTCTTACTGTACGCAATCTGTATTATCCTACTGTACCGACTGAAACGCTAGTGTTTTTTCCCCCCTTATGCCATATCAAGTGCTGTGATGTGACTGTTTCTTTCCCCCTCTTCCTTGATGATGATAGTTTAGACGTCGTGAGTTGAGAAATCCATTCCCAGTCTCTTTGTTTAATGTGACAGCACGAGAACTTGATCTTTGTTTGTTCAAATAAGTCGGCATGAGTCTCGTGTTTAGCTTCTTTTAATGTGTTTGTCTGTGATTTCTAAATGCTAAACATGCAAACAGATAAATCGTCAAGGTTAATTCTGTACCCAGCCGCATGACTGATCTGCTTCCTGCCATGTCTCGGCTTTTTATCTATCTCTCTCACTCTTTTTCTCCCTCCCTCTCCGTCCCTCTATTTTGTGCCTTCATGTGGCAGCTGATAAAGTTACGTGAAGAGGTAAGTGCTGCTCTTCCTTCCCATTTTGGTTCCCTCTTTTTCCAGCGGATCCTCCATTCATTTTCCCGCTTCGTCAGAATAAAGAAGGCGTAATCAGATTTTTGAGTCTCTTTTGATTGAGCTCAAAATTAGGCTCATTTTTACATGCTGCTCTACGAGGAACTGAATCAAAGCTGTTTCACACCAAACCTTAAAAGATTTTATCAGCTTGTCAAAACATTCACCTAATATGAACATGCAACGAGAATGCTGCTTTAATAAAAAGACCGGGATAAGCTTTGATTCTCTTTTAGTGATGGTCAACTATTAGTTCAACAATAGTTGATTACTAGTTTAAATTTTATTTTGTAAACTTAAAAATAATTATTTTGCTGTTACTGATGTTTCACCTCATATCATAAACACTGATTTATTATTTATTTAAATGTCAAATTAAAAAGTATAATTTTTCACTGTTTCATTGCACTGTTTTTGAACAAAAAGATGCATCTTGTGGCCAATATTAAATTCTATGTTTTTTTTTAAATAAAAAAAAAACAAGAAATTTATACTTTTATCAGCAAGGATGCATTAAATTGATCAAAAGTGATTTAAAATGCCACAAAAGATTTAACCAAAGAATCCTGAAGCAAAAATTAAGCAGCATAATAGTTTTTAATATTGATAATAATAAAAAATGTTAGTTGAGCACCAAATTAAGATGAACTGTTTCTGAAGTATCATTTGACACTCAAGAATATTCAGCAAATAAAAAAAATCAGCATTGAATAAATTACATTTTAAAATAGAAAACAGCTATATTCACAAAATTACTAATTCTACTTTATTTTTGATCAAATAAATGAAGTCTTGCTCAGCATAAGATACTTATTTAAAAAGAAAATTCAAATCTTACTGACCCCAAACTTTAGAACGATATGCTATATGCTAATGTATCCTATTTGTAAATTTAGATCACCTTTGTTTTGTAGAGCATCTTAAGACTGATTAGTCAACTAATCATTCACCAACGTATCAATATTGAAAATAAGTAGTAATTTGTTCACTTAAGTAGTATACAGCAGGCATACCGAACCTTATTTACCTGTTTAACTCTTCTTTTAACTTCTAAATTGTTTCATTTACCACATATAAAATGAATTAGCCTATATTTCAGTCTTTATCACTTTTTCTTTTTGGCTTCTGCTGGTATGTTATTAGCACACATGGCTCTAAATATAACAGAATTGTGAATTTACAGCCAACTGTGGAGTTCTCTTTGTGCAACGTTAGGAAGCAGCCCAAAGACGTTTCCCCCACTCAGCGGATGAGAATACAATAGCCTGCCTTTTAGTTTGAGATAAGGGGACAATTTGTAATGTCTTTTTGTATTTGTAACATTCATCCGACTTGGAAGTGAGCATGTATGTGGATTACGGCAAAAAGGCTGTCGTCTCGATCTGCGTGCACGATCTGTGTGTGTGTGTGTGTGTGTGTGTGTGTGTGTTTGCTTGCTGGTATCTCCATCTCCTGTCTAGGGTTGTGTGTGTGTGTGTTTTGTTGTTTGGACTTGGGATTCCCCTATTCATAGACACATGCAGACACACACAGACTGCAATATCTGAAGATCTTCATTCATAAAGGAAGCCTCCTCTCAGTGGAGGACTGGATAGCACTGCATCATGCTTCTGCCTGCCTTTGTAAAGATGTTGTTTAGTAAATTATTGCTTATCTTTGAAGATAACGCTGTTTACAATGCAAATTTCTAATCCTTTCTATCTTGAAGAAATTGTAAAGATGCATTAAATATTTATGGATGGGAAAAATGAAAAACCTTATCTTCTCTTCTGTCATCTTACGAAAATAAAATGACACTTGCATCATTTTACTAATTCATTACTACTGTAAGTATGTGTCATCCTGTTATGTACTGTAAAAAAAAAACACAAATTCAAGAATAATGATCTAAAGTAGCTGATAATTCTCTTTACTCTTCCCCATCTTGAAGCTCTACCAGAAACATTTAAGTAAACAATCCAGAGCAGGCAGTGTCATGCTAGAAAATCCTCTTAGCTCACATAAGAGAAGAAATTCAGCAGTGCCTCTGGTTTGGAGGATCTTTCTATAGACTCCTGTGTCTGTGTTTGTCTGAACATCAGTATATTGTTTAGATTTCTTCACTTCCTATTGCTGAATAGTACCATCTGTAGAGCCACACCACCACCCTGCATTTATAATTTACATCCCCTCACAGTTCTACCTTGACTTGTGTTTCTCCTTCTTTTTTTGTTATTGTTTTTTCCCACATGACCAGACAAACTGGGAGTGTAGCATTTTTTCAGCCTTGGGTCAGAAGATAGGCTACCTTTAGTGGGTTCAACAGCCCTTGTTTTTACCCCATAATGCGTAGCTTTTAAATCACATTTTTTCGTTCTCCCATTTTACTGAATTTAAATCAAAGCCTGTGTAGCTTATACACACTTAGCCTGTTTTCCTCAGCTGGAAAACATGTTTAAATATTTAGCACCCTTATTCACAGCTGTTTGACACTTGTAATTCCTTTTCTTACAAGTCCCAAACAAACGGTGGAGAAGATCACATAGTCAGTCTGAATCATAGCTGTCATCATTATTCACTTTGACTCTACCCCCCCCCCTCCCCATTTGAAATAATAAGGAATCATCAAAACTTTTGAAAATTGCGATTGTAAGCGCTCGTGTTTGATATTGAAAAAAGGGGAGAGAGAAGGGAAGACAATTCTTTTGAGTCGCATTTGCATTGTTCCTGGGTTCCACGTTAATAACTTACAACTGAAGTGTGGTTCTTCACGAAAGGGAAAAAAAAAATGGTGAAGAAAGAAAAAAAACAAAAAAAATGCAACAAAAAAACCCCCCTCATTTATAGTATCTAAGAACGTCTTTGTTGAAAAAGTAGGTGTCAGATAAAAAGGCATACATGCTTTGGCACAAATGAGAAGGGGCGCGCGCAGAGGCGGTCGCTGGCGCACCAATATTTATCATGCCCTCTTTAAAAGAAGCTTCTGTTGAACTCCATAAGACCAAAAAAGAGAGACAATTTTGACAGTCATGCTGCTCTAATAGTGAATAAATGAATTATTATCGGGTTTCTTTTATTCAGGTCAGTTTGGTCTATGAGAGTGAGTGATATGCATCCAGGGCTTTTTGTTTTAAATATCTGAACTGATATGCTATGTCTAAGGTGCTTTGTTACTAATAAAGATCTCCTTGCGGATGCATTTTGGATCCATATGTCGGCCCTTTATCCAAAACAAATTCGCAGAGAGAGGTAATTCGTTTTGATAGGTAAATCATTTACATTTTCAGGAAGTCGTCGTTGTCACGTTGTTGTCGTCCTTGCACCTACGTGGCCACCTTCGTTGTTACCCTGGTGTGTGTCACCCTCATGCACAATAGACATCAACCCCCCCCCCCACCTACACCCACACCTCACCCCTCGGAAATATAGACCGACTGAGAGAGTGAGAATGAGCGAGGGAGACAAATTCAAGAAAAAGCTTTGAAGTGGCTTTCCGGCGCGCGAGTCTGCTGGCCGTCTCCCCGAGACGTGTCACCTTTGCCGAGAGGGAATAGGAAATCACGTTTCGAATGGTAATGATAACATACTAATCACTTGAGCTCTTTGAAGACGGGGGAGCGAGCTACTCTGTCAGTATCCCCGGCTGCCTTGTGCTTCCAGGCACACAGGCACATCCCTGGTCTAGGTGTATTAGTTTAAGCGGTGCATGTCAATACGTCCCCTCCATCTCAGCTGATCCAGAGGGGCTCATTAGGCAGAGATGGCTCCCTTTTCCCCATATGCACTCCCACCCCCGTTCTCTCCTCTTTCTCTCTCTCTCTCACACTAACACCCCCTCCCTTAAACTATTAAAAAGTATTTCAGCTATTTTAAATGACATCTGTCAACTGAGAGGAGGTGAAGAAAAAAAAAAGTTCAGATTCTTTTTTTTTTTTTTTTTTTTTTTTCTCTCTCCCTTCTCTATGATTGTCAAACTTTGAAAAGTGGAATGTCGTCTATTTTTCATTTCATTTCCTTGGAGTGATTAGCAGCTACATATTTTGACAGCTTAACTAGAACTGGAAACTCGTTTCTCTCTTTTTTTCCCTCTGCCTTTATTCTTTCTGTGCATGTAAATGGGAATAAAGGTTACCATCCTTTTGAAATATAGTTACCTCTCTCTGTTATGTATTTAAAAATGGAAATGCAGTGGTCTAATTTAGTGTTCATAGTCAATTATATGGCTTATCAGAAAATGGGAGTGTGTGAATTGTGGTGGATGATTCATAGCCCTGTTTTCACTGTCTACAGTGGGGTTCAAAAGTTTGAGTTGAGACTTCAAAGTTTTAAGAAAGCTGAATGCGCCAACTTTTAAACAAAGATTTGGTATGAAATGAATTCGAGATATTGCAAATTCTAAACAATTTTTAAGTCAGTAATGAAATAAGTATAGATTTGTGACAATGAACTTCTTTGTACTGATGGTTGATGTTCTTCTATTGAAGCACAAGATGCTCTTTGGATCATTCTCAAATTCAGGTCAGGTCAAAATCATCAGGTTTTAAGAAAAAAGGGAACAAACCAAAAACAGATTTTATAAAAAAATGAATTAGTAATGACAAACCTTAAATTAAGTTAGGAAAATGCAAAATAAAAGCATTTTCACAAGTGAACTTCTGGACCCCACTGTAGGTTATTTTTAGCACTTGTATATTTATATATGTATGAGATTTCTTTCTACATAAAATATAATTTCTAGTGATGTATTGTGTGTGTGTGGGTGTGCGCATATACTACAGTTCAAAGTTTGGGGTCAGTAAGATTTTTAAGTTTTTCGACAGTATTTTATTTTTTTATGACTTTTATTCAGCAGGGAGCATTAAATTGATCAAAAGTGACAGTAAAGGCATTTATAATGTTAAAAAGATTTCCATTTCAAATAAATGCTGTTCTTTTGAAATTTATATTCATCAAAGAATACTGTAAAAAATGTATCACACTTTTCACAAAAAAATATTAAGCAGCACAACTGTATTCAACTGTGATAATATTAAGAAATTAGCATATTAGAATGATTTCTGAAGGATCATGTGACACTGAAGACTGGAGTAATGATGCTGAAAATTCAGCTTTGCTGTCACAGGAATAAATTAAACCTAAAAATATAACATTTATTTAATATTTTCTATATTAAAATAGAAAATGTTTATTTTAAACTGTAATAGTATTTCACACTATTACTATTTTACTGTATTTTAATACTATGTTATTTTATGTTATCAAAAGATAACAAATCTGAGACCACTTCATTCGAAGGACGGATAAATGCTGTTTATGTTGTGCAATATTTATTGCGTCTATCTCTTGGCCATGGTGCCTATTTTCATATTACGTTTATTGACTTCTGACTTTACATCTGCAACTCAACACAAGGCATACCAACCTTTCTTTAAAAAAGTTGACATGCCTCATTGGTTTGCATTATTTAGAGTGACCCCTAAAACATCCAAACTGCACTTTAGAGAAACCATCAAGTGTTGTCAGCATACATAACAAATAAAAAAAGCTTAGTGTAAAGAGGTTCATGGTGGCATCCTGAACTTATCAGACTAACAGATACTGTGTAATCTGAAGCAGCATTTGAAAATATATTGCAGCTCAATTAGCCATCCCTCCCATGCTAATCTTTGCCCTGGTTCTAAATATGAGCTAATGAGATCTAGCAACACCTTCAGAACAAATCCACTGCGAAAAGGAAGTCTCAATTAAAAAGAAAGGAAAGGTGTTAGATTGGATCTCCGTCCTTTTTTGCTTTAGAATTTGCACGAAGATCAGTCCAATTTGTTATGAAAAACGCAACTCGTAATTAGACGTTCTTGAATCAATGTATAGGTTAAATTTATTCTAGTATATTAGTCTATTGCCTTTTGTCTTAGTGTGCCTATTATTATGTTGAAAAATGTCTCTGTAAATAATGTCCTATTCTTCTCAATCACTCTCATTGTTTTCTTTCTGTCTGTGGTCTGTTTTCAGAGAGCACATCTGTTGGACAACACAGAGAGGCTGGAAAGGTCATCTCGGAGGCTGGAAGCTGGCTACCAGATAGCAGTAGAAACCGGTAGGCATTCTGGGTAGGGGGGTGAGCGACAGTAAATTGTCTCGCTCGTATGCGTGCTAAAAAGAGAGAGAGCTGAAAAAAAAAAAACGCCTTGACGACTGGTGACATTTTCAGGAGCACATCAAAGAGAAGCAAGGGAGAGAAAGGTGTAGAGCAGCAGCCGCAGTGCTGTTAGACTCACACAAAACACACTGCCTTATTTCCATTCACCTACCTGTGTGTGTGTGTGTGTGTGTGTGAGAGAGAGAGAGAGAGAGAGAGATTTTAATATGGGTACCAAATGATGGCATGTCGACTAGAATAAACAACAACAGCCTGCCTCCACCGTCCTGCAATTCTTAGAGCTAAATAAAGACATATCTTTTAATAAACTGATTTCTAAATAAAGCACCCTCAACGTCACCCGATTCACACCTGTCTGAAGAATAGTTTTCATCTTTAAATACAAGAAAATGAACTAATTTAGATCTGAAATAGATTAAATCAGCAGACATCTTTTTTTTTCTTTTTTAGCCTGACTGTCAACGTGTTGTTGAAGCAGAGTGTATTCCTCAGAGACATATCAAAGCTCGTTCTTCAAGAAGCTACTGGCTTTCTTTGGCTTCTGCCTTAGTTTTGAAAAGTTTGTTAATTTACACTATAATGGTAGGGTGGTTCGTGCGCCACGTCGACACAGTTAATAATTCAAATCAAGAAAGGGTTGCGCAGACCACTGGCTTTTGATGTCTTGCAAGAACAACTCACAAATTCATAAATGCAATCTGCATCCTCTGCTGAAAAATTTAGTTTCATTTATTTTGGATCCTCTCAAGCCCATGCTTGGTATTTTCTTTTCCTGCATAATTTTTTATATATATATTTTCATTTCATCGAATGAAGGCCTTTTGTTTTTCTGCTATTCAGACATATTTTTTTACTAATGTCTGCCCAATTCAATTGCCTGCTTTCTAGTAGGAACCAAAGCAGAAGCCCATACACTCCAACGGTGGGATCAGACTCCCTGTGAGAGGAGTTTTTCCCCCATCAAGGACGGCTTCTGCCTCTGAGACCCGTTACAATGCCCCACTGCTCAGTGTGGGAGCCGCAAGCGCAGAACAATGTCTGTTTACTCAGCCTTTCTCTAACCGCGTTAAAGCGCAACTCGGCCTGTGCTCTCACTCCTGTGATCCTAATCCCTGACCCCCGTACCCCACCGACCACCCTAACACTCGCGTACACACACACCTGCATCTTAAAAGTGTAGCGGCAGGTAGTCCTAAACTGAAGTGGCCCAAGAAGGACAAACCTTATACTTTTGGGATTTGGGCACAGCAACTGTGCGGGAAATGCACGGAGTCGCGGTAAACACGGACCTGCTTCGGTGGCTGTTGAGGAGCTACAGGGATAGATGCGCTTTGTTTGGGTTGTGGCGGTGACCTTCGCTCCCTGTGTCACACTGAGGCAGATCAGCCAGTTTATAAACCGTGTGTTAAAATTCACTCGAGCGGCAAACCACACCTGCTACAGCGCTGTCTATCGAGCGCATACGGGTATCTGCTATTCTGTAACAAAACAAAATAAAAATTCTAAATATTATAGAAAATAAATGATTATATAATTGCTAATAATAAAATGGTATTTTTTATAGCTTTTCTATTTTATAAAATAGTAATATAATTAAATATTGTATAAAATATTTTAGATTTGGTTTAGATTTGTTTATTTAGTAAATACATTTTTTTTTTGCTTTTACTATAATGTATTGTCTGTGTATACTTTGTGTGTATACTTTCTACACTATATATATACATATATTTATATTGTACTATATTATTTTACTTTAAGTATAAAATAATATATATAAAATGTATTTAAATGTTACACAAACACACACAATACATTTGAACATACGTGTATATATATATATATATATATATATATATATATATAAAATAGCACAGTAAAAATAATATCAGTATGCTTGCAAATGGTATATAAATTGCAAATTACTATATAATTTACTATACTTACTCTACAGTTACAGTCAAATTTACTTCAATAATTTTTTCACTACTGGTTTAATCTAGTTCAATTCTTTGTTCCAATAATACACAATATTGTTTAGATTAAATTGTTTTATCTTTGATTTGTAATTTCTGTTCATTTGTAATTCATATTTAAAAATTTCACTAGAAGAATATATTTAGGATTGAAACATTTCAAACCTGCATTTCTTACTAACCAAATTATTTGTTTTTCATCAATGATGATTTGTCAAATTTGTCGTAGACTGAATTCTTAGAATTTTTTGGAAAAAATCTACTGGGATTTTAGTAAAATACTGCATATCCTCCACATCGTGAATTTTTGTATTTAAATCATATTATTTGGAATCAAATTTTTTTAACCTTGTCAGTAAGGAGACTGTGTTTGTGTGATTTTTAAGGGTGATTTAGTGTGTGATGCGTTCAGTCCAGCAGCAGCAGCAGCGTGTCAGGAGCACTCCAGGCCCTCTGAGAGATATTGAGAGTGCTCTCTGGACATGCAGAGCTTTTTACCAAACTGTTTGTCTCATAAATAAAGTATGGGTCTTCATTAGGAGAGGGCACCCACTTTAAAGCTGCCTGAACCAGAGGCACGCCGGCCTGAAGAGAGCCTGGAGTACAGTAGGAGGGAGCAAAGCAGCCAATTTAAAGGCATTTAAATCAGAGATGTCCCAGAGCCCATGAGCATTAAATAAACCCTAATCAAAGAAGTGCCCGGCTGTTTATAAAAGCCAAGGAAGTGGGCAAAAGAGTTTTTGTATGGTGGAAAATAAAATACCTAGGGGTGTAATTTTGTTGTTTGCACTCACATTTGGGATTGTTAAAGGATTTCAGAATATTTAGTCACATTTCCCCCCCCTAAGAAAACAATTTAATCACAGGCAGTTTATGGAATGACCTCAAAATCTATTAATTAATCATAATGAATTTTAGTTAGAGTGTCCGATATAAACAAACAAGCCGAGAGAAACAGTGTCCGTAAGAAGGAGAGCGGTGGCCCTTGAATACGCAGCAGCCGCTGCGGCGGCGGATCGATGGGGCAAAATGAAACCAGCTCATTAGGGATTGATTTCAGCAGTGTTTAGATAAGCAGAGTGGGTCGGGGCCTGGCCCCTGGGGCCCTCACCAGGGCCCAAAGTTCACGCAGAGCCAGGTAGAGAGTGTCTCTGCAGGCCATCATCTTTATTAGCACCCAGATAAGCTGATTAGGCCTTGTCAATCAAAGGTGCCAATGACTCAATCGAGAGGCCCTTCTTTTCTTTCTCTCTCTCCTTCCTTTTTTTCCTCTCTTTTTCTTTTTTTTGTGATAAATCATTGAAGCGACCAACAAAGCAGTAGCCATGGCGGCTAAGCTAAGCAACCCTGCAGTTGTCACCAAGACAGACGACGCAAAGACCCTGTGATGATGTGACGACTGTATTAAAGAGTACATCAATTTGTTCGAGAGCGGTTTGATTTTTTTTTTTCTACAGTGATATTAAAAGAGCATACGAGGTGGGAGAGTCGTCATTGTCGTCGAAGGCTTTGCGTAGAAGCCGAGCGTGCCCCCGATAGAAATAAATAATGAAATAAATGATCGAATGAAGAAATAAATAAATATGTTTTGTAAACATGAAGAAACGCTGCTCCTTTTGAGTGTGAGCACGGCTTTAAGACATGCTGTGTCAGTCCATGGGTGTTAGAGTGTCCCAGTAACACACGCGCGATTGTCTCCATCTCTCCGTTTCACTCTCTGTAGCTCTTTTTCTTTCTCCTCCATATTATCGTCATTCTTTCATTTTCTTTCCTTCATCCCTCTCCTCCAGACTTTCTGGTTGTTTTCTGCCATTTTATGAAACTGATAACTTTGAATGGAATTTCCTTTTTTTCTTTGTGTTGCCATGACCTTTTCTTCTCAAACACTTAATTTAGACATTTTTAATTAGTTGTTATTATTAAGTATCAATTATAATAGTAATAACTATAACAATAATAACTATTCCACCAATGTATTTAAAATGTCTAAAATAATGTAAAATTTCAACATGGAATTGAATGGATTTGGTTATTTACTGAAAAGTTGTTTTAATTTTAAATAATATTTTTAATAATCTCTAAAATAATATAATATTTAGTTATATAACAAAATTATGTTATAATAATAATGATAGCAAATGACTGGAAAAATTGAATGTTTAATATTGTACTGAAAATATTCCATTATTGTTAAATATGTTGAATGAACCTCACAAATATATTTAGAATATGTAGTATTATAAATGTGTATAATAACAATAATAACAACAATAATAAATTCATTTAGAGCTGTTTTATGCTGAGTAAATTTAGGTAAATGAATGAAAAAAGTCAAAATGAAATTGACTGCGTTCAATAATGTACTGAAAAGTTACTGTTATTGTTAAATAATCTTTTGAATAATCTTTTAATATAAAATTATATATTTAGAATATTTAGTTATATTATACAAAGTTATATAATAATAATAATAATAATTATGAAAAATTAATTTAGAGCAGTTTTATGCTGGGTAAATTCTAAATAAGATATCAGTATTTTTATCAAACTATATTTCATTTGCTGTACAAGTAATATTTCCTCTATAAGTAATTGTTTCATTGCCTTTCATTATTTATCTCAGCGTGGCTGTTCCACTTGATTTCCATCATTGTATAGTCGTGTTTAAAGTTTCAGCACATCGCTACTGTTCTCTCTTTAATGAGGACAATTTGGTGAAGTGGATTTCCTCGAGGTATAGCATACCAAATAACTTGGGTTTTTGTAGTTTGCTGGAATCTGAATGCCGTATTGTGTTTCAAAAAGAATATGCCGTTATTTGATAATTGTTTGATTCATGGAGCAGAGCCACAAGAGTTAAATATTTCAATAGCAGAGTTTGCAGATATGCAGAAAGGAGAACTTAGCTAGAGTGGGTTTTCTAAAGACAATGGTGGGTTTTTGTGTTGTAATGAGGGCATTTTCTCATTGAAAATGTATGTTTTTTTTGGCTACAACTTAGGCCTGTACTTTAGAAGTTTGAACTTATGTTAGAGCTTATTAAATATGAATACACAATGTAAACCTCTTGTTAAACATTGATTCAAAGAAATATGTATATAAGTGATGGGGTGTGTGAGTGCAATATAAGGTTTTCGACTCCGTAAATCTACCTACGGGTGAGCTGTTTATCGCGAAACCCCCCGGCGGATGAAAGGCAATGTAATAATGATTTTTTTTTCTCTCCTAATCGGGCCTTGTCAGCGAGGCGTCTTATCGTGGAGAGGAAAATGACACCGATACTATCGAAGAGCCCAGAGTCCAAGTTTGTGTCGCTCCCCCCCAATCACGCCGGACCCGGCCTCGCCGTATCTAGCGCCGCCACAAACGGCAAGCGGCGCTTTTTTCATCTGGACTTCAAAAACGGTCCCCGTCATTAAAATTGCACCCGCGTTCGGCTGCAGGGATCAGCCGCTCCGGAGCGAAAATGGGATGTGGGAGAGGAGGCTCGCTAAATGTGCTAATTCTGTCCTCACATGTTTACGGCTTAATTTTAATCGGTTTGAGCGAGGGAGGAGGGAGGGGTTGTTTGGGGGGGGGCTGAAAAAAAAAGCCTCACATTGCAATAAATCGCCATTATCTTTGACACCGAAAGACTCAGCTGTTCCAAGGATTTTGGGGTCTGTGAGCAACAGTATTATATGGAGACACACAAAAGTGTTTACGCTTGAATTGCGGTGGCCGAGGTGCACTCACTGATTTCAGCACGTCTAGACAAAGGGCCGGACTTTCACAATGGCAAAGCCAGGCTCTTAATGCAAGAGCTGAACCAACAAACTTGACTATAGCCGGTGTGTTTGTGTTCGCATCTATCTGTCTCCGGGATTGCCGATAGAGAGTGCAGGTGTCGACTTGTTGATATATTCCAATCGGTATTATGATATTTGCTCAATTTAAGTTGCGATCATTGACTGTTGAGTCACCTAACGTGTTTTGAGAGGTTTTTTCCATTGGGTGATGGGGAGCAGATCCGTTTTTCTAGATAAACTATTGAGTGACAGAACGAGAGGCAAGCTTTCCACTTGCATATTATGAATAAGCCTCTCCAGCAACACTTGCCACCAGCTAAATGCATCAAAATCCACAGTATCCTCAGGACTGAGTTCAAACTTAAGTTGGACTGAAACACATGAAAGAGTCAAACACGTATAAATGTGTAAAAAGAAAAAGAAAATATGTAAAGAGGCAATTACAGGTCATAACTATTTTATCTAATTATTATTATTATTATTATTCTCAGATAAAGTACATTGCTGTATTTGAAATGGACTGAGCACTGTGATGTAAAATGTGACCAGTCTTATTTTATTAATGTCTCATTTTATTGTTTCATAATTCTTTTTTGTATCATTAATGCCACAAAATGTATTTGAAGTAACTTGTCAGAAAGGTAGAGAGAGAGAGAGAGAAAAAAACATTTTAATTTCAGATCATATGTGTCTATTTATATCAGACACACACAAACAGTCTTTCATTGACCTTTGGTTGACGGAGAGAGAGTGAAAGAGGGCACTCGAGCTGGATGGCGTTAAATAAAACTGTTTTGGAAGGAAATGGAAGACAAAAGCGAATACCCAGGACCCCCATGGGCGCTTCCTCATCGGCCGCTTTAAAGAGCTGGCACATCTGAGGCGCCGCAATATCAAAAAGCAGAGAGAAAAAGTGAAATGAAGTAAAAGGAAAAGTGGAGAGGGGGGAAGAGAGAGTGGCAGTACCTTGTCACTGCGGAATGAGGATCATAAACGGTAATTGTGTGATGGGAGTGACACGCTGATGACAGCAGATTGATGGCAGTTGAAAAGCGAGCGTAATTCACTAAGGAGTCGCAGAGAGTTGGGTGGCTGAGATTAAGAGAGGAAACTAGTCAGACTGAGCTCTGAAAACACAGGCGGAGTGGGTACATAAGGGCAGCGTTTTAGGCTTCACTTGTGCTTCCAATTTTGTTTGTTCTCGCTTTATTTATGTCTCTCAGTGCATCGGACCAGAAACAATCCTACTCACAGTCCTACTCAGAATACTGCTTTTTTATTAAAAACATGTTTTGGTTTTGTGGATATTTCTTCTTACCCTGATAAATTATTCTAACTATGCTAAGCATTTGGATTTTAGTCATTATGGTAAAAATGTAAAAGTTTTGTTTAGATGCAGTTTTGTTTAGAAGCCAAAAACTCACATTAGACACTTAGACACAAAAAAAAAAAAAAAAAATATATATATATATATATATATATATATATATATATATATATATATATTAAAACAAAAACTGGTTGGCTTTTACTGAGCAATACAGATTTTTCAAAAAGTGCGTTAAGATTTGAAAGTCAAAATTTAGGTTTATTATATTTCTGAATTATTTTAATTTCACTATAATAATATTTCATTTATTAAATTTTTATATAATATATATTTTTATTTATTAAAAGTGTAATTATTATATTAATATAATTTATTAAGTAGAATTCATATTTAAATATAATTTATTTCAATTATTGTTTTTTTATTTTTGAGCAGTGGAAACAATAGAAAAAGTCCTACATTCTGTTGTGGCAATCAAATATTTATAGCGACAGTCTGACTTAAAGTTGAAATATGTTTTTATTTAAAAAAATAAAAAACACCTTCATATTGAGCAACAGTGTATTTTTCTGCCAGTCTTTAAACAGTCAGTCTATACTTTTTATTAACAACTTAATAGCTGTTAAATATATAACAATACTGGCTTCATCATCATAAGTTTGAACAGCTGCTGGACCTGCTTTGTTTTGGATAGTTAACCCAGCACAGATAATCTTATTTGTTTTCAGATTAAATATGGCTCAATGTGCGCTTAGCGCATCTCAACGCTGACCACCTCACAGTTTGCAGTGCGTATAAAAAAAGGCCATCATTAGCGCTGTCCGTCTGTCCCTCTGCGGCTGCTTGTGTCACACCGTCCCTCAAAGTGGCTTCCTCCTCGGCGGGCCGCGCCCTGGGCCGGTGCGGCCGCGGGCTCAGGACGCCCACTGAACATGAAACGCATCGCCCGATCTGTCAGCTGGGGGCTCCATCTGTCAGTCAGTGGGACAGCTTCACTTTTGTCTGGGGAGGGAGCCGGGCAAGTACAACGGGGGGGCTGCCGCATACCCCATTTTGCGTTGTGGAGGAAATCCTGCTGCCATCGTCCTGACATATTTAATAATAGTTTGCAAGACTTTTATTGAAGCAGACTCTTTTTAAGGGGCAATATCGCTGCCACCTAGGGTGCTCAATGTATTTAATTACTGCACACACCGTCTGATTATTTCATTTTGTACGTATTATAACAATTATGTTTCTTTTTAAAATATATAGGTCAATATTGCACCTAAAAACTTTTTGTTGTTGATGTTGCTGTGACTTGTCTTGTGCAGTTTGCCTGTCACAGAAATGAATCTGGAATTTGATAAATATGATAAAAGGCAGGAGAGTGTAGGCTGCAGTCTACAGTTTGGCAGATAGGCTGCGCCCTTGAGCCACCATAAAAAGGACGAACCGAAAGAATCGTCTCCACACTGGGGGACAAGAGGCCTCCACCACTCAGCTCTCTCTGCTCGAGTCTTTGGATGTTTCTCCTGGTGCTGAAAGTTCCTGAAAAGAAAAGCTTTGCTCACAACTCTAGGAGCTCATTTGAGTTTTATTTATTTAGCACAGTGTTTTTATGTGTGTGTGTTTGAGACAGAGAGCAAGCGAGAACGAGTGTGTTTGTGTGCAGTGCTGAATCCCTGCTGAGAGCATCAGTATTTTCAGATCTGTGTGTAGGGGCGATACTGAACATCAGCAGCATGATATTTCAGCTATTATTATTCACCCCTTAAAAAGACACGACTGGATTTGTCACATCACCTGGTGTCAATTTGAATTTAACAAGATGTTGATACTCTTTGAAAAGTTTCACATTCGTTTGTAAATATCTCCACCCTCTTTTTTGTCACTGTGTCCATATTTGATACTGAATTATTTTAAATAGGATGATACAACATAGTCAGGGTTAATTTACTCTGTGAGCAAATGCTTAAGTGGTTTGATGCCTTGACTCCAAGTCATATTCATATTGAAAATAGGATCAAGGGAGATAATTTTTGTTGTGTAGGAATCTTTTAGTAATTTTTAAGTATCATTTAATAAATATTGTTCAAGTACTTTCGTTAAGCTCTGAATTCTAATTGAAATGCTTATGAATACATGTTGAATTTAAGTTGATCTAATAAATGTAGGTATGGTCTATTATTGAAGGAATGCAGCTGAAAAATGACATCCTAACATTTTTTGCTTCATCTTTATGAAACTCTTTACATCTTGAAATTAGAAATGGATGAATTGGAAAAAAAAAAGCTATTAGATATCACCATACTTACCCAGTTGATTGATTACATTAAGAATTGCAACCCTTTTTTGTATTACAAGTTTTCTCAAATGGAATGTTTAAATATGTAAATGAGGCATTATCTAATTAAATATGCACTCGTTTACAAAACTATTTTTCGGACAAAGCCAGGTTCACAATTCTTAAATTTTTTTCTACACCCAGCAAAAAACACTCAGACACAAAAAGATAAAGTGTAATAAAATAAACACTTCTTTCTTTCCACTAGTCTGAAACAACACATTATGAAAAGCCAAAGAGCCCCAAAACAAAAAATTGCCCAGTGCATGAAGAAACAAAACAATGATTTGCCTGAAGTGTCTCTCCTTACTGAACTCTTAATGAAAGATTGAAAAGATATTATATTGTTAGCCTCATAGCATAATTGCCTAAGTTATATAAAAAAAATGACTTAGGCAATTATGCTATGAGGCTAACTTTGTATTTTATTATAATTGTATATTATTATATCATTATTACTGTTATACATACTGTGTGTATGAAAAAAAAATCAATTATAATGAAAATATTATATATATAGATATACATTTCTAGAGTTCATTTTTAATTTCTTTTTAATTTCCAATTAATTAATATTTTTTTGAATAAAGAAGTTTATTTTCATGCATATATAAATGTTTCTCTATTTTTGTTATTATTTTTCATTGTTTTTAAACTGATCTCGAAAAATTTCTTTTCATATTTTTATTTAGGTTGTGAGATTTTGTGAGGCATTTTAAGGTTGTTTTCATGGTATAGATTTTTTCCCAACTTCTTTTCATCAACAAAAACCCATAAGGCTGAGTTGCCATGCATAACCGCATTGACCATGGTGAGGTGATTTCTGAAAAATCTCACACGAAACACCCAGTGCCATCTGCTGCTGCATACTCATTTCGATTACACATGAAAAAACGCAATCCAAGTCCTCAGCCTGCCAGAGATTGTCAGCTTCTTTTCATGATCGACTCAGATAAAAAAAGTCAGGAAAGAGTCTTGAGACCGCAAAATGACAGACAAATTAAACTAGTACGTGTATGTGTTGTATCATAAAATCATTTCAAAATATTCCCAAGATTCTTATTACTTCTTCAAATGGACACTAGACTAAATGCTTTTTAGTGCAATATGTTTGGCTAAATCCTGTCTTAAAATGAGAGGATGGAAAGAGAGACGTTGAGATAATGTGATCTGTCTGAAGTGGCGTTAGCATCCTGGGCCACCTGGATATATTTGGGCCAAACACCGCTCTGTCCGTCTGGGCCCTGCCTGTCCTGGAGGAGTACAGTGAACAGAAGCTACCTTTTTAGAACTCACACCTGATCACCACGTTTATGTCCATCTCTCTTCCTCTCTCCCAGTCTGTCTCTATCTCGCTCACCCTCCTTTAACTTCCTCCCTCCCTCCCTCCCAGCGCTCCTGCCCTGTCCTACTTAACTCCGGCCCATCCTGCCCTTTGATTTGTGCTACTTAGCCAGCCACAGATCATCTGCACACTTCACACACTCTGTTTCTCTCTCATCCTCTTATGTTTACAGGGATATGTTTCACAAACAGATATTTAGTGAACAGTCACACTTGCAATTCTTTTTCACTTATATTAGACACAATACAGTGCGTTCAGATAAGTCACTTTTACTTAGATTTTGTTTTATGTTGCTCTTATTATCATTATTCTTATGACTGAGACTGTCTAGGGTGTTGCGTTCTTTTAACATGGTTTGATTAGGAAGAGTTTTTTAAAGGATGTCACATGAAAAGATGGTGCATTGGTACATAAGCATACCATCTGTTTTACTTTTGAAAAACTGCAACTGCATAGTAAAGCGTATTTTTTAAAGGATGTTATGAATAATAAAATAATCTGCTGCTTCTCCATTATGTGAAAGGTATCAAACAGCTGATTTGTCTTTTATCTGGAAATATCCATAGACTTTTAATCTTAATGTTAACTGTTAGTGATCCAAATTAAGAGTATCATACATTGCTTTGTTGATTACTCATGTACCCTATCAGCCTTGTAATGGTTCAGTTCATGCTGTTCTCTTTACATGGAGAGAGTCTCATTGCTCAATTTACTAAGCACCCGTAGCCTTTCTTCATTTCATGTAAAGTCACAGAACATTCTTATGGAGTAATTTGAAGCCCTTGTAGTTACTTTGTGAACCTGGAGTTTGTGGAATCCTATAGGGAGTCATCTAAGGGTGTCATCTTATATAAAGCCATCTTTTTTTTAGCCATTTGAAGCTTGTGGAGTCATTTAGGTGAGCCATTAAGGTAAATAATCATATATGGATTTAAAATATGGAGTCTTAAACCTTTAACTTAAGTCTTAAACTTATCCTGTGAAGCTTGTGGAGTCATCTTTGGGAGTCATCTCATATGGAGTCATGTGGAACTTGTGAAGTCATCTTAGGGAATCGACTAATATGGAGTCATCTTGTATTTGTTATGGAGTCATTTGAAGCTTGTGGAGATCTATTAGAGTGTCATTTTAATGAGTCAACTTGGTGAGCTATCTTGTATTAAGTCGTTTTGTGTTAAGTTATGTTGAGTCATCTTAGGGAGTCATCTTAAGCCGGGGACACACTTAACGACTGTAAGGCCGATTATGATTGTAATTTGATACTTACAACTGATCATGCCCAAACGCGCCAAGTCAGAGACAGTTGCATTCAGTCTGTGTTTAAAATCTGCTCCAGTCATTGAAAAGTCTGTAAGTGTTTTCAGTTCAGTCTTAGAATGTTTCAGCTAGTCGTTAAGTGTGTCCCCGGCTTTAGGGAGTCATCTTATGGAGCCATTATGAAGCTGGTAGAGTCATCTTAAGGGGTAATCTCGCTGATGCTTGTGCAATCTTATAAAGTGATTTGATTCTGATGGAATCTTTTGAAGCTTTTTGAGTTATAATGCAGTCATTATATACATATGTGATGTGTAAAAACGTCTCTGCATTACTCCTGATTAGTTTCTAGATTATTAAAAATGGAAAATAGTGAAGTCATTATTTCCATCTCTTTGTGCAGCGGTCCGTGAACAATGTCATTGATTTGATCCTGTGTGTGAAAATAACTGTGGCTTTTTCACGAGAGGGGCTAACTAGCTTCTCCATCAAGCTAATACAGCATTAGTGTGGTTTTAAGATGGCTGCTGGGGTAATTAGTGAATTGCTTTGAGTGGGCCAGTCTGGGCTGAGAGTAGGTAAGAGATGAAAAAAGAGGGCAAAAAGGCTGTCTGTTTCATAGTCTGATGGAGGTTATATTTTCTGTGACAACTGGACCACAGTAATCAAAATGTGTTAATAATCCCTTCAAAGCGATGGCGCGGCATCAGTGGGGCCTCAATAAGTCTGAATCCCCTTGTTAGCAGCAGAGCTGGATGCTCCACCCTCCCCAACCTGAATCAGCCTCGATTACAAACACTGCCCGCACATGAGAGAACACATGCACAGACATACATGAAAATACATTAATTTGCACACACATACATGAAAACAAATGTAAACACACAATGATTTTTTTCAACTGGATTGTTAACATGAAATCTAAATTGACGCATTGTTGTATATGCTTAAGTTCTGTTCAAATTCTTATTTTAAAAAATTGCATTTAATGGCCAAAGTCTAGGTGAAGAATGAATCCTGAAGAGAAAAACTCACTAGCCAGAAAATTACATTAGGTTGAAAGAGCTCACCCGAAACAACCCAATCCCATGAAGCATCGTGAATGACGTAATGAATGACGTCTCTCAAAATTAGTGTGTTTAAAAGATTGGATCAGTAAGATTTTTTACAAATGTTTTTTTAAAGTTTCATAGGCTCACCAAGGCTGCATTTATTTGTTCAAAAAATACAGTTAAAATCTCTGTACTTTAACTTTTGATCAATTTAAAACGTCCTTGCTTAATAAAAGTAATAATTTTAGTTTTTTTTCAATAACTTACCAATCCCAAACATTTGAATGTTGGTAAAACACCTAAAACGTGATATATTACATTGTCATTATTTATTTATAGGTGCTCTAAGCGTTGTTGGGTGACGTCACTTCTTGTTGACGATCGAAGTATTGTCAAACAAATTGAAGGCTAGCTCGACCCTCCCTCTTCCTCAATCTATCCCCTCCCCCTCCCTTCTGTGCTTTTCCGATATAAATTCAGGACTTCGCGCGTTCCTTCTCCTTTTTCCCTCTTCTTTGCTATTTGTTCATCGGAACGTCGTCTCTTTGGTCGTGTGTCGGCCATATCAAAATTCAAGAGAATATAATTCTAATGGTAGTCATTGTCTGTGTCAAGAACATCTCTCCTCTAGCTAACTTCCCTCTTCATGCTTCTCTCTCCTCCACTCCCCACACTCCCCTTCATGTGCATCAGTGCATGTGCACTAACCCCCACCCCCAAATCATTCTTATCGGTTATTGGCTGGAACGCTGTTTGTTATGTTTCGTGGTGCAGGTTGGCCCAGTTTGTTTTTCTTGCCATTTGTGGAGCCTGGGCTGTCTACAGAGACCGCGTTTTTTTACAGTGTGTTCAGGGGACAGGCAGCTAGCGGATAGTGAGGAGATGTTTGCTGTATGTGACAAAAAATGTTTAGGCCTAAAAATGCGTGACATCGCTTAGTACTGAATTCAAAAGGGTATCTATGCATTATATATAGACAGATGTATTATCATCTGTTGAATATTTAGCAATAAATGTATTAATGTTCATGCCTATAACTATTAGCTATATCTTTATATTGTTTCATATTGTATTGTTATTTTTATTTTATTATGTCATTCACAGTGCATTAGTTCTTCACAACCACCTGCAAACTCTCATTCAGTTTATTGATTTCTCACTTTTCACATCCAATCAATTCCCAATGGATAAAATCAAGTCTCATTTTACATGCTGGTTGAATGTTGTTTTTCTTGGAAATATGTCACATTATGGAGGTCAAATGACAGAAGACTGTACAAGGGAATGTTTCTACATCTGCAAAATAAAAGGTAAAACTAACATCCTTCCTGCCCTGTTGCTACCATATTATGTTGATCCAACCGCCCACAAATGATCCCAATTGCCAAAGGTTCATCTTTCAGCTCCAGTGATCTTTGCATATGGTTACTCTACCAGCAGAAGCCTCTTATTTGCCCTTTGGGTCTTTGTGATCAGGCATGATAGTCTTGGCATATTTACTTTATCACTCCAGAGTGAGCTCTGTTTAAACGAACCACATAAGGCCAAGCCAGGCTCACAGATGAGGGAAACGTTCAGTAAACATCATGACAGATTTGAGAGTGTGTAAGACTGACCTGTGGACATAATACTTTAATCTCATCAAATAGAGCCTCTTCCTAACATGGTGCCCATTCCCCCCAAAGTCTTAAATCGGGAGTCTGTGTTGAATAGATCACGATAGAAGGCCAGGATGGAGAAGGTTTTAGTCGTAGAGCTCAACAGTAGTCGGGTAATAAACGTCACTCACTAAGACCTGTGAATGCAGCTTTCTCTGTCTCTCTCTCTCACACTCTCTCTCTCCTTCTCTGTCAAACTTGCCATTATGCAGCCCATTAGCTGAAAGGCTAGGTAGAGACCTAAGGTGGCCCTGAGGGTTGAAAACCGAGTAGAATCTTCCAGTCACATCACATCCAGCACGATGCAAACACCTGTCTATCTACTCACACGCTCTGCAAATCAACCCCAACGCAGCAGCTCCCTCTGATTGATGAGTGTCTTTGTTGTGCTTGAAGTTGTGAGGTGCTTTTTTTTTTTTTTTTTAAAGCTAATTAAAACAGAGCGCTGTTTCCTGCAGTTGAGCGCCTGCCGTTATAAGTTTAGTTAAGGAGAGTTAGAGGCTGGAAGTGAGCCTGTTAAATATACATGGGTGCAGGTGAAAGGCTACGTCTGATCTGACCTTAGAGCAGCTCTGCAGATCTCTCCAGGGATCTCTGTGTCTGCTGCACAGGGCAGGACTGGAGATACTCAATAATGTAAAAGACGTGTTCAATTAAGACCTGTTCTCTATGCCACCATGTTCTTCCATGAAACGGCCCATTTTACTTCCATAACATGACATTGCTGGTGAAACAGAAAAATGTAAGGCAGGCCTTGATTTCATCACCATATTGGTTGTAGACAATATTAGATTTTTAAAAATGTATCACTAATGGTTCATATTGAATATTTCAATCAAATCATTTAATATATTATCTTTAGCATATATCAAATTTATATATCCTTTTATAAGTATAAAGTGATGCCTAAATTTACTTGTAGCATTTGAAGTTTTTTGCTTTTTAATTTATTTAGACAAAACAATTTTTTAATATCGGCATTTATCGTTATTGGCCATTTATCAAGATCTTACATATAATGGAGCCTAAATTCACTTTTAGCATTTAAAACAATCGATTTTAGTTTTTTGTTATATTTTTAGTGTTGTTTATTTTATAGTACATGTTTTTTTTATGTTGTGTTTAATTTTACATTTATTTAGACAAAATAGTATAGAATTAGAATATAGGCCAATATCGGGCTAGCATTTAAATATTTTTCACCCCCAAATTTTAATATCAGTGCATTCCTAATCTCATCTATTGATTTGTGGACATTATAAACCAGAGTTTGCAGTTTAATGGCTCCCCTACTCAAAACGCAGACCCTGTTTGGTTAAAACTTGTGTGCTTGGGTGACATCAGATGAAAGGAAAGTTGTTTCAGAGGTGTAGCAAATGATTATGCTTTGATGATTTTGATTAAACGTTACAAACTAGCATTTTTTTTCTTTAGAATAACATGCACCATTGAGTCCAGCAAAAAAGGTTGATTTGATTTTACAGTCGCCACCTAAGTTTTAGGAATTTAGTGTTTAATGTTCGTGAGCACATCCAGGCCCTTATACAGCAGGTTGTGCGTGTTTGTATGTTTACCGTGCATCCATGCGGCGGGCCGTGCAAGGCTAACGCCTCGCTCTGTCCCTCTGAAAGTTGGCTTGAAGCACTGGAGGACTCATTGACTTTCTAATGATCACTGGTCAGCCTGTGCGAGTGCCAGGGGTTTAGCCCATCCGCACTACTCGGATATCGACTGAACACTCGGCTCTCTCTTTTCACTTCGGCCTGCCGGCTCTATGTCAAAATCCATTACCGCGGCCTCGGTGCTGCACGCAGACAAGAAAAGAGAGAGACGGATAGAGTTTTTAGTTTTTCCCCTCCTCTTATCCTCCTTGTTGGCCTTTCCTCTGGATCCACCTCCTCTGCTTTGTCAGAGAGTGAGGGTAACCCCTGGCAGAAGATCATCCAGTAACGCAGTAGCGGATGACATATCGATCGAGTTCCCGTTTGGGCAGAGCAGAGCGCTAGGCCTTCCTCTGTTCCTGGTCCCACACATTTCCGCTAGGATGGCTCTCGCTAGCTCCCTGACCCCGCCGTGCTCTATTGTCGGTGTAGATTTTCTTTTCATGCAATTCTGCCTTTTTCATTTTCATGTTTCCCACATAGTAGTGTGAGAGTCTACAGTTGATGTCTCCAAAGACGTTCGTAGTAGACTTTTATGAAAATTATTTACTTCCTGCCAGACCGTTGCATCATTTTCCGGGTTGAAATTCAAGGGCGTTTGAGCTTAACCTCATGATATAACCGCCTCTGGGAGATGCTAGGCCTCACTGTTATACTCCAGGGAGGCTAAAGCTAAGCTAGCGGTCTCCAGAGAGGGCTGTCGAGGAGGCGCAGACGTGAGGTGTGTTTGTGACAAGTGTCAATGATTTCCTCCATCTTTCTCGGCTCTGAATGACATGACTAATTTTTTTTTTGTTATTTATTTCGATAATGGGCCAAGAGACTGAAAGGAATAACAAAATGACAACCAACTTAAAAGCACCCGAGGGCACATGCCAACACGTCACTACAGTGACACTTTCCTCCGCCTCTCATGACGGCTTCTGTCTCGACAGGTACCACACACACACACACACACACACACAAACCCGGTGTTGCCCAAACCCTCAGGCCCTTGAGATGGCAGGGGTGGCATGATTGTGTTTCTATGTTATCTGTGATCTCTGCTTACTAGACAAGCAGGACCCAAATCAGTGCCTGTTGAGGTGTGTGTGTGTGTGTGTGTGTGTGTGTGTGTGTCTGTGTGTCTCACACCGAGAGAGTTTTCCAAGGACACGGCGTACAGCCAGGAGCTGCAACGGTGTGATGGTAACTTTTGGACAGGATTTTGGACAGTGCTTAGTAGCATAAATGTCAAAATCTGAGGCAACAGATCCTCATCTGTTAATTAAAAGCCATGATCACGATCAACAGAAGGAGTATCATTTCCTGTTCTTAATGCTATTCTCCTTGAATCTACAAGGGAAGGGAAGTTATTTTAATTAAAGATTTTGAGGGCACATACATTTTTTTTTTTTATAATGACTTTTATAATAAATACTGCAATACTCCATAAAAAAATAAGAAATAAGAATTGTCAATTTTGATTTGATTGGTGACTTTAAGCGAGCTTGATCAGGCAATAAGGTTTTAAAGGCGGAGCAAATTATTACATTTCAATAAATCTTTACAGACAGATGTTTTTTTTCTTTGGAATAGCATCCACCGATGATGCTATTGATAAGGATCGTCAGAAGTGGTATCATTTCTTGTTGGGGATATTATTCTACTTATTCATGTATATATTTTGCAATGGAAGGGGAGATGAATATACATTCCCAAAATGTCAGTCCCCCACAGCTAGACATTAATGCCAAAACTCAAAAAAGTCTTTGTTTAGTATTCTCAAAGGTGGATCAGGGGCCAGATGGGTAACACATTGTGACAGAGGTGATGTCTAAATTAATCATTCATGCTCTCTCACATGGCTGTGTGCTAAAATATTAATGGTGGAATAAATTTGATTCGGGGCCTGTGATTAGAGGGGTGCCCAGCACCGGCATGTTTATTTATGCCCTGGAGAGCAGCTGCAAGGGTCACACTTATCTTTTTACCGTACATATACCTCAGTCCAACGCATATATATACATCTGGCTATGTACATGTGCATACGTGTGTGTGAAGTGGGAGGCTCTGATATGTATTATACATTATAGAGCTGATCATCATGCATATGCTTGTTATGAATAATGTCAAAGGTGTTTTCATTGTTGTAGAGGCCTTTGTGTGAATGTCTGTGTTTTCCATTTCATGGTAATGTTAGTCCTCCCGCCACTAGGTGGGGACATTTTAAGGCTGAATATGGAGGTGGCTAAATATACAGGTGCATGTGTCTGTGCTGTCCTCTTGTCATTTTTAAAATGCATTTTGAGTGTTTTCTTGAGAAAAAAAAAAAAAAAGGTGGATTTTACTGTAAAATGTGTGTGTACACAGGAAATATTATTTTCTCTAATCTACATTGATGGATCATTCTGGAGAAGAGTCATGTCAGGAACATGTTTAAAGTATAGAGTCCATGTTAATTTCGAATAGTTCTGAGCCAAGTTTAGTTAGTTAATTTGAGAAACACAGTTCTTGAAGATTTTCTTACTTAATTTTATTGCATGCAATCAGGTTAAAATTTAAGTATACTTATTCCAGTTGTGTCGAGACTACATAAACAACATTTGAAATTCATAAATCTTAAATTTTCCTAATATATATATATATATATACATATATACATAGTTTGTTTAATCAAGTACTGTACTAAATTAAAATGTTTTTTTTTTTTTTTTTTTTTTTAGTCATTTAATTGAATAAAATATTTTGTAACGTTCAAAGGTTTGGAGTTAGTAAGATTTTTAAATGTTTCTAAAATAAGTCTCTTCTGCTGCATTTGTTTGATTAAAATTACAAAGAAAACGGTAATATTTTTAAATATGATTACAGTTTAAAATAATTGTTTTTATTTTAATACAAATTTAATGTTAATTTAATTTAAAATGTAATTTTCTGTAGCCATTACTCCAGTCTTCAGTGTCTTGCCTCATGCTGATTTGGTGCTCAAGAAACATTTCTTATTATCATCAATGTTGAAAACAGTGGTGCTGCTTAATATTTATGTGTAAACTGTGATAAAAAAAATTTCCAGGATGTTTTGATGAATAGAAATTTCAAAAGAACAGCATATTTGAAATTCTTTCAAACAGTAGTATATTACGTCACACTAATGCTGAAACTTCTTGACATGTTATGTCAGCTGGGAAGTTTATTTATTTTTTTATTAATACTGTGTATGTGGTGTGTATGAGTTTTGAGTTGTTCTGTCAGAGTGTACAGTATATCAGAGTGTGTTTATTAAGTGTCTGGTGTGGTTTTGTTGGAGACAGGGTGTGGTGGGAGAGAGAGAGGGAGTGAATGAATGAATGAATGAATGATGTGTGTAGTGTTTGTGTCCTAGAGGCACTTTCTGTAATGGAGTGATGGAACATGACAGTCTCACTGATAACAATCAGGTGTTTATGTACAGAACCAGCAGGTCAGGGCAGGCTTCTCTCTCTCTCTCTCTCTCTCTCTCTCTCTCTCTCTCTCTCTCTCTCTCTCTCTCTCTCTCGTAATGAAATAAGCACTGTCTAGACTTCAGGAAGAAATATGAGTTGTCCTGCCTTCTATTTTATTCATTTTAATTATTTTATTTTATCCTAATAGTTTGATCACTCATGTTGTGTGATATTTCCCTTTTCTTCTGAGACTAATACAACTTTTCAGACATAAATATGTATCACTCATAGGAGACACTTTTGGACTAATGTCACCCAGTGTTTCTGAGAGTAAACGTTTCGTTGCGAATACATGTCCATAGTTAGTTACGTTTACATGCACCATCAACAGTATCTGCCAACAGGACGCCCATCCTATGTCTAGACACATGCGTATGCACACGTGGCGTAGTTAAAGTATAGATGGGCTGGTGATTGTAATGAAGGGGCGATGCAGACTGTCATAGGCTGTGTTTTCTTGAGTGGCAAGTTGCTAGGCAGACACAAGCCTGGGCTGGACAGACAGGTCATTTTTCAGTGTCGGGAACTAGCATTACTTCTGTCACATACACACACTCTCCCACACCTTATTCATTAAGCCAGTTTTAGCATATGCTTCCCGTGTGTGTCGGTGTAGTGTGGCAATTTAGATCTTTTCTTTTTTCTTCCTCTCGTTCTCTCCACCCCTTCGCTGTCTTCCTCTCAGGCTTGTCGTAATGATAGCTGGAGGCCTGATAGTGGGGTCTGTCATTCTGTTTGACGGAGGGATGGTGAGGAAGTGTAATCTTGTGTCATCTCTGCTAACTTGATTTTTAGCTCTGGTGCCGCACTACGTCAGATAATCTTATGTCTGAACGGCACTGTTTTCGTCCTGGGTTTCTACCGAACCCTTTTCTGGATGATTATAAAGGGGTTAACAATAAGAATGCACTCGACCAATGTGCGCAAGTTTTGGGCCAATGTTTGGGAAATGTACCTTCTCTATTTGAGCCCTTTGCTTTATTATGTATGCCATAATGCCTTGCAAACTTTTGGTTCGTTTTCCAGCTAGTGCGTTTATGAATGTAATATAATTAAATTAATCTTTCACATGTAATATAATATAAGAAGATATAATATAAAATTTAATGTTTTATTTTATATATATATTTTTTTATAAATGTTTTAAATTAGTCTTTAATGAAATTTCTTTTCCCTGGACATACAAAAAAAACAGCCCTTTTGTCCTCTGTTTGGTGTATTTTATATATCATATCTCTCTGTATTTTTTATAATTTTATTTCTCTTTATATTTAATTCAATTTTTTTATTTTATATATTTATATTTATTTGAGCTTTCTATGTCTCATTCCTTACCTGTTTTTGACCCGTTTTCCCACTCCTGTCCAGCATTTCCTCGTCATGCCACAGAGGCCTGCATGTTTGGTGTGCGCTGTTAGGGTGAGGTATTTTAATCTGTGCTATTTGTAAATGACGGCACAGGGGGCTCTGACAGGTGCTAATCGTTGACAGGAAAAGTAGCGGAGGAATGTGCCAGACCTCTTCTTGGCTTTGGTCCAGGGCTACCTGTGAGGGCCCCGTCCCTCCTCGCCTAGTCTCTCTCTCTCTCTCCCCCTCTCCCCACCTTTTTTTTTTTTTCTGCGGGCCCAGTCTTTCACCTTTTTTCGTCATCCCCTTCTGCCCTGGCTAAACTGTAAATACAGTATAGCAGTGCAGACTGTCAAGTTCATTATAATGGGAGCGTTCCAGTGATGTGCCACATCTCTTTTAGTGTAAAATTTACATTTAATTGGTTATATTATTTTATTGTAATTACTCAGATTCATTTACAATTTTTTTTTTAATTTATTTTATAATCATTACACAAAGCATCACCGTATTAGATCAGCGTATTAGAATGATTTCTGAAGGATTATGTAACATTTAAGACATGAGTTATGGCTGCTGAAAATTCAGCTTTGCCATAGCAGGAATAAATTATATTTTAAAATATATTAAAATAGAAAATAATTCTTTTAAGTTGTAAAAATACAGTTTTTACTGTATTTTTTAATCAAATAATCGCCACCTTGGTGAACATAAGAGACTTCTCTCAAAAACATTTAAAAAATCTTACCGACCCCAAACTTCTATGGTAGTGTAGTAGCAGCGGTTAGTAGTTACTGCACATTTGAATATTAATTACAAATCAAGTATCATTACTATAAGCAGGTCATTTTGTACATTGACCTCTGTACACACTTTGCGTATCCTTGATAGAAAACATTGATCATGCCCTATGAAAGAGCAATCAGCATTTGCTGTATCTTGTTTTAGATTACAAATACAGATGTCTGCAGTTCAAATGACAGTCATTACAGAGTGTGATGGGCTTGGAAGCAGTCTGGGTGCAGTTGGTTGTTCCAGGTCTTCAGGTGTCTGTATTACAGCAAATCATACACTCCATTGAGAGCAAAGACTTGTCTGTTTAACAGGCTTTTGATGTGGATCTATAATAACTCTATATGCATCAACCAGGCCGCATGACACCAGAGAGAGAGTGTGTGTATGTTTCCAGGTAGAGTGTGTTCTCTGGACTTTGGCCTGTGGCATTGCTGTGGTTGCTGACGCCAAGAGCGGACGCAGCTCTGGGAGGTGTTCCGGCACTTCCTTCTCCTCAAAGCTCTCAGCATGTCCCGACAGGGCTCATTAAAGCCGACTTCAGCTTCATTTAATCCATTTTTTATATCTTTAAAAAAAAATCAGCCATGATCTTAAATCTTTGCTAATTTAAGCTTTGGAGGAAGACGGACGATGATGCTCTGAACCTTGATGTTTTGAACGACATCTGAGATTTACATTGGAATTAGTTGTAGTGTATCAATGTCCGTGCGAGGCGGATCTTCCCAAATGGGCTTTCTTTCTCGTCTTATGGACCCGGAGTTGGTCTTGCTCTTCATTCCTGGTGGGAGAATTATTAGTTTTTGCTTAATTTAGCATGGAGAAAAACATGACTCTCACCATTCCCTTTTAATTATACATCTCAGTAGTTCCACTTTGGGAAAGTTTCATTTGTACCACTGGTCTTGGTGTGCAGTTTCTCGGATCGCTTTCGGATCCCTGTGGTTCTCTTAAGATCAGATATCCTTGCTAACCAACACAGTAGAATAGCACAGAGCTTTCAGAATGTAATAGCAACTATTTCACATCGGTAACGGCTGTATGAATGTTTCACAAACAGGCAGGAAGAACACCATCCCTTCAGTGCTGCTAGATGTTTTAGCTCCCTTAGCCTATCAAACCTACTTTCTTTTGCTTTTTGTATTGACTGTATAGGATTTACAATGGTTGAAATATGTTTAGGCCGCATTACCACCTCAGGTGTGCATTATTTTCAAAGACCCATCGTCAATTATTCCTTATATATTATATTATATTATATTATATTATATTATATTATATTATATTATATTATATTATATTATATTATATTATATTATATTATATTGGTCACACTTTAGTTAAGGGTTCAATTCTCACTATTAACTAACTATTAACTACAACCTTTGCCTCAATAAACTCCTAATTACTGCTTATTAATAGTTAGTAAGGTAGGCTAGTTGTAAAGTTTAGGTATTGGTTAGGATTAAGGGATGTAGAATATGGTCATGCAGAATAAGAAATTAATATGTGCTTTATAAGTACTAATAAACAGTCAATATCCTAGTATGGATGCTTATAAACAACTAGTTAAAAGTGAGAATTGGACCATAAACTAAAGTGTTACTATTATATTTAGTGCTGAAAAATCGATTAAGCGCGATTCATTGCTATTCAATAGAATCTAACATAGCAGTTTGTTTACATAATGTGTATGTGTTTGTGTATTTGATTCAATTTATATATATTATACGTATGTCTTTCTCTCTCTCTCTCTCTCTCTGTGTGTGTGTGTGTATATGTATATATGTATATATATATACATACACATATATACGTATATATATATATATATATATATATATATATATATATATATATACATACATATATATACATATATATATATATATATATATATATATATATATATATATATATATATATATATATATATATATATATATATATATATATATATATATATATATATATATATATATTTATATATATACATACATATATATATATATATTAGAGTTCTCAACAGGCCTGAAAATTACAACCCGACCCGACCTGGCCCGTGGCTTTTAAAGCCCGGACCCGATGTAACCCGACACATAAACATGAATTATCTGCCCGAACCCGACCTGCGGCCCGACGCCACGTCGGATTTTTTTTTTCTCTCATACACGTAGGCTATTATCATGACCAGCAGACGGGAATTCAAATCAACCTTTAATGTTCACGCCTTTTAACAATACAAACAATACAAACAACTGAAACAATACACTTTAAATATATAAATAGGCTGTAGTAGCGACGGTGAATTCACCTGCGGCAAGTTTACTTCTCACCAACTCGAGTGCACCAACTTCTCACCATCATCTTCTTCGCCAGGCTAAAGGCGTGCACGCAGCGGCGTCAGGTCTGCCCCCGCCCCTCTCCATGATGCACGTTACACGCAGCAGCCAGACTTTCTTTACGGTGAACAGCAGCGATGATTAATAAATGTTTTTTTTTTTTTTTTTTTTTTTACTGAGCGGAAAAGATTAAGCCCGAGGTCCAACCCGACCCGAGTCATTTGATTATATTTTCGACCCGAACCCGGCCCGAACCCGCGTACATATACATACATACATACATACATACATACACACACACCAGTGGTGGCTGCTGGTCTTTCAAAGAGGGGAAGCTCATTTTCGGCCTACATCATAAAAATTGTCCATTTATTTATATGTAAATTCTACGTTTCTTCTCAAGAAAATGCTCTGTGACCCTGTCGTATCAACTAGGCGTCTTTTCCAGTGACTTGACCAGTGTCCTCTCAATGGCCAGCAGAGTTAAATATATTCTAAATTCTAAAAGTATTGTGAAAATTGGCTAGCAATTTCGACAAGCAAATAGCAAGAAATAGGTTGCAGCAGTTTGTCTTTCGACTACACTTGAAAAATCCGTGATGGGACTGAGCTCGAACAGCTTCAGCATCAGCGACTTTTTATTGTATGAAATCGCTGTCAATCAAAAGGAGATGCAGCTTTTTGACAGACCCTCCAATCATCACGCAGAAGCCCGGAGTCCAGGCCAGCCCACTCCTCCATTCACCCCCAGAGACGCTGAGCGTCCGTGGGCAGGACATAATCGCAGCATTTATCCAATGACCGTCTAGTTTCGAAGCACTGAAAAAAACTGTTCAAAGAAGCCCCATTGAAGTCCATGGATGCTGGGCTTCAACAGGGAAATGCACTGTGACGCTACATGAATGTATGAGAAGGAAATTGAGTCAGCCGACCTGCTATATGTAACTGATTCTGAACGAACTCGCCTTTGAGATGAACATTTTCTAACGCATTTGTAGTCAATAAAATGTTAACACAATAGTACATATTTGACCATTAATTTTTTGACATTATAATTTTTTGGCATTATATCCCTTGCACTCTTAAAGAAATCCCCACTGATACACACACACACACACACACACACACACACACGTATATGTGTGTATTAGGGGTGGCACGGTGCATGAAAAAACATCCGAACCGTTCGGTTCCCTTGTCTCGGTTCGGAGCGTGTGTGCATCGCACGGTTCGACGCATGCGCAATGTAGCCTCGTGCCCGCACTAATACAATGCTAAATCATAAATCAGACATATGTAGTATAACATTACGATGTCCAGCAATCGATTTAAATAGTACACTGGGTTTACTTAGACATTTAATGAGATCTACTCCACTATATGTTGTTTTTTTCACGTGAATAAATACATAGATCGACTGTTTCACGTATGTACTTTAATGGTCCAGTGGCAGAACTTTTGCCAAGCGTGTCATAGGTTCTGAGATCTAATCCGCACTCATATATTTTTTTCTTTTTCATCAAAACCGATTATGTTTATCAGTGGTTGTATATCAAGCAGGGACAGATTTGTGTGAATTTTGTGTTGTGATTTCACCGGAACGAATAGAGTAGAGTCTCCTCAACGGATTGAAGCGCGCGTCCGAGTGAAGAATGTGCTGCCGCTGCGGCGTGTTCCACAGGAGAACACGGTATCAGCGCCAACGAGCACTTTGATCACTTGATAAAAAAAAAATAAAAAAACACATTTCAGCGCTAGATTGCTTCTTATTTAACAAACGAACAAAACGAATACTTTGCTAGTTAACTGGAGATGTTTTATTTATTTGTATATTGGTACATCCGTGCTGTGAGATAGTATCGACCCGGCAAAAAGTGGTGGGAACATGTCCCACCCGCAAATTACGCCTATGATGACGAGACACGAGGAGAAATTGACAAAGAACTGTCCGACACAGCCCACGTACTGTAGCGCTCACTACAGATGGATGGACCTCCAGGGCCACTGAAAGTTTCCCCACAGTAACCGCTCACTCACTCACCATATTACTTCGGAATGGGAAATGAGAAGCTGCGTTTTGCAAACACGCCCTATTTATGAAATACATTAATTAATAATCAGATAATTAAGCTATATCATATGCTTAAGTAAATCTTTGGAGTGTTAAAGATTAAAAGAAAAAATAACAACAAAAACCGTACAGAATCGAAAACCGTGACCCTAAAACCGTGAAACGAACCGAACCGTGGGTTTTGTGAACCGTGCCACCCCTAGTGTGTATATGTACATATACACAGACATGCATGTGCACAGATATGTATATGATATATATAAATGTAATAATATATATACAGTACACACGTATAATGTAAACTAACTGCTATGTTCGATGCGATTAATCGATTATACAGCACTAATTATATTATATTATATTATATTATATTATATTATATTATATTATATTATATTATATTATATTATATTATATTATATTATATTATATTATATTATATTATTATAGTGTATTGTATCACATCAATTATATTACATTAGATTATATTATTATATTATTTTTATTTCTATTTTTATTTTAATTTGTTTGGCCACACAGCCCCCTGAGGCTAGCAGGTATACGTAGGAGCTGTAGACAATCTCTGTATGGAATTCCTGATGTGGAGGAATTTTTAAGCAGCACTTCCTCACCCTCGTTAGCCCCATTGGCGTCTCTTGACAGGGGTGGGCACTTCTCCTGGGGTTGGGGTACTATGCCAGCCCAGGCCAGGACACTGTTTCACCCTAAGTGAGCCCCCTGTCAGTGGCCTCTGCCACGGTCACAGCATAGCAGGGAGCAGGGGCCTGTCATGCGTCAGCCCCAATTACAATCAGCTGTTACACACCACAGCTAATGCAGCCGCCCCAAGTAATACACACACGTCCTTTACTGTCACACTATTGTGCTCTAGCACACACAAATGCAAAATCAGAACAATCAAATTGCAGTTTTTGCCTGTAGTGGTAATGTATTAATGGACCGGAAATGCACACAAACGTATACGTTTTGTTTCCTGAATGAAAAGAGCATTGAAGTGCTACGTTTTACAGGAAGCAACTCATGTGCTTACAGACTTTGCCAGTTTGTAAGGCCGTCCTTTATGCGCGAAATCAAACACTTTCTTTAACACACTCAGTAGATACTGATATGTGACGAAAAAAGTCTCTTTTGAGTTTGTTTAACTCCCTTTAGCTCTCTCTATTTCTCTGAGCTGAGACTAATTCAAAGAGACCTGTTTACATTAACCTTGAGAAACATTCTCTCTGTGAGTGAAAGTAGATGTAATGTGCTCTCTTGTTGCATTATATGATATGTTTTTGTGCTAGGCTAAGCAATTACATGAGAGAACTGGTTTCCAGGACAAAAGAGCCCCTACCTTGGTACAGTACACTCTTCAGTTCCCCCTATACTATAAAAGACCAATTAATAAATAAAGGCTGAAAAGGTGGAAAGTGAGAAAGATGTATGAAAAGAGCCGTGATATGAATATGATGCATGAAAGGATATGTACTATTTCATTTAAAGTGAAGACCAAAACCCTGAAGTCAGGTTTTTTAATTGTAGTGTGGTCAACCAATTCACTTTTTGTCTGACTCTCCAGTCATATCTCCATCCAGTGGATGAACAATGTGTGGTTTTGGTAGGCAGAGTCTGGAGACAGTCACGTCTTTGTTAGTCGATGTTCGGGGCAGCTTGTGGTCCTGGTACTGGATTCTGTTTGTGAGGCTGTTGTCAGTCCATAAACAGCAGCGTATCACTGACAGCAGGGCCTCTGTCTTACATGACCACACAGCTGTTGTCTCGCAGATCTGTGTGTCACTCACTGTGTGTGTGTCCAGCAGTGACTGTGTGCATGTTCTTTTGTGAGTTTCCTCTCATTTTTCTAAATTAAAGGGATAGTTTACACAAATATAAAAATTCTGTCATCATCTACTAAACCCCATGTTAACTACCATTAAAATAGTTCATGCAACTTGTACACTTTATTTTTCTGAATCTACACAAGAGATTTGTTGAAGTTGTTCTTGAAATTATTTTACTCTATTTCCAGCTGTAGTTTTATGCGTCTCTTTAGGTTTATACATCTAACAGTACTTTCTGTGGTGAGTAGAAAAAGACAATGTCAACTTAATATAAAGTAAATATTAATTAGATAATATTTATTTTTACATTATTTACATTTTAAGCTGTAAATGGGTCTTTATACATAGCTACTTTTGTTTTAAAGGGATTCCCTCTAAGGCAGGGTTTCTCAAACTCGGTCCTGGAGGGCCACTGTCCTGCACAGTTTAGCTCCAACCCTGATCAAACACACCTAGCTTTGAGTTTCTAATGATCCTGAAGACATTGATTAGCTTGCTCAGGTTTGATCAGGGTTGGAGCTAAATTGTGCAGGACAGTGGCCCCCCAGGACCGAGTTTGAGAAACCCTGCTCTAAGGGATCATCATATAGTATTTGGGGTCTGGCATCAAAAAGTAAAAAAAAAGAAGAAAAAAAAGATTATTTTTGTTGTTCTTGTTGGTGCTTGACACCATTTACTTTGATTGTATGATAAATAGCAGCTAGGACATTCTTCACAATTTCTCAATTTGCATTCCTCGGATGAAAGAAAGTCATACAGGTTTTGTATGACATGAGAGTGAGTAAATGATGACCGTTTACTTTAGTGTGAGAACTGTAAAGCTTGAGTTGCATCCTTCAGTTGTAATAACGTGTAGAAGTATATAGAATGTGCATGTTGAAAGACCTACAAACTGACTTCTGTGTGAATCTGAATCTTTAATATAGCTGTAGCACATTAAGTCTCTTTGTGTGTATGTGTGTGTCCCGACTGGCCCTGCAAGTGTCACACCTGTACTATGGCTTTGAGATGCAATGTCTGCGGGAAGTCCTGATGAAACCACGTCTTCTCTTCCCGTCACTCACGCTGGGGTCACATTCCATCATGCTGACTAGAGAGAGTGTGTGTGTGTGTGTGTGGCAACAGGCTGCTGTGAGTGGAACCAAACTCATCACTTCTTCCTGCCCACTGATCCACGCAACATAAAGGAAAGGTGGGCTCTGTTAGATGGCATGTATTATTCATGTAAGCGGTAAAGGTATTTGCGTTTTGTTATTACCCGCATTGTGCCTCGGTGCTTTGGTGGAGTTGGCCCCGCAGTCACATCCCAGACACCCGTGGGGATCCACTCCTGCATAAAACCACCGACCACCACCGACCAACTTCAAAAAACATAAGCAAATTATTTTGTTCAACTGCGACCATGACAATGTGTAACTCTCTGTAATAGATTAAAAGTACAAGTGTGAGAAAAAGATGAAGACGGAAGACAAAAGCAAGGAGGCAGACAGAGGGATTTGAAAAGGACAGCGACAGAGTTGACAATTGAGTTATAATATCCTGTCCTTTATGAATAATTAATTTGATGGCGCTGCACTCTCAGAAGTTAGATTAAATTAATTCTGCCATGTCTAAAAAGTTAGATATGCTTCATTAGTGGATGAGATGGCAGGGAGGTTGCTTGGCCTGCCAGGGCTGTTGCAGTTAATTTAGGATTTTTTTTACACAGCGACTTTTATTCGGCATGGGTGATATTCGCTCCAATGCATGCTCTTGCATTTAACTGCAT
The DNA here is from genome assembly GCF_964197995.2 of Scardinius erythrophthalmus. Classification (NCBI taxonomy): domain Eukaryota; kingdom Metazoa; phylum Chordata; class Actinopteri; order Cypriniformes; family Leuciscidae; genus Scardinius; species Scardinius erythrophthalmus. Next base: position 10,999,079 of record NC_138238.1, read on the forward strand.
TTAAAACCATGCAGATCCCTCAGCAGCGCTGCACTGCATTGCAACACACTATTGAATTGTTTCAGCGTAATGCTTCTCTTATGAAGACGGCCAAGGCTGTTGGTATCCATAGAGATGGGTGTTTCTTCAACTTAGGGCACTTTTTATGATTGCTTTATTTATCAATTTATACATTTTTACTTTATCCGAAGATCATAATGAAACAGACTTGGAAACTTTATTACCATGCTATCATCATTTATCATTCAAGTATTTAATGTTTCACCTTCGTCCAAGACCCAGATTTAAATCTTCAACTATGAAAATCTATCATAAATATGAATTACATTTTAAAAACTTAAATGAAATAAATAAATAAATATTCATACACCTTTTCAGTATTTATTTTGTAAAGTAGTTTTTCTTTCTTCCCCTCCCCCAAAATTACTGTCTGTCCTACATTTGTGGCTTCATTTCAACATGAAACCATATAAACATGAAGTAATTGTTTTTAAAATCTAATTAGTGTACTAGGCTTCCGAGGAGACAACAGTGTCAGTGAAGAGTGTGAAATGAAATATGAGATGTAATGAAAGCAATGAAAAAGCCCAAAGTAAATATCACTTGTGCACAGTACATGTTTTGTTGTGCTTTGTTTCAAATCAAAAGTATGAAAATATTATTTCATTTATTTAGGATACATAACAACTAGCTGTAAATTACTCATAGAAAGACATTGGCCATTAATTTCATTTAATGTAAAAAAAAAACAAAAAACATTTCCATCACAATGTTTCCTACTTTCTTTACTTCCATAACAAATGACAGAATTATCTTTTATAAATTAGTAAGTGTGAAAGTGTTCTAAATACCAAAAATGCCCTCAGTTAAAGAAACACCTACAAACATTCAGACGAACTTTGCACTTCAAAATGCTTTTAAAGGAGAACTCCGGTCAATTTTAACATTGAGCTCATTTTATTGTACATTTGGAGTGCTGTCAATACAGAGAACAACTACAAAAATCGGTGTTGCCTACACCGAGTTATTCTATTTTTAAAATTTGCACCCTGTTGACTTCAATGTACTAAACCTGCTTTTAGGCTCTTAACATCCTTGATGTGAAGTGAACACGAGTGGATCTGACTGCAGTAGATGTGAAAGATATGTATAAAAATGATGTTATTTAAGCCAGCGCAAATACCTGTTTACATCCTGTTTTTCGGTTGAAGTCCAAAGTAGTCGATTGCCGAGTTCACGCGCGTGATCATAGGTAACTAAACCTATGCGCGTGAACTCAGCAATCGACTACTTTGGACTTCAACCGAAAAACAGGATGTAAACAGGTATTTGCGCTGGCTTAAATAACATCATTTTTATACATATCTTTCACATCTACTGCAGTCAGATCCACTCGTGTTCACTCAGAAGGAATCACTCACATTTTCTGTGCCCTTGTAATGACACATCAAGGATGTTAAGAGCCTAAAAGCAGGTTTAGTACTTGCCCTATTGAAGTCAACAGGGTGCAAATTTTAAAAATAGAATAACACGGTGTAGGCAACACCGATTTTTGTCGTTGTTCTCTGTATTGACAGCACTCCAAATGTACAAAAAAATGAGCTCAATGTTAAAATTGACCGGAGTTCTCCTTTAACCATGACACACATTGAAAACACACCCCTGTAGTTTTGTTGGCTCCAAAAGCAAAAAGTAGTCTTGAAAGCTCCTAGAAACTTTGGTTTCTATTGCACACATAATGATATTTATAAACTTTTTATTGTTTTTCCCAGTCCTGTTTTATCAATGTGTCTTCACTTGCATTTCAGTATCATCTGTTCAGTTTTACCTTGACTGTTTGCTGCAGTGCATACCACTTGTGATTTGTTTGATTACGTCTCATTCAGAAAACATTGTCTAGTCTCAGGAGTCAGTGCACAAGGAAGATATTTGTGCCACTACACACTGGAAATCAGTTGAGGTCATTTCATTTTGAAAGTTTTTTTTTTGTTGTTGTTCTTCCAGCTCATTGTATGTTGTAAGTAAGAAGTACAGGAAGTGCAAAATAAATAAATAAAATGTTATAAAGGACAAAGTGATTAAAGATTATAACTTGGCGCTTTGACATTCCTTGGATTCAAATCTGTTTTTCCATTATGGTTAAAACCTGCCCACGAATATAGATTGTGTAGACCTCTGTGCTGATGTTATGTTGTGTATTTTCACTCTGGCATCTGACAATAATGTCTCTTCATCAGGCTAGCCGTGGCCATTGTTAAATGAGCCGCATGATGCGTCTCTTTTGTGCGCTCCCACCATGCCTCATCTCCTCCTTATAATAGCGTTTTTATTTGCCGTTCTCTAGAGATGGGAAGTGTGTTGGTATTAACCTAAAGAAACAGACAAACTGGTGTTTAGCCTGATAAAGCAGTAGTGTTCTGGCAAGCTGACACCTCGCCTGTTGTGATTGGAAAAAAATCAGAGAAACCTTGTACTTAAAAAACAAACAAACAAAAAACAGAAGGACAAGAACTTTTTGGATGCCCATCGCCACCAAAACCAGGTGAAGACCATGATATTTTAAGCTAGAAAAGAGGAGTGATGAATGAAAACTAGAATGATTGCTGGTGTGAAATTGTTTTTTTTTTACAAAAGTGCAACATGCAATCATATAATACTACGAAACTTACATTTTAAACATAAAATTGTGAATAATTTTTTCTGTTTTTCTCCACTAGCTAAAATAATCAGAATCTGTTGTGCATCTCCTAGAAATACACAGTAGTGCTGTATTTTTAATTAATATGTTAAGTGTTTCATTCAGTGACTCACTCATAAAAGCACTTGCTTCATTTCTGATTCAAAAAATCTGTGTTTTTAAATGAATAAGTTGAGTGAATGATTAAGTGACTCGCTCACAAAGACACATGAAATGTGGTCTTGAACGAATCGGTTGAATGAAAGATTCTGTGACTAATTTGTCACCACCGACTCGCTAAACACTGTAGCCTGCAGAAAGAGTCACAAAAATATGCCAATGACTTTTTAATGAAAGTTATTGAATAGTGCTGCTTAAATATTGGGAGTATGGTAATTATGACTAGAGTAGAAATAAATCATAAATAGTAATTTCTACTCTTAAAGTTCTTAAACTTCTTTTAATGTCATTACAGAAGTTTCCAAAGTGTTTAACAAAAATGTCACTGCTTAAAAACATCAATTTACATCAAGTGAGTTACGTCTCGATCTCCCCAGGTTCCCATAAAGCTTTGCTCATCTAATTTTTAAAAGGTTCTCAGTTTGAAGTGGCTTTTTTCTCCCCCAAAAGTGGTTCCATTTCAATCGCAGCTTTATATAAGTTGATCGGTAAACATGTTTAACCAGTGCATTTTCTGTGTGTTATGAGACAACTGCTTGGCTCATGAGTATTAATGAACTCAAAGCTGGAGTGGGAGAATCCCTAAGTGTTGGTAACTGTCAGATTCTGTCAGCGCTATGAATCCTAACAGCACAAAGTAGCGTGCCGCCGTGTGCTTCCGATTCAAACTCATGTTTGATGTCTTGCTTTCACGCCCTCCATTTCTGCTTCAGCCAAATTACTGCAGACAGTCCTAATTCTCCAGAGAATTTTTGTTTGTTTTGTGAGAATACATATTTTACATATCATTGGCATGTCGCTGATGTATTTAGCAGCATATAAGTGGAGAGAGAGCTATATTTTTGCTCTGGTTTTGGCTGAATCAGGGCTGTCTTTGTAAGAAACCTGACATGGCTTTGTGTAAATGTTCTAAATAATGAAGCACAAACTGAGGACCCCCGAATCCTTGGAGAACTCTGCTGTCCCGCAGAGATCAGTCTGTCTCACAGGCAAAATCGCCATCGTCTCTACTCTGCTTTTTGTTTTATAGGTCAGAGAAGGAACCATTTTTGTATTTGAACACTTCTAGAAAGACCAACCTTGTAATACAACTCTCTGTAACATAATAACGTTAAGTCGTTAAAAGGAAAGTTGACCCAAAATGAAAATTCTGTCAACATGCATGCCTTTTTTATAAAACACAAAAGAATACACTAGATACATTTTTTTTCATACAGTGAAAGTCAGTGGGGTCCAATGTTGTTTTACTCCTTTGAATTTCATTGAATGCACAAAACAAGTGTTGAAACATTATTAAAAACACTATCTTTGATTATCCAAATGTTGGATAATATTATGTAAATTTTGAAAGATTTATTGTTTTGTGTGAACTACCATTTTTTTCTGCTACTTACCATGAATCATAACTTGTGAGTGCTTTGTGGCAACTTACTTTTCTTACAGAGCAGGTTATGAGAATACTGGACCAAAAATGATTGCGTGAGGTCAGAGAAACTTTCTATTTCAGTTGAACCAATCAAAGCCCACCTGACACCTGTAGGTTGAAAGAGCATTGTTATTAGAGGGTTATTAGAGAGAGCATTGAGATTAGTGATTTAATATGAATCTGTACTATCAGATAACGAGTCCTGGCATTATTCAGTCTCACCGTTCCCATTGTTTTGAGTGGATTACTGTGGGAAGGAGGAAACATTTAAACAAAACTCAGTGGATTGGTGTATTAATTTAAAAAGAGAGAGCTACTGAAAACTAAAATCAGTAGGTATTTAAATGTGCTAAAGTTTTGAGTGCTACTCGGGGGCGGCTGTCAAAACATGCAAATGAGGGTGACGGCACATTGTTTTGACAAATATAATTAAGGTGTTTCAATTTGGAGTCCTACGATACACAGGACTGCAGGGCTCCCCAAGCGCTCTGCTAATTGTGAAGATTGCTTTTAAGATCTGAATGCTTGTTGGGTTTTTGTTTGCTTTTTTTTCTTATTGGATAATGAACTGTTAGGAAGTGTTAGATCTTGGCATCGTTTCGACTGAGGTTTTTGTCAGAGATAGGCAGGGATGAACACCCTGAGGTGTTGTGTTTTACAGATAATTAAAAGGCAAAATTTGTGTTTGGCTGTTTGATCTGCCTGTCAACTTTCTGATTAGAGGCGTTACAGGCTTTAATCAACAGTAATGGGATCATTAACGTTCCTAAACTGTTTAAAAGAACGTCAGGATTTTCTTTCAGTCCGACACATTGGAGCTGGCGAGTCTGGCAGGGTGTGAAGTTTGCTGGTGTTCAGTAAATGATGTGCAGCATGTGATTAGGAGGAAGTGAGGTGATTATAAGAGCAGACCTCCCCCTGCAGCAGCAACGCCAGCTTGCGTTTATCTGTTTCTCACTTCTTCCACTGTCTCTCTCGTTTTGCTCTTTTACGCTCCTACAGCACATCTTTCCCATTCCCATCCCATATTTTGTATTTGATAGCGCCCTTTTCATCTGAATCCGTGACATTGTCAGCCTAAAAATACGGATTGTCACACGGAAGTATTCTGATGTGATCCTTGTTTATTATGGCATATGAAGACGAATGCATGTTTCTTGCTTTCTTTGAACAGCAGTGACTGTACACAAAGAGTAATCTTTTGGCCTGGCCCTCTGAAATAGATGGAAAAAAATGCAAAAAAATAAAGTGGCAGCACATACATCAATATTAATAAAGTCAACTGACAGTGTACCACTGTTTATTAATTTCGCTCGGTCACGTTTGGTGCACATTTCAGCTCAGCTGGGGCCTAATCTGCACGAAGAAATAATTTCCTGCTCTGAAAGAATGAAGTGAACGAGTGAATTTGATGGGTGCGGATTGACCTGCGGTAGATGTATGGCTCTCCAGTGGCCCATGGAAACTCTGCCTGTTTAATTGAGGAACCTGAAAGCAGTGGGCAGCCGGGACTTTTTGTAAGCGAGGCAATCAAGACCTGCCCCAGACTCTATTAGTTTTCATTTGGATGCTTCAGTAATGCCAGTTGATTAAATTAAAGCAATTTGCTGCAAAAAAAACTAACCACCTTTCCCACCCACCGTGTCAACAGCATAGGTTTTACTGTAAGTGCTGTTGTTTGGGCTGTGTTAGGTAAGACTCAACTTGTTTAAAAACAATGGCGTTTAACAGAAATGGGTCTCCTTTTTCTCTAGTTTGATGACAATTTATGGATGATTCTTCAATCATGGGTACTTTTGACTACTTAAAATCTTGAAAATGCTACTAATGTATCTTAAAATGATCTCATTTGCTAAAAATATGATTACTCACAAATGATGAAATATTTGATATATCCTATAGAAAACAATTGTAGAAATAGTTTGAATACTATATGGTCAGATGTGTTTTGAAGGCCTTGTGGCCTACATGACTGTGAGAAATAATTATTACAAAGTTCAAACGCGTCTGAGAAAGTCTTTGCGCCACTGTGCAGTTTTTGCGAAGTCAGAGAATTTCCATTAAACAACAGATGGCTGTGAAAGACCAAAGAAGATTTCAAAACCGTTATTAAAATGTGTTAAATAAATATGTCACTTGGAGGCATCAACCTCTGGGAAAGAGTTGATTGTCCTTGAAAAATGTTACGTCTTGCATCTGAGAAAGGGTTGACCACCAGGATTCCACTATTAGAGAGAAAGGCGAGAGAAGTAAAACTTGATTGTGGGAAGCAGGATGGGTGAATCTTACAAGAATATGAAGTTGCATGGCCATTGCGAAATAACAGATGCATAAGAATGGCACCCTGGCCAGAGACAAATTCAGATAGAGCAGCTGTCATCTCGGCTTTGTTGCTTTGTTCACTAAAGTCTTGTTTTGATTTCTGGAACTCTACCTCTTAAGCTTCATTTGCAAGAAAGAGGAGACTTTTCACCACAACATAAACCCTGATGCAAAAATCTGAATTTTATTTTTTTCCAAAAAAGCTAAATGTTTACATATAAATATCAAATAAGTTTGAGTCTTAGTTTAACAAGTTTAACATTTCAGCTTCCTTAAAAATGATAGGTGATTAAAGTGACAATAATAACTTTCAATTTTTCTAGAAAGTTCTATATTTTTTATTTTTATTATAGGCTATAATTTTTTCCACTTTAATTTATTTTTTATTTTTTATAGAGGACAAAAAGTTCTAATAATTGAAGAATCATGCCATCTGCTGCTATTCTGATACAGGAGTGGGGTCGCTATTGATGTTTCTAGAATGTGTTTCTCATCTTTGTTTGTTTTTGAGTTCATAGGGGCATTCAGCTATTGAACCCATTCTCCAGCATGCCTTGTCCTCCGGTCCTTCCAGAGGCACTGATAGAGTCTTCCCTTTCAAAGCTCAATCTTGGAAGAATGGAAGTAGGAGGGGAAATCAGTGTTCATTTTCTCTGTCCTCCCCCCCAGCTTAAACAAATGGTTCTATTAGCGCACACTCTCCCTCTGGCATGGTCATTCATACCCATTAAACCTTTGTCTTATCAGCCAGAAGAAGCCCTAACATCTCCACGCATAACAATCGGCAGTGATCTGGCCTTTAGAAGAGTGTGTGAGATGTGCTGTGTGTGAGAGAGAGACTGAGTGAGAGAGAAGATAATGATTAATAGGGAAAGTTGAGTGGCCGGCTAATAAAGATTTGTCTTAATCAGAAGTGATTTGTCAGAGCAGAAGCGCGGCAGGGTCAGGGCTGAGCCAATGAATAAAACAGAGCCCAGTGGAGTGAAAAAAGGCCAGTGAAATGGGGCCTGATTACCCAGCGCTTGCTCTTGCACAGACAGGCCGTGGCCCTTACCTTATTTCTCTCCATCTTTCTCATTCATTCCTCTGAAACCAATATATTCTTTTGATATCCATATCATTCCATCAGTCCTCTGTCTATTGAGGCTGTTAAACACTCCCTTGTGTCCTTATCGTGGTTTTGAACAAGACTAGGCCCAAGTTTAACTGTATTTGTATTTAAAACACCTCAGTTGAGGTGTTAAAAAGGCTCAGTTGATGTTGACTATGTATGTAAAACACCCAAAAAAGTATAATAGAAGCGTTCATATGTCTTGTGCACTATATTTTATGTATTCTGAAGCCATACGGTAGATTTTATTGATATGATTCACAATGTGGACTGAATCTTTTGTTTACAATGATTCAACTGTCTCCGTGATCCTGTCTATAAGCTACTTATTTTTAATTGCTCACAATATATAATTATTGAATTTAATAATATTCACAATTTGAACTGAATCATTTGTTTTTAAATCAGACTTCCACTAAACTCGGGAACAGATTAGTGAAGGTATCGTTCTTTTGCCCCAGTTCTTGTCAATGTACTAGATGATTTATTTCAGCAGTTTTCGAAGATTCCACATAAGAAAGAAAATCATTTGGGTTTGGGCTGGTAAATAATGACAGAATTTTAATTTTTGAAATTGTTTCTTCATTCTACAACAGAGCTCAAGTTTGGTGGGGTCAGCAGTTGAATACTGTTAACGAATAACAAGAATAATAAAAGTGCCGTCAGCACTTTGCTCCCAGACAGGGGAATAACTTGTCTAAAATAAAGAGAAAGGAACCGTGTTTCTGCGTTGCTCTTTGTGTGTGTGTGTGTGTGTGTGTGTGTGTGTGTGTGTGTGTGTGTGTGTGTGTGTGTGTGTGTGTGTGTGTGTGTGTGTGTGTGTCTTTGTGGGACAGTCAGTGTTGGACCTGCCTTTACTCTTCCCATGGGCGCTTTTGCTCTCATTTGGCTGTGTCTGTGGATTGTGTCCAGATAGAAGTGTGTGTGGTAACCTTCAAAAAGTGGCTGGAACTCTGTAATAAAAAGCAGTCCGGAGCCTGGGAGTGAGCCTGTGTCAGGGCATGTACCCTTTCAGCTCTGGGGACAGACAGAGGGCTTCAGACAACTCAGATAGGACTCACACTCAAACAGCTGCTGTAAAATTGATGATGTGCCCAATTATACGTGTCTGCTGAGGGGAGGTGGATGGACAGATATAAGGACGATGGAACGAAGAGGTGGAAAACGCTTCTTCCCCGGTGTGTTCTGCCTCCATCTTACTGCCAACGGCTGGCAGGAAGAGGGGATGAAAACGAGTGACATTCGGACCTCCGAGATGTCCTGAGTGATTTGATGTTCCTGCAGGCCAAGCTCAAAGGCAGACAGGCACGGTCAGTCACAGAAGGGAAAGACAGACAGACCGGAAGATGAAAGAAACTTTGACTACACTAACACAATGTTTCGGCGGTGTGGGGTGAAAGGAAAAGTATTAATGTAGAAGCAATACACTCAGAATTAAAAGAAATAAGACAAAAGACGATAAAAATAAATAAACAACATCTAGTGGAATTGCTGGTTATTAAAGACTCAGTGTTTGAATGTGTCATGGTGTTTTAGAGACTTCTCGTGCTGAATCACAATATGCTGGTAATCAATACAGATTTTCTGATTTGTTTTGATTCGAGTCTGTTTCGTTTCTGACTAATTTAATTTATAATGTCCATTTTGCTTGCATAAACACATTCTTTGCCTTATCTAGTGTTGTAAACCGGATCATAAAAGTCATTATTTGGGGATTCGGGATTCACCGGTCATGTTGTATGTTTTAGAGTCACCAAAAAGATCTGATTGATTAGTGTCATTCATTTCGGGAATTAGACCTGTTTTTGATTCACTAAAAATAACTAGTTGGTATAAGTCATTTGTTTGTTAGACAGATTCTTGATGTATGTTTGTTTCTTCATGCAGCTCACAAAGACAATGCAATAGAAAGACGTTTCTAGCCATTATTTTGCGCTACACAGTCTTTTTATTAGTAAACTCACTGTCATATGATATATTTTTTTCTTTTGCTGTGGCTGCTGAAAAGTGGTGCAGGAAACAATCCAGTGAACCCGTTAACTTGGTACATTAGGGAAATATTAATTAAAGTAATACATGGCTCAATTATGCTAGCCTGGCTCCACCCTCCTACGTACTTTCGTTCAATTTTCATTTTCCTTCAGTACTCCGTCTGGGTTTGCGGTATATTCGTGGGCCAAATTTTTACCGGTCCAATCAGCGAACAGAGGGAGTGGCTTAGAACGATGGCGTTGAGGTCGTGCACTAGTTTGAGTTGTAGGGTTACGTCACGACCAAACCTTAGTGATTGGTGAAAGAGCCAGAGTGGCTCTTGGCAGATCCAATAGTTTTAAACTTCAACAGAGTATCCACCTTCAAGGAAGTTAACGCTTGTCAATGGAGAGTGGCCAGACTCTCTGTACAAATGAAATGTACGAGAGTCTGGTAGGACCAGGCTACAATATACCATGTTGAGTTAGTAAAAGATCATTTTGGATTTAAAGAATCAATATCAAATGATATATGAATGATGTTCAAATGATGATTGCGATTAATCCGAAAATTTATATTTTTACCCAGCCTCCCCAATACTTAAAAATGTAATAAACATCACAGTACATGTCACACAACTAATATTGCAATGCATCACAATATTATAATTGGATTGCAATCGAAACTGTGCCAGATGCATGCAGATTTTTGTCTTTCAGTACAAATGCTTTGTAATGTTATGCTCTCTATTCAAGTTCAGGTTTGTTAAACTTTGGCCAATTTGGTATTCAGATTGATTAATTTGTCACAGATTGATCTCAGGTCAATGTACTGTAATGCATACAATAGATATTTTGACACATTGAATTCATTATTCTTATTTGTGATTTGTCATTTATTAAAAGCAGATGCTAGCTTGACTTCGTTGTGGGGTCCAAAATAGTGTTGCATTCATAAATCTGTAATGACCATCCATTGCATCTGTATTCTTTTATGTTTCGCTTGGCATTTGTCCAGTTCTGTGTCTCTTAGATAGAATTGCATTTTTCACTTCATCATTTTAACTGTGGGAAATTAAATTATGACCACATAAATCTTATATAATATTTTGAGAAAGAATAATAATAATTTGAAATATGATAGTATTGGCACAGCCCTACTCTAATATAAAGCAGTTAGAGCAGAGGTCTTGTCCACAAGTGGTGGTCAGCAATCAATTAAAAAGTCTGCATTAAAACCAGCCCATCGGTAATGATTGTGCTGATATAGATTTTAGTAATATCCTTGTTAAATGGGCCTTGGGGATCTGGATCTTTAACTAGAGCAGGCCTGTGGAAAAGCTTGGCGTCAGGGTCATTTAAATTGTTAATAGGGCCTTAAACGGGGAAGAATATTTTATATCATTATGAGCATGAAGCCGTGATCGTAAGCATGGAGTCTACTTATTTATTTATTTATTTAGTTTTTTTCTTCTTCTCATTCTCGAATGCCTGTTTTTCACAGCTACACCCTCAATTTACAGAATGTCAGCGTCCTCATTAAAGCGTGTGATAATTAATTAGCACCTCATTAAGTAGACATGTATCCAAAGTGATGCTTGCAAAAGAATAAATGACTATAATTCATGCTACGCTTCATGTGTATAGTTTTTTTGCACATAATGATGACCTGTAATCTAAATGTAATGCATCTTGGCGTCAGTATTTTGTGTGTTGTTGTATATAACAATTAAAACACCTTTTTAATGCCACTGTTAAAGGGTTAGTTCACCCAAAAATGAAAAATATGTCATCATTTTTCTCATATTGGTCTAAACGCAAAAGATATGTTGGTGTTGTTGTTTTCCATACAATGAAAACCATTGTTTTTTGACCTCACAGACTTTAATTCTTATGGGCAAAACCTGAAATTCTTCAAATATTTTCTTTTCTGTTTTGGAGAAGAAAATTAGCCAGGTTTTGAACATGAGAGAATTTTCATTTTTGGGCATAGTTTCCCTCTATGATGTCAAGTGAGAAGTCATCGAGAATGTCTACAATGACGAGTGAGAAGTTTTTCGCTCTATTTTTTTCTTCGTAGAAAAGGAAGCAAGGAAAATCATGTTGTTTTCCCTTTCTCACAGAGTGTTTGTTTTTCTCCAGCCAAACTCTCTGCTCAAACCTCTTCCACATTCTTGTTTAAGTCTCAAATATACGAATAGAGAGGAGAGACAGATAGATCAGATTATTAGTGAAACATAAACGGAGACAAACCGATATATCAAAAGAGGAAGAGAGCCGTGGAATTGTGGGTTGGTAAAGTTCCTCTCACCCGTGGGATGTGGTGTACACACAGCTAATCGTCCAACAGTGTGTGTTTTTGTGTGTATGTGTGTGTGCTTTTGGAGCTCATTCTTAATGGCAACATCAATTTGCGGTCCCACAACTAAGAGAAATATTTATCTTTGCGCTCATGCACAGGGGAAAGAGAAACCAGAGTCCATAATGTGTTTAACAGAGTGTTGGCCGCAGGAATATTACATTATACAGAGTTTGGTTTTAACAGCTTTTATTCCGTGTTTTTAGTGGCACAGGAAGACACCATGGAACGGTTTTATGTAGTTAGTCAGCCAGCCCATCTGTTTCTTGATTTTGTGGAAATTCTTTTATGTACCTGCTCTATTTCCCCACTCATATTTCTTTTGTATTCATTTGCATTCACTTCGCTTACATTAGGCTGAGTCTTAACCTACGTGGATAGCAGCAATTGGAATCAGTGGAGATAGAGAAGCTCACAAGCCTTGAATAGGAGACCTTGATTCTGAATATCTTGATATCAAGAAAGCAGTTACAACACAAAGGCGTCAGAGAAATATTTCAAAGTTTTCTATTGTACTTTTTGTCCATAGCGACTTCGTTTTTCTCCCTCCTGTTTATTTGTATCTTGTTGAGCTTAGATTATAGCGTGCTGACAGGATTGTTTCATTTGCGCTAGACCCCTTCATGTCAACGGTCTCATCTATCATCTGAAGTGATATATGAGCAAGCGTGTCTGAGCGCATGTGTATTGCATTGTTGCCATTGTGGCCGTGTCACATTCATTTGTTTAAGGCCCCTTTCGCACTGGACAGAGACAGATAGCGGTGCTTAATTTTCTTTACACAAGATTTCCACTCATGGGTGGGCGGCAGCGTGTCTCAGGCTCGACGACCGTCCATGGTTATGATGGTTATTAATATCTCTATTCGCTCTTTTAATCTGGCCTATCTGTCACATGCGCTGTGACTGCTCTATCTAATCTGAGTATCCTTCAGTCTGTCCTCAGTCTGATTGGAAATTAATGAAGGCAAGAGACGCGCGTGTAACCACGTCTTGTGTCTGTCTTTCTTGTTTTCTGATATTTAGTGCTAGCGCAGATGTGGCCCGTTCTTCTGTTCCTCGAGCGTCAAGCTGACTCTTTGAGAGCTGCACCTGTGTAGCGTAATCCAGTCATGAGTGTGTTGTTTACTCACAATTGTTTGGTGCATTTGAAAGCGTAGCTTTGATCCATGCAAAGATTTTTCACTTCACTTTTTTTTTACTCTCTTCCTCTCCAGACTGCTAATGTGGTTTCTACTTATAGTGGAAAGGATTTTTCAGGAAGAAGGGAGGGTGGGATTTTTGTTTTGTTCAGGTTTTTTTTTTTTTTTTTTGACCCTTGGGATGTGAATATGACAGTGACCATGGACAGGCTTGTCAGACGCCATGTATGAGATGTTTATCTAAGTGCGAGCGAATAAATGGGTGTACGTCCGTGACAGATGAAATGTGTTTATAAGCAAGCAGCTGAATATTGCATGTGCTGTTCGTGCTCGGTGTGATGCGGCATGCTGGGATATGCAAAATATTTAAGTCAGCATATTGGTGAGAAGGAGATGTAGTTTGAGATCCCTAGACATCAGAGATCATGGTTGTAACTAGACTTTTACATGGGTGTTGCTAGGTGGTTGCTATGGTTTTTGACTGTTTTTTGTTTCAAAGAACCCACTTCAAGTTTCTGAAATCCTGATATGTCCCTCCTTCATAAGTCTTTAACTTAAGACAAAGTCAAAAAATGTTTTAAAGGCAAGACATTACAGGCAAAACCATGGCTATTTTGGGCTATTTTGCTTCCATGGCATCACGTTCTCATGTGACCGAAACGTTTGCCACAGTTTCATTAAAGCATTGGTTTTATCTTACAATTGGTGGTTCCCCTTCATTGTTAGAGTGTGTAGCCCTGTTTGAAGTGTTTCCCGGACTAGAAAGAAAACATCCAAAATGTAAATTTATGATTATTTGTATTATCTTTGATTTATTTGCATCTGTAGATTTAAATTACAATACAAATATTTAAAGGCCATTTAAAAAAGATTTCTCTACTTGATTAGCACTTATGTTCAACAAACTTTTATTCCTTTCTATATTCTGAAAGATTTTACAAAATGTTTTGTTTATATAACATTCACCTGATTTATATATCATTGTATTTCTATAAAACAATTTTTTTGTTGTTGTTGTTTTTTTGAGCGCGCTGTTGGCAGTATTTGGAGAATGTATGAAGTTAGTATTTTTGTATTTATGGAGTTATATAAAGATATCCCAAATCCTCTAAACACAAATTACTTGAAAATGTCACCAAAAGGAACTTGGCTTTATCCAGTGTTCAGATTTTTGTTCTGGAAATGTATGCAAATCAGTGCATATTTAATTACATAATGAATCATTTGCATATGTAAAAAAACATTTCATAAAACTTGTAATACAAAACAATTGTCTTAAAGTACTGTGATTTAATAAACTGGGGAAAGTATGGCAATATCTATTAGTCAGACATTTTACACTATTCACCTGCAGTGTTAAATACAAATTTAGGAATTTATTCGCCAAATGTGTTTCTATCGAAGTTTATATGCACGTCTTCTTACAGAATAAAATTATTATTATTATTATTTTTTTTTTTAACTAGTGCCATACAAAAAAGGTCCACTGTCTATTATCAGTAGTCTTACTATGTATTAATTACAGCTCACATAGAAGTCACTTTCAAACTAGGCAGCTTTCTGTTCTGTTAGCAGCTAACTTGAACCTGTATTAAAATCTGCTTAGGGAAATCTTTCGCTCTCACTCAAGATTCCTGATCGTGTGGATTCCTATTAAAATGACCGGATGGCCTGGAAAAAAAATCAAAGATCAGGAGTAAATGTGCTTGCATCTTAAGACGGCCTAAACAACATTTTGTGTTTTTATTTCACCCTGTTCCTCCTCTTATCCTCTACAGAGCAAGTGGGACAGGAGATCCTTGCCAACCTGAACAGCGACCGTGAGAAGATTCAGAGATCCCGCGACCGGGTGAGTTTACAACCACAAACACACTCAAACAACTCCTGAGACAGTCCTCGGGAGGCTACACTCAAACAGAACAAAAACACACACTTTTCTCACTAAGCAATTACGCAGGCTTACAAATACTTGACTTGATCAGATCTTGGCTCTTTGGGATGACACAAAGTGCCCTAGATCAGACACTTGACAAGAGGACAGGAGCACACTCAAGTGCAGGCAGTTAACACCAGATCGCACCTCTCACGCATTAGCATAGCAGGCCTGCTGGAGTGATTGATTGATTGAATGTACAGAGAACAGAATGTTTGACACAGAGCACAGCACCAATAAGAAGCCTTTGTAGTTGTCCTGTCTCATGTGGTGAGGTCACGCATGATGCAAGACTGTCTAAACGGGCATAGATGGACAACAAACACCTCCGGACAGAACAAGGGTTTGTTCTCTGTTCTTCCGGCTGCTATAATTCTGAAAGTCTTTCCGCAGCTACATGTGTGACTGTGCTGGACACTAGATACTTTTCCTGATATATATTTTAATAGTGGTCCCAAAAAATATTTGTACATTTAAGCCACATTTAAAAATAACAGAATTTCACTGCAAAATAAAATGAAAATAGCTTATAAATTGTGGTAATCTTTCCAGTTGATATAAAGCTGATTTTTAGTTTATGTAGATATAGGTGCCCTGGCCTAAAATAACTGTATTTCTATAGGTTTAAAATGTATGACCTAAAAAGCTTTTTTTTTTGTAAAATGCATTTCTTAAAATGGTCTGCTTGAGCTGTCTTTTTTCAATTATTTATTTTTATTTATTTTTTTCTAATTGCCACTGTGGCTGCACGATAATGGTTAAACTGATAATCACGATTATTTTGTTCAAAATTATAATCGCGATAATTAATTGATTATTCTCATTTGAGAAACTACAGAGAAAGAGAAGAGACAGTTAACGGTTTATATATATATATATATATATATACAGTGAGGAAAATAAGTATTTGAACACCCTGCTATTTTGCAAGTTCTCCCACTTAGAAATCATGGAGGGGTCTGAAATTGTCATCGTAGGTGCATGTCCACTGTGAAAGACATAATCTAAAAAAAAAATCCAGAAATCACTATGTATGATTTTTTAACTATTTATTTGTATGATACAGCTGCAAATAAGTATTTGAACACCTGAGAAAATCAATGTTAATATTTGGTACAGTAGCCTTTGTTTGCAATTACAGAGGTCAAACGTTTCCTGTAGTTTTTCACCAGGTTTGCACACACTGCAGGAGGGATTTTGGCCCACTCCTCCACACAGATCTTCTCTAGATCAGTCAGGTTTCTGGGCTGTCGCTGAGAAACACGGAGTTTGAGCTCCCTCCAAAGATTCTCTATTGGGTTTAGGTCTGGAGACTGGCTAGGCCACACCAGAACCTTGATATGCTTCTTACAGAGCCACTCCTTGGTTATCCTGGCTGTGTGAGCCCAGCCTCGACCCATCTTCAATGCTCTAACTGAGGGAAGGAGGTTGTTCCCCAAAATCTCGCAATACATGGCCCCGGTCATCCTCTCCTTAATACAGTGCAGTCACCCTGTCCCATGTGCAGAAAAACACCCCCAAAGCATGATGCTGCCACCCCCATGCTTCACAGTAGGGATGGTGTTCTTGGGATGGTACTCATCATTCTTCTTCCTCCAAACACGTTTAGTGGAATTATGACCAAAAAGTTCTATTTTGGTCTCATCTGACCACATGACTTTCTCCCATGACTCCTCTGGATCATCCAAATGGTCATTGGCAAACTTAAGACGGGCCTTGACATGTGCTGGTTTAAGCAGGGGAACCTTCCGTGCCATGCATGATTTCAAACCATGACGTCTTAGTGTATTACCAACAGTAACCTTGGAAATGCCAGCTCTTTTCAGGTCATTGACCAGCTCCTCCCGTGTAGTTCTGGGCTGATTTCTCACCTTTCTTAGGATCATTGAAACCCCAAGAGGTGAGATCTTGCATGGAGCCCCAGTCCGAGGAAGATTGACAGTCATGTTTAGCTTCTTCCATTTTCTAATGATTGCTCCAACAGTGGACCTTTTTTCACCAAGCTGCTTGGCGATTTCCCCGTAGCCCTTTTCAACCTTGTGGAGGTGTACAATTTTGTCTGTAGTGTCTTTGGACAGCTCTTTGGTCTTGGCCATGTTAGTAGTTGGATTCTTACTGATTGAATGGGGTGGACAGGTGTCTTTATGCAGCTAACGACCTCAAACAGGTGCATCTAATTTAGGATAATAAATGGAGTGGAGGTGGACATTTTAAAGGCAGACTAACAGGTCTTTGAGGGTCAGAATTCTAGCTGATAGACAGGTGTTCAAATACGTATTTGCAGCTGTATCATACAAATAAATAGTTAGAAAATCATATATTGTGATTTCTGGATTTTTTTTTTAGATTATGTCTTTCACAGTGGACATGCACCTACGATGACAATTTCAGACCCCTCCATGATTTCCAAGTGGGAGAACTTGCAAAATAGCAGGGTGTTCAAATACTTATTTTCCTCACTGTGTATATATATATATATATATATATATATATATATATATATATATATATATATATATATATATATATATATATATATATATATATATATATATACACACACACACACACACATAACAGGTTTGAAATTAACTTTCACCCACCGGCCATTTTGGTAACAAAATTTAAGTTACCGGCCATTCAGAACTTCTACTTGAAGAGATTCCCCCCTTCCATGTAAAGCTCTCTGAGTGCCGAGAAAAGTGCTATATAAATGTAATAATTTATTTGTATTAATATTCTACTAGCCAAAAAAATTAATTTCACAGCTTATTTATATAAGGCTATATTCAAATTTGAATTTCATACATTAATTTCTTATTCAAACAAAATCCTGTGTGTGTGTGTTCAAGTAAGCCAGAATTGCGCAGATTCTGCGCAATACGCTGTATTTAATAGATCATGATGAATCTGCACAGATTTGGCTTACACGAATTTCCCCAGCAAAGTGAGTAAACATAATAACATGACAAATTGGCCTGTGTTTTGACAGCGTTACCCACCAAAGTTCATTTTTAGCCGCATTTAGCGGGTTGGCGGGTGTTAATTTCAAACCATCAGACTTCATTTAAACAACTATGACAACTTCCTCAGACAGCAAGTCAATACAAATGGCATGATTTAACGTTAGATGAGTGCTTGTGATGCACTTCACATTAGATCTTCTAAGCGACACATTTCGGTTGCAAATGAGACAAAGTACAGATCGCTCAGCAAATTCGTACTGCAAAGAAAAATAGTCTACTTGTTGATGCACACTGAAAACGGTCAGTGGCTGTCGTTTTCAACTGATTCACATTATGAAAACTGGTAAAAACTTAAACTTCAAAAAATAGAACCGTGAAACTCATTTAGAGAGATTTAGTCACATACACACCACAAGTGGCTTGTGAAGAAACAAGACTGGCTGTATAATAATTTCATGCAAACAGAATATCGCTGTGGAGATCAGTGCTTTTTCCGCACTGTAGATTGCACAGATTAAGTAAAACACTGGGCATAAAATGTAAGAGAAAAGCTCTGTTTGGGTGATTTGGGAGATTTAAGCTATTTAGATCTGGCAACCACAAACATCAACGCTAGTGGGGACTTGTTAACATTAACAATGCAAGATAATGCAGATGTCTAATAAAAAAAAGCGTTTTCAGAATAAAAAATGAGCGGGCATATATCGCGACGATTTTTTTAAAATTAATCGAGAGGCAGATATCGTTATCGCGATTAAAATACGATTAATCGTGCAGCCCTTATTACCACTTTGTTATTTTGTCTTATTCAATGACATACATATTTTTTTTTGTGTGTGACTTAAGTGTCCATATACTTTTTGTGGCCACTCTAATATATGCAGAACATGTAATAATAAATGTAATATATCCATCATTTCTCGATTTAACTTGTTTCTCACTCTCAATTCAATTATATCTAATTGAATTAGATTTTATATACGCATAATTTAACACACACACACACACACACACACACACACACACACACACACACACACACACACACACACACACACACACACACACACACACACACACACACACACACACACACACACACACACACACACACACACACACACACACACATGTACAGTATACATACATATATACACATATGTATATATACCCAGCCGTATCGATTCACTTAGTTTGAAAGGTGATGATATAGAGGGCTGTTGCAAGCTTTTTTTGAGTGTCACTCCTCCTACCAGGTATCAAATGTCTGTCCCTACATACTCATCCCATTTTTACTCCCCCCTCCTTACTTCAACCTTTATTTGTTACTTTATCCTCTGCATGTATAATCGTTATTACCTTTCCATATCTTAGTCCATCCCTCCTATTTTGTTTGTCCCTGCCGTGTCCACTGTCGTAGTCTTACCTCTGTCTCTTTTTTTCTCTTTCTTTCCTAAAGACTGGTATAGAGAGCTCAGTCAGGGGCCTCTCTGATGGCTTCTTATGAAGGATGCTTAAAGATCACAACATGGCAGTTGGGCAGGCAGCTCATTTCAAAGGAAATAAAACATTTCCTTTCAAAGGTCTGCTGTCTATGGAGAATAGCTCTCCTTCCCTGGAGCCCCGACTGGCCCTCACACTTTAAAGACAGGAAAAATGGAGAGGAGAAAAGAAAAGAAAGCATGATAAGAAGACATTAGATGGAAAGAGCAATAAACTGCTTTTTGAGAGAAGGAAACGGCAGATGAAAGAGTTTTTGGAGTGTCTCTTAACAATCAGTTCACTCAGTCTCTTTCAAACAGACGCACACAAACACTAAGAGAGACCTAGTGCCTTGCAAGCAGCTCTATTACTATTGCTCATCCTCAGTGAACAAGCTTTTGAACAAGCCTCTAACCCTAACTTTAAGTTTGACACATAACTTATCCCACACCTACTTGAGTAGTGCTATTACGGTTACAAACAATCAGAATTAACATTAAAATGAGTGGAAAAATCCCATAGACTAACGACTCTAATTCCACTGACTTCAGGTCGTTCAATTCAATTCATAGTTTGGCTTCTAAAAAACTAAGTGTAGCATTTTGTCCTGCAATTTGATTTGCTTATACTAGCATTTCAAAATGGACCCAAAATTGTCAATTAGGAACAAACTGCCATTTGTATTCCAGAGTTCTGTTCAAATTGGCATTTCCGAATGTCAAATGTAATGTTTTTTGCATGATAAACTTTAAAATAAGTTGGACATAAATGTTTACTTCAGGTTGTTTTCAGGTTTCGTGGTCCGTATTTTTTACTCCGAGACATGGATTACATCATTACAATGTTGCATTTTCTCCCTGGTTTGGTAGACTTTGACAAGACATTTTAAAACAGACCAAAATTTGTTATTCGTATGAGCGGGAATTATAAAAATATTATTAGAAGTCACAAAGATTAAACGATTATTAGAGTCTTGATTGACCAAATTTCCTCTCATGTAAATGTTGGTTTTTAAAATGTCTTGATGTATGGCCAATATTCCTGTTTCTGGTTATGCTACAATAGTTGTTTGTGGTATTTTTCTTTATTTAGGTTTAGGCCTGCGTGACTGTGACTCTTAACTCTATTCAGTGAAATTTAGGCATTGAATCAAAAGCTACTGGGAATCATCTTACCAAGACCATTTGCTAGTCTGTAATCGGACTCTGCTCTAGATCTGCTGTACTGGTAATCTCTTTTGTTGTTGGTCTTGTTTTGGGTTCCTAATTCACGGAGAGCTCCACCGTGTGTTTTCATGCTGTCACAACTTTGACCAGAGAGTGAAACAGAGAGGGATTTTGGGAAAAGCCAAGGGAGCTCTCATGGGACAGATTCATCGTTGAGAGAGACATCAGGCAGCTCTTGGGCTGTTGGTGATGCCAGAACCCAAACACGCCTAAAACCACATCTGTCCCTGAGCCTGCCCGCTAACATACACATACACACACACACACACACGCACACATAAACATGTCCCCGCTGACTGTGAGGACAGAGAAGGAGGCTTTCTCAAGGAGGCTAGCCAGAGTCACGTATCTGACGGCTGCCAGAACTCTGGCTTTACTTCCATAGCAATGTCAGCATTCCTAAACACACACACATACACATCTCCAGATGGATGCCTTTTACTTATGCGTCCCGCTACATGAGCCATATATTGAATATTAAACATATACACATTTAAAAGAGGAAGGAAGTGTTGCAACAAACAGGAAATAAAGTTACTAAATGAATGAAAGTTAATTTTAGTAGCTTCTCTCACTAAAGTAGACATTCTAAAGCCCTATTTGGACGGTAATTGTTTCTCATGGGGTTGTAAGGTACTTTCAACATTAACAGGGGTTAGTCGGTGATTTTATTGCTGCCCGAATCCAGAATGTCAGTGTTTTCCTCCCACCACCCACGTAAAAATCCCTGGCTGAATTACTCATTGTTTTTTGACAAACACCAAGGTCGTGTGGTAATTTAATTGCCGTCCGTATCCACATCACTGAGTTTACAAGAAGAGATCAGTTAAAACTTCTCTGTTTTAAATCCTTTTTGACCACTGCCGAGCACAGCACAGTTGCGCTTCGCTGTAATTTGGATGCATTTGAAAGATGTAGCCTATACTTTTATAACTGAAATGCTGGAAATTATTTGTCTAAGAGAAAACAAGCATGTAAACATTTAAAATGGGCATTTGTCATGGCAGCAATTATGTACATACAAATATAAACCAAGCAGCTTTATGCTTACCTCATGTAAATAAGTGCCTGTATTAAAGGGGTCTTTTATGACCTTTTACAAAGTCTTGGTTTTGTTTTTGGGGTGTACTTGAATATGTTTTCATGCTTCATGCAAAAAAAACACATTATTTTTAACGTATTGTTGCATTATTATAGCTCCTCTCTCCCCAGTCTGGGCAAACGTGCTGTTTCGATGAAGCCCCTCCTTCCGAAATACAAAATGTGCTGTGATTGGTTATCTGGCCCAGTGTGCTATGATTGACACCGCATAGTGTGTGTTCGGGAAATATCCCGCCCCTTCATAACAGCAAGCTCCACTCACTCAGATGTAAATAGCGGCAATTCCAAACCAATGCAGGCCTGATTTAGACTTAATAATAATAATAATAATAATAATGATAATAATAATGTTAACAAACGAGGATCATGCCGAACGGATTTCATTCACAGATTTTCTTAGACGCTTTAGATGCAATGTTATACACCATTTAATCGTGATATTTGTTGGAAAACTATGGTAATTCAAACAGTAATCGACACCTTTTTTGTGTATTATTTGGGCGCGGATCATTTAAATGAGGAACATTATGACTTCATAAGATCCGGAAAAATCGCGTTGTAGTCCAAACGAGTCGTTCGTTGTAGTTCTTGAAAAGTGGATTCTATTAAATTAAATATATCTCCCTTTGGAGTGGACTTTGAGCATTGCAACCTTGCAGATCTAGTTTATGCTCAAACAGCAACATTACACACCAACTAAAGTTGAAAAAGTGAAAAAGCATAATAAGATCCCTTTAAATTATTTCTGCTAATTTCCATATTTTTAAAATGACATCCATCATTTTGAGATAAAATACAACAGAAAACCAATTTAAATATAGCGCGTCTATCTTCCTATTTTTAAACAGGAGATTTAAATAATAAATAGGATATTATTTTCCTATTATTAAATGAAATATGAATTTATTCTTATTATTCCAAGCATACAGCATTTTATTTACAGCAGACAAGCATGCGACTGACCACGTGAGCAGGGCTTTCCCGGGTTCGTAGAATCACAAAACTCGCTCCTCCACCGTGAATTTATCGCCATTCTAACGCATGAGTTTTATCACTGAGGTGCCATGTGAATTTAATTTTACGGACATCCACATGAGAAACTATTACCGTCCAAATAGGGCTCAAGCCTATTTTTATTGCACAACTGTAACATGACCTCTCTAACATGGACATTGTCTCTTTTTCTCTCTCTTCTTCTCTCAGCTGAGAGAGACGGACGCTAACTTGGGCAAGAGCTCTCGGATCCTGACCGGCATGCTGAGAAGGTAAGAGTAAGGTAGGGACTGTTTCTGATACCTCTCAATGGATGTGTTTGACAGTGGTCCTATACCATCCACTGCATGAACACACAAATGAACACACTTATTGTTATGCACTGTGTTGCATAGCATGAATCTAAATGGTCTTCTGAGTAATTAGTAGTTCAGTAAAATCCAATGACCCCAAACACCAAACTTCCATGGAAGCAGCACATTTTTGTCACATTTTAAATCATTATTATGAGGGAAATTTTGTGGAATTCTGTATTTAAATATGCAGGGTTCCCATGGAAACCTTTTGTAAGTATTGCACTTTTTTTATTTGCAATTTTGTGTTTGCGAACAACTGGAAACATCTTGGAAATCCACATTTTATTTTATACTTTCTGTTTTTTTATAGGTTTATAAGTTTTTTGTTAAAAGAAGAAGTTTCTTATGCTTATCAAGACTGCATTTGTTTGATCAAAAATACCGTAAAATAAAATAAATATAATATTTATTTAATATTTTTATATAAGCTTTTTATTTGTTCTTGTGATAAAAAAGCTGAATTTTCAGCAGCTATTACGTCAGTTTTCAGTGTCACATACTGGGACACACCAAGCTGGTCTGCCGCCAGGGAATATCGGGCCGTTTTTGTGCTTAGTTTTTTCAGTGTGTTCCGCAGCATTGGCTCTAGTCGGATGCCGTCTGGGTTTCTTGGGCCAATTCAGCATGTTGAATTAGCATCGGATCGTCGGTGAGAGAGAGAACTCTGATTCGCTGTTCAGCTTAGCGAACGAGTCAGTACAAGAGAATAAAAGCGTGATGAAAGTGAGCAAAGAAATAATTTTACGTCATCTTACCTGAGCATTTGAATGCACAAATATTTTCATAATAACATGAGCCGCCTGGAATGAAAAAAGTGATCAGCGTGATAGATATTCAAAATGGTAAGAGAGTGCTGCTTTGTATTTCTGTAGTCCTAGTTTCAGTTTCCCTTTTTGAATGATGAAAATAGACTGCTGATATAGACAGATATTTACTACACGCAGGGGGAAAACACACATGCTAGTTGACAGTCACCTTAGTCCTTTTGGTGTGTTCAAACGCAGATTTTTGGCCGAGATGTAGCCGACGAGATGCGACAACACAGTCAGCTTTCGTCACCACTAGTTCTTTGACATCGGAGCAGTGGGCAGCCATGTTTAGTGAGGAGCGATTGGGGGTCATTTCGGTAATTTCAGTCATTTCCTGCCTTTATTTTAGAATCGAACCTGCAACCTTCGGGTTACCAGCCTGACTCGCTGTCCCCTCAATAAAGTTAGTTTTAACAGATAACAATGCCCAAGTCTTTGCTGTAAGTTTTGATTAATGCATCCTTGCTGAATACAAATGTGTGTGTGTGTGTGTATATGTGTATATATATATATATATATATATATATATATATATATATATATATATATATATATATATATATATATATATATAATGTATATATGTATATGTATATGTATATATATATATATATGTATATGTATATATATATATATATATATATATATATATATATATATATATATATATATGTATATATATATATATATATGTATATGTGTATATATATATATATATATATATATATGTATATGTATATATATATATATATATATGTATATATATATATATATATATATATATATATATATGTATATGTATATATATATATATATATATATATATATATATGTATATGTATATATATATATATATATATATATATATATGTATATATATATATATATATTTATTGTGTGTGTGTGTGGTTGTAGTTTATATATTTTTTTTATTTCAGCACATTTTAACAATATTATTTAATGAATCACGGATGTTCAGATTCAGAGTTCTGGCTTCTACAGGCACAGATTCAATGTGAGCATAGTCATCATGCAGTTGGGTTTTTTCAGCACTCATCTGCTCTAAAGCAGGTCTAGCGTTCCTCCCACTATTTTGTCTCTATGTAGTATCGGCTTTAAACAGCAGAACTCATCATTCATATCAGCAGGTTGATGAGATATTGGCTTTTTTCCCTGTGTGGTAGATGTGAGATAACTGAAGAAATGCACAGCTTCTCTCTCTCTCTCTGTCTCTCTATTCCACTTACTGTTGTTTTCTCCACCAGCCTCATATCTCTCTCCTTCACACACACGCACAATTCAGTTGAACGTCTGTCACATCTCCGCTTTATAAAGTGCCTTTGCGCCATTGCCTGAACCGTGACGGCAAGGTTTTGTTTCTTTTTTTCTTTTTTTGATTAAGAGTAATATGTAAATGACACCAGCTAAATTTAAAACCCCGGGTCCAGGAAGGAAGTGCCAATTGAAATAGATGCTTCAGTGGTCGTAGACAATCAGGACGTGTGCGGCGAGCGAGAGGGAGAGGAGGAGAGACAGAGAGAGAGCAAGATGCCGGAGACGTAGACTGTAACCAATATTTCTGCATATGTCTCCATTTTGTCAAGTCTCATTAGAGGGGCCGCGGCCGCCCGGTGTCACAGAAGCTGTCCAGAAATCATTCATCATCCTCCTTTCCTTCCCACCTCCCTCTGTTTCTCTCTTATTCCATCCCGCCCCGCCACTAAGTAAATAACATGCACTTATTTCAATGTTATCATATTAATGTTAAAGTTCAGCTGTCACCTAATGGGAAGACTAAATCAGACGTAGCATTTAAGCAATGTAGTGCTGCAGCGAGGCCGCCTCAAATCAGGATTTATGAGCTTTTGCATGCGCGCCGTCTCCCTTCAGCCCTCTGCCTTTCTGCATGAAGGCCCACCGCACCCCCAGTTCTTCCTGTCTTCTCTCTCTCTTTTACTCACTCTTTCTCTGTATCTTTCTTCCTAACTTGTTTTTAGCTTTCTGCTTGACAAAAGAGTAAATAAAGCCTTCCCACACATATTACATTTGTGTTGCATCTCAAAGCCATTTGCAACAGAAAAGTAGCAAAAACAACAAATAGATGTTTTGGTTTTTTTTTTTTCTGGCCTGTTTTTCATCTTTATGAATTTTCCTGGCTTTCATTTAATTCCATGCTTGCTTAGCCCTTGGACATTTGATTAATAGCACAGTATATTACATATTACTACTACATATTACTTTTTTAATCTAGTATTTAATTTTTTTTTTTGTTATTTATAAACTATTATGATTTTTTGTATATTTTCATTTAGTTTTTTTTGTTCAGTTTTCATTTTAATTGTATTTTTTATTTATTAATGTGCTTTTGTCATTTTTTGACAAAGATTTTTAATATTTCTATTTAACTACAATGCATATTATTTATTTCTGTTTTAGTACTTTTATTATTTGTCTTTTTCATCTAATATTTATATTTTATTTTATTTAGCTTTCAATGACAAATATTTTTAATAATTTTAGTCTTAGTTTTAGTCACTTCACACAAAATCACTTCACAGTGTATTTATAAATATTCTTGATCATGAAAATTTATTTTAGACAAATTATAAACAGAAGTTAAAAAATAATCTAATTAAACATTTCCAGTTTTTTCTTTTTTTTTGGTTAGCAATCACTTAGCAAAATAACAATTTCGCCTGCTAGCTTTGCATAATGTTAACTGGTTAAGAAAAGAGCTTTTGATAAACAAGTCTACATTTTTGATAAGTCATTGAGGAGGGGGGATAGGATCGTTCACAGCAGTGATAAGTTTTGTACAATCAGCACTCATTTTCTTCAGAAAATGTAAAAATCTGCACTTGCATTTTCACTTTTCTGGGTCAATGGCGTTTGGATTTGTATTTTTCTTAAATGACTGTACAGTGTGATTTAATTCTATGCTCGCTCCGAGTAAAGATGTGAGGGTAATTTAAATGAAAGAGAGGTGAACTTGACTCCCTGTGGCTCTACGTTACTTGATAATCTCCTTTGGCCTTTGTACACACACTCACTTACTCCAGGTTGTGTTTGTCATGGTGAGGTTCACAGGCTCTAAGCAGTATGTTGAGGACGGAGCATTAGCCCGCTGTGATAAATATTGTTGTAAGATGGAGACAGAGAGACCCGCGCGCTCCAGATGTTTACCCTGAGTGGAGAGCACTGTGTGGGTGAGGACAACTCCAGTCCAAATATGTGTACTCTGTTATACTTCCGATCTGAGGACGCTGCGTGCATTTTGAGCTCAGCTCATTTTCATCCCGACTTTCCAGAGTTCAAACAAATCTGTTTATAATACACTGGTATCAAATAAGAGATGCGTATCCCAAAAGGTTTCTAACAGAGGGATTTAAAAGTGACACATCTCTGATAGTCTGGTAATTCAGCTCTTAATCAAAGTAAACTCACATCATGATGGGCAAAGCAGTATTACTCTCCCAGTCATCTCGTCGCTCTCTCTCTCTTTCTCCCTGAGCAGACTACTGAGCTGGGCCGTCTCGTGCTCCAACTCGCTCTAAATTATTAATGGACAGCTTCAGAAACTCCTGAGGGTTTTAATTATATTGTCATGGTCATACTCATCTCATTAACTTTTAATGGCAATGCCTGCTTAAAGAAATCATAATATTATTAAAGAATAATCACACCAATTAAAACATTTGCCTTGATTGCGGATTGTTTAATACACAAGCCACTGGATTCAATCGAGTCTTCAAAGTAGCTTGGGAAGAGGGCTGAAGCATGCGTGAGCAATGTGACCTTGCATGAGAAGTTCTTATACTTGCAAACTAACAGTTGGAATTAGTTTGGTAGGTTTGTTTTGGAAGAGTATGTATTAACAAGACTAGAGCAGCACCCTGATGGCTTCACCTGTATTGATTTTTAAAGGGATAGTTCACACAAAAAAGAGCATTCTGTCATAATTTACTCAGCCATATTTTGTACCAAACCTGTATGACTTTCTTTTGATATATTGAAAAACATCTCAGCATTTTTTTGCTTCTGTTTTGTCCATAAAATGAAATTTGACTGGGTTCCATTGTTGTTTGGACACCAGCGTTCTTCAATATGTCCTTTTGTGCTCCACAGAAGATAGAATATTATGCAGGTTTAGAATGACATGAGGGTGAGTAAATGATAATAGAATATTGACTTTTAGGTGAACTTTCCTTTATACAGTAGGCCTGTTTACACCTTAATTCCAGTGTGATCAGATAGCGTTCCAATTACACCTGCTCATGTAAAATGCAATTTACATATTACATTAGAAGTTGTGTTAACTCAAACTTTCTGTCTTTTACTGAAGTTTAAAAACATTTAAAACAATGATTTCTTGCATTTCATTTTCCTTCAGTTAAGCAGAGAAAAAGTTTTAAAGCACTCTTTTTAGGGAGGGAAATTAGAGGGACAAGACTTCAAAGTGTAATCCCGTTAAATAATTTGTTAATTGGATATTGTTGATTTAAATTGCATGGACAAATTACAAGAGCTCATTATATTTTTTCTTTCATGTTGTGATCTGATCACAGTGCATCTTGAACCTTTCTTCTATGGAGAAGAGGAAAAATGTTTGTAACGACAGTTTTGACTTGCACTGTATGGATAAAAAAACTTTAAAAAAACCTAGAAATGTCTCAAAATATCTTCTTGTATGTTCCACAGAAGAAATAAAGTCTTATTGTTTTGAAGTAAATGAGTAAATTATGACAGAATTCATTTTGGATGAACTATCCCTTTAAAACGCATGTTAAGGGCAAGTGTAAAGAGTGCTATTTTTTTATTTTATAATCTTAATTTTTGTGAAGACTTTCACCTCAAAATGGCTGTGATGGCATCCTTACGGCTTCAGAGCTGGAGTATGGGTAAAGGCCTCCTGCTGATGTGGACAGAGTGCAAGAAAGCAAGAGAGAAGGGGTAGTGTTGGGATCAGTGCCCAGCGCAGAGCCTGCTCCAGCCTTCCTGGCCTTCCACGGAGACCAGGGGCCTGATACCGCATGCAGGTGGTCGAGTCAGTCGCCAAGCAGATCAAAAAGTCAAACCCCTGGGTGGACCTCCCTTTGAAATGGGAATGGGGCAGAAATATCAGACAGAAAACATAACCAAGCCCCGCACCGCAGAACAGCTCCATATTCATGGCCGAGCTTAGAGGAGCCAGGCCTCGATCTTCTGAAGGAGCCCACAGTACAGCTGGACACTGATTAAGACATCAGGTTTTCCATGTCTCTGGGCGCGAACACGGCCGCTTACTTCAGGTGTTGTGCGTTAATGTGCAAACAACGGGAGTGCCTTGCATGCCCCCCCCCCACCTCTTTATGAAATATTCATATTCATAACACATTACTTGTAAAGCAGAGTAGCTCCGACTTTGTACATCCCGAACAGCTGTAACACTTCTCTGTCACTAAGCGCTCTGATCCCAGCAGCGATTAGATCAGTAGACGTGGTATTGTGAGAGGTGAGCTACACTGTCACCTCTCTCTCTTCCTTGATTTTCCTCTCTGTCTCCCTTTGTTTCTACGTTCCAAGAGTCGTCATCGGCACGGCGTGATAGCAGACGAGAAAAAAAGGGGAGGGATTGTGGTGGGAGAAGGAAAAAAAACCCAGAATGTGGCTGTATTCTGGTGTTTGCCAGTCCCATTAAACAGACATTTGCAAACAATGTCAAGAGGGAGGAGATCAAAGCGCAAACCCCAGAAAAGCGGGAGCTCTGATGTCCTGAAGATCTCCAAATTTAGACTTCCACCCTATTGGCTCCCAGTCCCTCTCCCAGCTTGGAATATTAACGACGTGCTATGTAGGTCATATAATTAATGTGATTCAGGAGCACCAGTGGGCTGTTGAGGGATGCAAATAGAAAGAGTCATGGGGGCCCTCTTGAAGTCTTGTTATGAAGTTGAACAAAAAGATTTGATATTATTTTTAATTGGAGCTGAAAGATATAACAAATTATAGTTCAGTGTGTGTTTTCCCTCTTCTCGCTCGCCTTTTATTCTTTTATTTATTTGGCTTCTCCCTCGTTCTGCAAAGCGAGGGGAAAAGCCTCGTTAAGATGCTGGAGCCGAGAGAGCAGGGTGGAGAAGTGACGGGGGCACGGCTCTCTTTCTCCCACACACTCACTCCCATCCTCGCAAACAAACTCCTACACGCACTTCGCCGTATAGTTTTGTGCGAGTACGAAATTCTTTGACATCAAGGTCTGTTGTCAAAATCATAATGAACGGCTGATATAGACTGAAGGAAGAACAAAGATTGTTCTGAAGCGAAGTCGTAATTTCGCTCCGTCTAAATTTACCAACTGTCAAGGTGAGGCATTACTCTACAAACTAACCTTTATAATAATCCTGATGTTCTCTTCTATACACTTAAAGTCACGTGTTGAGAATCAAAAGGTGCTTAGTGCATCTGTTTTGCTGTTTTTGATTCTGTGATCAGTCATTTTCCCCTCCCCATTGAGTTTTTTCAGTGGCATGAGATCTTGAGCGAGCCAAAGTTCAAAATTTGGAGCAATTTCCATTGGTAACTGTCTCCAGAGCGGCAGGCCCCTCCTCAGGGGTGCTCTCTTCCCAGCATTTCTCTGATTTCCTTTCTGAGCAGCTGTGGCGAACTCCATAGCTCCAAAACCATGCTTCACCACCATAAATGTTGGTTTGGCTGATGCCATGAGAGTGCTAACTGTCACAGTACCAGTTGTTTGTACAGTCATGTGGGGTTGTCTTGGTGTTTGCTAGGCCTCTGAATTCCAGTAAAGATGGCACTGCAGCTTCATGCAATGACATTCAAGAAAATTCTGTGCTTCCAGTTTTTTGGCAACAGTTCGGGGAGATCCCGTTTCTGCTCCACATGACCATGCCCCTGTACGCAAATTGATGTCCGTAAAGAAATTATTTACTGAGTCTGGTGTGGAAGAACTTGACTAGCCTGCACAAAGCCCAGTTTTGAACCGCACTGAACAAACTCCTGACCTCAACCCCATTCACTTAAAATAAAGTATCCTTTATAATTTTCTTGTTTCAGTCAATTGTGGAGTGCCTCGAATGAATTAAAGTGAAGTGGCATTGATAAGTGTGTTTATACGTATCATGGAGCGTGGTGACGCGCATCTGCAAGATATACTGCCATAACTGAGTATCTTGTTTCTCTCCTGGTCACAGCTCTCGCAAAGGCCTTTTAGACGCTGGGGTGTTTTGTACCCTTCAGGAATGCTGCTTGTCAGGTTTATTTTGGACAGCAGATACTCTGAGCATCTTGTGTGTCACAACATTTCAGTTCAGATGTCTGGAGCTAACAGTCTTAGTCAGTTTTAGTCAAATGGCACTGTTATGAATGTGTGTGTGTGTGTGTGTGTGTGTGTGTGTGTGTGTGTGTGTGTGTGTGTGTGTGTGTGTGTGTGTGTGTGTGTGTGTGTGTGTGTGTGTGTGTGTGTGTGTGTGTGTGTGTGTGTGTGTGCACACAGACTAAAACTGACTAAGACTGTGTTAGCTCCAGGCACATGAACCTCATCTCAAAAATACAGTATTTACATTAGTATTGTGAAATATTATTGCAACTTAAAAATAACAGTTTTCTGTTTTTTATATATATATATATATATATATATATATATATATATATATATATATATATATATATATATATATATATATATATATATATATATATATATATATATATGGAATATAAATCTTTTGTAACATTATAAAGGTTATAGTAGTTTTTTCACAAATAAATAACTAGTTAAAAATATTTGAAATAAAATACCATTGTATTGGGGTATTTATTAACCTTGTCATTACCATGAGTCGACCATGGTCACAATGTCATTATCTTGTCAGATTTATGTTTTTGTTTAAGACAAGTTTCATGGGAAGAGACTTTCTCTGCACGTTGTTCATGCGACTTTTATATTCAATAATGAGTATTGATGGCTCCATAGTGTGTGTGTATTTGTGCATATACCATCAATGTGTAAAGCTGTAAAGTTTCATGAGCATCTAAATGAAGAGTTTGTTAGTGTATGTGTAGCAGGCTGCCGGAAAGTTGACAGGCCTCTGGATAAACCCCTGAGGCACACACACACACACACACGCGCACACACACACCTCAGCCTCATTACCCACTGCTGAGAGCATCATGGATAACAGTGACACTTAAACTCTGTCTCTCCCACTCCTATTAGTGTGTGCTGATTGCCTGCTTTGGAAAACACACACATGTTTGAGCTGCAAACAAACTCAGGACTGACATGCTAAGTGATGAGTTTTTACACTAGGGCTACATCATTCTGAAAGAGAGAAAATATGTATGTGTATATATCCTTTCCACCATACTAAAGCTAGCAGCATCTATTTAGCCTCCATTTTAGGGTAGGACATAATGATATAGGACAGGAATCAATCTTTTCTGGCATAAGGACCCCTCACCCAGATATTTGTGTCGTCTAAATATATATTTTAATATAATTATATTTAATTAATTTAATACATTACATTTATATTATATATATATTTAAAAATGTACATGAAATGGAATGTATTGCATTATCTGCTTTTTAAACTTTTAAACCATACATAAGTGATTAAATCATATTTATTTTAACCATACATTGTAATAACAGTTATAATATATTTTATAACTGTATGTATATAACTGATATATTAGTCCACAGACCCTCAGAGATGAAAAGTGTAGTAAGTAACATTACCATATTGGTTATGATATTTTTTTTTACGATGCTGTGGTGACTGAATGCTTCAGAACAATTGGTATTTTACCCTTGAAATAATCCTGCCTTTTACATCTTTACGTCAGTCGATCTTTTCCACTTTTCCAATTATTAAACTCAGTGGGGTCACTGTGTGTGACATTGGAGTGACGGGCTTCTCCTCCTCTGTCGTTTCCGACCTCGTAAAGGTATCGCTCGTCAGGGTGTTAGCTGCGCTGTTCTGAGATCAGTGACTACGTCCCCCTTGAAGTGGCTGCAGTGTCATTCCAAGGGCAGTGTGCCGTTTGATCTGGTGTCAGGCGGCTGTCGCTGCACAGGGCCCTGTGATTGTCCTGCGGGGAAGGAGACAGACATCACCTACCTACCTTCAATGGAAACTTCCTCTGGAACTTTTTGATTGACAGTGACATTCGTCATGGCGACCAACTTTTTTGCCCTCTGTTGTGTTTTCTGTTCTAATACATGCTAAGAGGGTGCATATTTTCTGTCTGGTCTAGTGAAACTGAAGCACTATGCGTGTGTTTTTGGGGTGAATTTGAGCATCCATCAAACATTTTCGAACAGTTAAACAGCTGTTTGGTATTAATATACACATTTTTGTGTAGCATTTTGCCTGCCGTTGCCTGCCGTTTGCCTGGATCTCAGAATTTTTCGGCTTATTGATGACATCAATATATATAGCTCTATTCAAACCTCTAAAATGGCAAATTTTCTTCAATCAAAAGAACCATCATCGCAGCTATTGTTGCCAATTTGATTTTAAATGTTTAATACAGGAACTATATATATATATATATATATATATATATATATATATATATATATATATATATATAATACAGTTGTGCTCAGAGTTAATCATACCCCTGGTAAATATGATCAAAAATGGTTGTAAAAAACAAATCTGCATCGTTTAATTTTTTTGATCTTTCATTCAAAAAATTGGCAAAATCCTAACCTTTCATTTAAGTAAAAGAATTGAAAGTGGGGGGGAAATCACATTATGAAATAAATGTTTTTCTCCAAAACATGTTGGCCACAATTATTGATACCCTTTTATTAAATACCTTTTTGCGATCTCCTTTTGCCAAGATAACTGCTCTGAGTCTTCTTCTATAATGCCTGATGAGTTTGGAGAACATCTGACAAGAGATCAGAGACCATTCCTCCATACAGAATCTCTCCAGATCCTTCAGATTCCCAGATCCAAGTTGGTGCGTCTTCTCTTCAGTTCGCTCCACTCATCAGGTCAGGGAACTGGGACGGTCATGGCAGAAACTTCAATTTGTGCTCCCTAACACATTTTTGTGTCGATTTTTTTGTTTGTTTTGGATCGTTGTCCTGATGGAATATCCAACCCACAGCCCATTATAAGATTTCTAGCAGAAGGCGTCAGGTTTTGATTTTTTTATCTGTTGATATTTGATAGAATCCACGATGCCATGTATCTGAATAAGAAGTCCAGGACCTCCAGCAGAAAAGTATGCCCACAACATTAAAGATCCAATGGTATATTAAATTTTACACATGGGGTACTTTTTATCCTTGTGTGCACCAAACCCATCTAGCGTTTTTACTGCCAAAAAGCTCTTTTTTTAGTTTCTTCTGACCACAGAACCCTGTGCCGTTTGAAGTTCCAGTCGTGTCTGACAACTGAATATGCTGGAGTTTGTTTTTGGATGAGCGAGGAGCATTTTTCTTGAAAACCTCCCAAACAACATGTGGGGATGTAGGGATTGTTTGATTATTTTTTTATTTTTTATTTTTTTATAGGCTTTCTGACCCCAAGACTCAACTAATCTCTGATTATTGAAGAGTCTTTGGCCACTCAAACTTTCCTCCTCACCGTGCATTAAGACAATATAGACACGTCCTCTTCCTGGCAGATTCGTAACATCTTTAGTTGATTATAACTTCTTAATTATTGCCCTGATGGTCAAAATGGGGATTTTCAATTCTTTAGCTATTTTCTTACAGCCACTTTCTATTTTGTGATGCTCAACAATCTTTTGCTGCACATCAGAACTATATTTTTTGGTTTTATTCATTGTGATGGATGATTAAGGGAATTTGACCTTTTTGTTTCCTCATATATAAACTCCTGTGAAACAAGTCAATAGCTGGATAATTTCATGTTCCTAGTCACCCTGGTGTGGTGACCCCCCCCCCCCTTCAATTCTTTTACTTCAATGAAAGGTTCGATTTTTGCCAATTTTTTGAATGAAAGATCAAAAGGATAAACGATGTAGATTTATTTTTTTACAGCCATTTTTGATCATATTTACCAGGGGTATGATTAATTCTGAGCACGACTATATATATATATATATATATATATTAGGGCTTGCATAGACTAGTCGAGTAGTCGATAGATCACAATAAAAGGCCACTCTAAAATGTGCAGTTTTATCACACAGTACAATGCCACAGATGTCGCAAGTTTTATAGGGATCGTGCAATTGGCATGCAGACTGCAGGAATGTCCACGACAGCGTGTTCCAGGTCCTGCCAATATCCAGCAACTTCGCACAGCCATTGAAGAGGAGTGGACCAACATTCCACAGTTCCACAGGCCACAATCAACAACCTGATCAACTCTATGCGAAGGAGATGTGTTGCACTGCTTGTGGCAAATGGTGGTCACACCAGATACTGACTGGTTTTCGGATTATCTCGGCAAAGGAGAAGTGCTCACTAACACAGATTTAGACCGATTTGTCAACAACATTTGAGAGAAATAGGCCTTTTGTGTACATAGAAAAAGTTCAGCTCATGAAAAATGGGGGCAAAAACAAAAGTGTTGCGTTTATAATTTTTGTTCAGTGTATATACTATATATTATAAATTTAATACATTTGTTCTATATATGAAAAAAAAAAAAAATATATATATATATATATATATATATATATATATATATATATATATATATATGAATATATGTACGTACACACACACACACACACACACACACACACACACACACACACACACACACACAGACAGACACACACAGAGTTTGAATGGTTTGACGGTTTGAATTGATTTGTGGAAATTCTTTGGTAATTTTCTACTAATCAGAGACACTATTTTGGCTATTAAACATCCGGTGGAAACAAAGACCAAATATAAATCATCATGATATTCACAATGTTGCTTATGAATTCTGGTAAATTGGGCAACTTTTGTCATCTCTTTCTCATTAGGATGAGTTACATAAAATGGCTTTCCTGAATTGACCCTCTTATCTCATCCCATATTTTTTTTTTTTTTTTTTTTTAACTATTGGTTATTTTGTCTTCAAATTTTTGAGCTGGCACTATAAATTTTATAACATTTTAGTAACTAAACTGAATTTTATTAGGTTTAGTGACAACATGTTACAATGTTTACATGGTACAATTTCTGGTAAGCTACGCTTTTTTATTATTTCAATTCAATTATTGTGATTTGATTTAATATTGACTCATTTGGATAAATATTAGGTAGGCTACACAAGATAGGCGTTATTTTTTCTCAAGAAAAAAACAACTCACCTAATGCTGTAAACATACAGAGAGCCCTATCAGCTGGTAGTAGGCTATTATTTAAGGTTAAAAATAACTCAAATTAAATAATGCGTTTTTTTTATTATTATAATAACAACTTTATTTAATGATATAAGTAAAAATATAATAAATATGTAATATAGAACACATATTTAGCTAAATACTCTCTATAGCTATTTTTTTTCTTGCCAACTACGTGCTATAGCCTATATTATGTTCATTAAATGGCTTTCCTGAGGTAAATGTGACATAATTGTTCTCCAGCTGTTACTGACCTCTTCACGCTGATGAAAAACACTGATTGATCGATATTATGTATGAGGAATATACATTTCGGTAAGTTGTACTGTATCTTTCAGTGTTCATTCGTGTTTTTTTTACTATTAGCTAGTAGAGATGATCGGTTCACGTGCACTAGGGATCTGTCACGTAACATTTACAAGCGCCAAAACGGTATTTATTGTTTGAATTTCGTAATAAAATTGACAGAATCTGAGAGCTGAGATTTTTTTAAATCATAAGTACCTGCTCTGTCTAGTCTGTCGGTCTCCGTGTCCTCTTTGCTTCGTGATTTTTCTGTGCGTGAGAAAATGGATGTGTGGCATGAGAGCGTGTGAAAAGTTTCAATTGCGTGTGTCTCACGGTGAATGCGTGAGAGTTGGCAGCTCTGATTATTATTGGTGGTTGGCATTGTATACCAACTTGGTGCATATATTACAGCCACCAACTGGTACGGGTGTGTGGAGCACGTCATTCACTTTACCAGCCACACCAAAGCAAACAGGAGAGCATAAAGAGACAGGGCAAATAGAATTTAGTTCAAAATTTAAATATAGAGTTTATTTATAGAAACTCTATATTTGTGTATAAAGTTGGGTATCATAGTTTTATTACGATTCTCGGTCCCGCCCACTCCCGCTGACATTTTTTCCTGTCCCGTCCCAATCCCGTGATTAATAGTGATTTTGTTTCCCATTCCCGTGACCCGCGGGGTTCCCAAAAAATGTCAGCCTCTACTGCATACATATACTTAATGTCTTCCCTGCACAAGCTTTCAGACTTCTCTTTGTTATATTGTCTTTCATATTTTCTCTTCCCCCCACATCCCTCCCCCAACTTCTTTCACTGGTCCAATTAATGTTTTTGTGTTTAAATTAATAAGTGAATTGATCAAAATCTCAGTGTCAGTGGGTGACAGGTTTTGCGTGTGAATGTTTGTATGCGTGTGTTTTGTTTTGGAGAAAGCGAGAGAGCTCACGCTGAAGGCCCTGAGGCATGTAAGGACTTTATGGCTCACCTCATACGCTCATTAAGGCTGTTGTTCGGCTTTTGTTGCATAATTACCTAATGGCAGCTTTAAAAAAACGACTTCACTGTCTTTGACTGACAGCGTATTGCTCTTACGAGACATCTTTGTCTCCAAAACCTGTCTTTTTGTCTTTGGCAGAACTAAAGCAAGGATGCTTTCAACATCTCTATGAGGCAGCATGTTGATGGTGACTTGGAGTGTGTTGTTACAGCTTGTACAAGCTGTACCACTGATGTTCAGTTTGAATGACTTCTGAAGTTTGACGTCCCCGTAGTTATTTTGTACTGGCAGAGAAGTGCATTTGATGGGTCAGACGGTCTTTGGTAATGGTTTTCTTTCATTTTGCCCTGTGCTGATCTCCATTTTAATGTATTGAGGAGATTTGATGAAATACCTGAACTCAGGCATGTTTGTTAAGTTGATTTGGTTGCTGATACAATCAGCTGTTTCCAGGACATTTCTAAAGCTTTCTGACCTTTTCCCTGCTCTTGAAAAGGAAATGCTAAGGGAAGGCCGGGTGCATTCTTGGTAATGTGATGGTGCCAGATCCCAAGGATCTTTCCTCCTGGACTCATGAATGATACAACCTCTCTAAATGACTCATTCATTAGACGTTTTTTACCCTGCAAATTGTTCATGCATGACCACTGAAAAATGTCCTCCTAATACTATTGGATTATGGTAAAGTGGTCCACACAGACACTAAAGCTTTATAGCACAGGCTGTTTCACAGGAACTAGCTAAAAAGTTTTATTTGGTTTGTTAGCAGCCCACTTGGAAACATAAAACTAGTCTTTTTAATATGTAATGATATACAGTATATATAATATATTTAATATTTAATTTAATATTTTTAATAATTTTCAAGATGGACTGTTCTTCTGTAGGAGGTTTCATGCTTTTTCTAGCATGAAAAAGTTTGGGAAAGTTTCTTATCTTTATCTTTGTTAAGCTTGATTCAGAGAAAAAATTAACCCTGTCGAGTTTAGAGTTGCTCAATTAAACTTTTATTACCCATGAAAATCCCAAATTTTTGCTCTCTGCTTGTCTCAATGTGCGCTGAATGTGTACAGATCCTGAGTCAGTTGTAATTACAGGCGTCGTATGCTGGTACAGGCTAATGACAGGTCTGTGGTCTGTTTGCCTTTGTTTGTTTGGAATACAGCGCTCCACAGTAGGGTATCTTCCCAGCTGGCAGTGCGTGCTGGTCCTTGGCTGTGCGTCTGGGTTGGAGAGGCGGCCGGTCCTGGTGTTACACCAGGCCTTATGCCAGCTGGAGCTCCTCAATCCACTGCTCTCCTCCTTTCTCCACTTTGTCAGCAGAGCTCGCTCGCTCGTTCTCGAGCTGGCAGCCTCCCCCGGCAACACCCACATTTGTTTGCACCTCCAGGGTCAACAGCACCCTGTCGCTACCTGTCTTTCTGGATCGCACCTCTCTCCCAAAACTCCCAAATTGAACAGTCTCTTTTGCAAGATCCTCCACAGGGATTTACTAAATGCTTCTGTCTTTAATCCAGGTTATTTTGTGATAGGGTATTATTGACTTGATTTACTCAAGATTGACTCCTAATATGATTTTGGATTGAGCAAAAGAATTTAAGCTCAAAGTCAACATGAAATCCAAATGAACCCTATTTACTTTATTAAAACATGTTCCTTGCACGATTAATTGGTGCAAATGTGTAACACTTCACAGTAAGATTCAGATTTTTAACATTAGTTAATACATTACCTATCATGAACTAACAATGAGTAATAATTTTGCATCATTTATTATTCTAGGTTAATAATAATGTCTACATATTTTTAGTTAATAAAATTAAGTTAATATATTATGAACAAACATTACATTAAACATACATTTATTTAATATTGGGTATTAACGATGAACAAAAGTAAATAGTAAATATTAATTATTTTAATAATTT
Source organism: Scardinius erythrophthalmus (assembly GCF_964197995.2). NCBI lineage: Eukaryota > Metazoa > Chordata > Actinopteri > Cypriniformes > Leuciscidae > Scardinius > Scardinius erythrophthalmus. Next base: position 11,038,674 of record NC_138238.1, read on the forward strand.
ATTTAAAATAATTGATTTATAAACATACATCTAGTTTATTAAATGTTGTAATAAGTAAAATAATTCTAAAAATTGTATGTAACATTTCAAGGTCCAGTCAGTTTTCAATGGGTAAAATCCTGCCCTTTTTTATCCTGTTTACTCAGAAATATGTTAAATTATGGAAGCAAACTGGGTTTGAATAGGGACGGAACAAATTTTAAGTTTGTATTGACTTGGACAGTGACACAAAGAGATGAATGCAGAATTTTCACATTTTCTGGGCATTACTAACATGTACATATAGTGTGAAAGTTGTAAGATTCATATCAGATGTGGTTGAGTTTTAACTTATTTAGTGATTGTAATGACTAGAGTAAGAGCTGGATTGGACACTGACATTTGTTGACAGTGAGTGAGGTCATACAAACATTCTGTTCCATCCTCTCCTAAATTCAGAGGCTAAGCGTAATTACGTTGACATGGCCAGTAACACGCAAGCTCGCACATTCTCGAAGGAATGGTCTTCATTCACAAGAGCTCTGTAATTAAATATCCTCCCCAATTCAGGTGCCAGCATGTATCTCTCTCTCTCTCTCTCTCTCTCTCTCTCTCTCTCTCTCTCTCTCTCTCTCTCTCTCTCTCTCTCTCTCTCTCTCTCTCTCTCTCTCTCTCTCTCTCTCTCTCTCTCTCTCTCTCTCTCTCTCTCTCTCTCTCTCTCTCTCTCTCTCTTTTTCAAATAGTCTTCCATTGCCTAAGTGTCTGTGTGTGTGTGTGTGTGTGTGTGTGTGTGTGTGTGTGCTGGTCCTCACTAGTCAAAAAGGCTTATAAGTTGGCCAAAACATGTTTTTATTTCAATAGTGTTTTGCACATTTCTGTGATAGGTAGGTTTATGGGTATGGGTTGGGTTGGGTTAGGCAATAGAAAATGTCATTAACCTTATACAAAATCGTTGAAAGACTATGCAATGTCCCCACCAATATGGTGAACCAAACTTGTGTGTGTGTTCAGTACATTATGGGGTGAGTTGAAATTTCTGTTTGTTCATGTTCACATGCATATCCATCCAGAAGTTCTCTGGTGACCCGGTCAGTCCGTTTGTGTATTTCACTGTTTGTTTGGTTACGATGATGCTTCCTGTCTGCTAGCCAGTGCTCAGGAAGAGTCAGCGGTGATGGCGCCAGGGCTAACGTTATGAGGAGGTTGTCAGGACTTTATCCCCATTGGCCTGGCAGGCTCGTGTCACTTTCCCAGCCTATTTGCTGATGGGGTTCAAATCCCAAACCTCAGCTGACCTGAGTACATACCTGCTCATCACACGCATGTGAGCGTGCACTTTCCGGAGACATTTTTGTGATGTTGCCAGACTGTTTGCTTGCTTGAATGGCAGACACACAGAGGTTCTGTGCTTGCATTTTAAGCAAACCTCGCTGGCAGACTTAAGCTTTATTTAATAAGATGTGGATGCGTAAAGTCCTGTCTAAAACTGCCCTGTGGTCAAGCATTTTAGGCTTCACATAAACCATCTTAAACACTGCTTTCCTTTCACAAATCTTTCATTATAGTTTTTGGTAGCGCATGAAGCAGAGCAAAAGCGAGACATCCCGAGAACAAACAGTGTAATGCGAGTATCTGAGTCTGAGACGCTTTGTCCTGCCTTAATGTTCTGTCACATCAGTCCAAACAGAATAGAGTAGACCCTATTTATTTCTAAACACATGTTCTTCCAGAAAAAAAAACACCTTTATTCTGTCTATCTGTCCATCTATCAATCTATCCATCTGTGTGTGTGTGTGTGTGTGTGTGTGTGTATGTGTGTGTTTGTGTGAAAAGAACTGATTCTGAACTGCCTCAAACAAGCCGTCAGTAATTCCAGCCTTACTTCCTGCACAAACCTACGTAGGTTTTGTAAAAAAAATTGCATAATGCCAACGTTACTGTTTATATCACTCTGTGTATACAAGCGCCGAGGAAGCCTCCAGAGCTGAAATGTTTCCGACATGCACTGTAAGTGATAGACTAATTGCAACAGACTGGGCCGTCTGGCCAATGAGATCAGAGTAGGCTCTCTGAAAGGAGGGGTTTAGAGAGACTTAATTCTTTATTGAACCATTTCAGACACTGTGAGAAAAGAGGTCACACTGCGATGTATATTATGAGAAAATGAAAGTGTTTTTTTGGCCTTGGATACATGTAAATCAATTGTAGGAGACCTCTAAAACAAAATTAGGAACCTTTTGAAATAGCATAATTGGCACTTTAAATACAATTCTGCATCCTGTTTGGTAACTCAATTCAAATTTAGGAATTGAATTTGAGTTTGAATTTTTCATATTTACTTTAAACTTCTAAGGAGCACATTTGTTTGATTAAAAAGTCTTAACATGAGTATTTGCGTCATATGTACAATATGTTTTGTAATACACTTCTTGCACATATTCCATCGGCTTATTTTGCTTTCACTGTGTGCTTTTCTTTTAGTCAATGCTTGAGTGTGTATTTTGGTCATTTTCACACTAGACTCCCATCCAGAGAGTGAGAGTGGCACACATTGTCTTCTGCCCGTAAATCAATCAATGGCTTGAGTGAGTGTTAGCATGCTCCCTTCACATCCCTTCACTCTGGCCACCTCATTATAGTTCTGACCCTGGAAGTGCTGACCCATCTTATCAGCACCAATCAGCGCTTCTATTACCCACTTGAAGGCTTCATTTATTTACTCTATGGAATTTTGCCCTCCTATTTTCCCACATTGGTATATTGTAACTAAAACCCTCAAGGTTCCTATTCACATTGTTCCTTTGCTCTCGAGTCGTTTTCTTTCTTGTCGTTGTGTCTTCAGTTGTTTTGTTTTGTTGTGGCTTCATTGTGAGGTTTATCTTTCTGGGGCCAGGGTCTCTCCTCAGTTGAATAGGCTTGCTCTAGCTGTGCCTGGATGATGAGCAGGCCAGGGCTACACCGCTGAGTTGTGCTGTATTGTGTCCTCTGAACGAGGTCTTTGTGATGACCCTTCCTCACAGACCAGTACAAAGACAGCAGTGAGGACCGGTCCACTGCAAGCCCGCAACAGTGAGAGACTCCCAGTCCAGCACATAATGGCCAAAGACACGTGCCATTGTTTTGCATCTTCAGACCATCCCGTGAGTAAAGCTCTGATATACATGTATCAAGGTATTTTTTTTAATTGGCCTTTTGTAGTTTTTAGTCCACGTCTGTTAGCTTTGACATCTATAGTACTGTGAAAAGTGGAAATTACACAGAAGTGAAAACTGTGGTAGTCAAGTGATTCCAAGGGCTCTTTAAAAGAAAGGTTTTTTTTTTCTTGTTCAGAATGTATTTTAATGATCTATTCAGTTAATGGACTTCCTCCAAAGAGATGGATGACACACAACCCATATGGAGATTAACCTTTATGCTCATAAAGTCATTCAGCGTTTAATCTGTGGTCATTAGTTTTCAACAGTTTTCGAACTCTTTTTTTAATACTTCAGTCTCTTTTCCGTTTTCTTCTCAAGATGAATATTCTGCTCTGATCTCCACACAAAATTTACACTGGGGATTTCTAATGCCACCTCCATCTTGACTGTTGATGTGATCCCAAGGAGAGAAATGTTGTTGGCCCCCGGCGCTATTAGTGTTTACATGAGGCTGCAGGCCGTGGTAATAAATGTGTGTTCTGCTTGTTCAAGTTGACTGCTGATGCTGATTTGAGTTAAAGGGTCAGAAGACCAGACTAGAAGTTTGAAACCTTCAGCCTTGCATTTTCATGCTGTTCTGTGAACAGCTCTTATTTTATAACTTATTATTATTTAACGTTTATTAATTTAAGAGATGCTTTTATTCAAAGCGACATTCAAATAAGGAACATCAAAAGCAATTTGTCATAAAAAGCAATAATATTTGTATTATTTAAAGACAAATGTATTTTTTTACATTTATATATGTAATATGTAATGAATTATATAATATAATTAAAATATAATATTAATAAAATATATTAATACATTTATATTTATTATATAAAATATATTAAAACTTTTTTTTTTTTTTATTAATATAATATAATATAATTAATATATTAAAGACACCAAATAATTTTCTTTCATTGATCCAGGCCAAAAAGCTGTTTGCAGTGATGCAACGTGCACTTCATTGCATCAGAGGCTGTATTATTAATGCGCTGGATATTTATTGTGCCATATTTTATTGAAATTCTTAAATTTAGCCCTTAGAAAGCCCTGTAGCCCTTATTATGTAAAGGGCGTGGATTGTTCAGCCTCATCTTTTTAGCGCTGTTTGATGTGTTGGTGGTTGGGACTGGGTGCTTTTTAAGCCAGCTGGAAGGAGTGACCGTATTGAGCCGAACTTGCATCTGGGTCTGAGTACTTCCTTTCCAACCTGCTGAATAAAATGTTTTCTCCTTTTCCCCCTTCTGCTAACGGTAAACACTAAGATCCAGAAACAAATCAATGGCGCTTTCCTTTGAAGTGCCTAAACGCATTACGACGGCTGCGTTTTAATTGGCCAAGAGATTCGCAGATCAATACGTGGTGTAATTGGCTGACACAGGAAGGGTGTGAGACTTTATTATCATTAATATTTAGACATGATCTGGGAGGACCTGGGTAAGGTTAAATGTACATCAGCGGCGAGCGTCTTTGATCTGGCTGATAAGTAGATCGATTTGAAAGCTAAGAGGTCAGGTTGGATGATGCGCACCCATTTTTATCAGTGCAGGGAGGATTTTACTCTGCAAAATCCAGCTAAACCTGTACAGGGAAGAGAAACAGCATGAGTATCATGACCAATGTCATCAGTGTCACTCAAAACTTTAACTATTGTAAGTCTTGTAAGGTATCCATGGCTATAGCTGCGTGCTGCTCATCTAATGCTACTTAGCCACTGCGTCTATCATCGAGTATCCAGAGTAAGTGCTTGTAAACGCACACCAGCCTGGAGAGGGTGTATTGAAAACAAGTAACTCAATGACCCGGCCAAGTTTTCTCTCACCTGAGCTTGGCTGGGTTTTTGTGTGGCTCTTTTGTGTGGGCCCTGTAAGTGGATCTATGGGAGGAGATACCAGGGTGCTCTGGGCTGGAATTGAGGTGGCGGGGCCATCGGTAGCCGTCACCTGATCCCCCGTTTGTTGGATCGAAATAGCCACCAGCCGGGCTCTCCCCGTCTCGCACCCCGCACCCTACCCTGGGGGCTGATGTGGGCCTAGACACATTTTCCTGTCTCTCTGCGCATCCTTTTGTCTTATTCCCACAGGTTTGATTCCTTAATCATTGTACTTAGTGAGACAAAGATCAGTGGCAGGTGAAACAATGGCCACCATCTTAGTTTTCACGGGCTGTGACCAGTGACGTGCGGTGATGTCTTAAAGAGGCTAGGCACTGAGTTATGAAATATTACCTGATTTATTGTTTAAAGGCTAATAATACCAGTAAACATTACGCACAAGCGCGGCATATAAGGAAATGTACAAATCAGGATGTATATCGCGTGTATTCTCTCTCTCTCTCTCTCTCTCTCTCTCTCTCTCTCTCTCTCTCTCTCTCTCTCTCTCTCTCTCTCACACACACACACACACACACACACACACGCACGTCGCACACACACAAGAGCGGCACAGGCACACACCGCGAGTAACAGTAGTTTATGTCCACTCCACTTCAGCATTAGAATGCAACCATTAATCCTTATTGTTGCACAGCGGCCAAAAGTAAAAGTAAAATCACACACCGCTCAATTGAATATGAAGTCACATGGCTTGCATTAATTCAACCATATTTATCAATTCAATATTAAGCCCAAAATAGTTTTTGACTCACCAATCGGTAGATTATTTGTAGCCTACATCAAATTCATCCGCCGCCATTTCCTCATGAAGACGTCGATCACAGCTTTGTAAAACTCATCTTTACGGGCCTTCAGTTTGCACAGTCTCTGGCTCTCAATTTAAAACATTTAACTCTCTGATGACAGCCTTTTAACTCTGGTGCTGTCATTTTGGCTTTGAATTTGCCGCGGGGATTAGGCATGTAGGCTATCTGTGGTGTGTAACGTTAATCACGTTAGCTGCGCAAATGTCCAGTAATATCTTGATTTTAATTGGTCCATGTCTGATATGTTACGGAGATGTTACGGGCATACCATATTTACGTCCAAAGGCACAGCAGAGATGTGCTTTTTGACGTACATGTTAAAGAATACAGGATCGAAGTGCGCATGCGCAACATGGGTTTTTCGCTTGCCGTCTGCAATGAATGGACAGTAAAAGCACTGCTTATTCTACGATTTGTTTTTTATTTGATTATGCGTAACTGCTACATTTGTCATCATAACGTCTAAATAATTGGAATAACACACATATTGCATATATAAATCACAAGAATAAACAGTAAAAATACAAATACAAGTTTATTATTTAATAAACCATTTTATTTTTGAATTTTGGCAGGGTAGGCAGTGCCTAGTTTGCCTACCCAGACCGCACGTCACTGGCTGTGACCTATTGCCTAACACAACTAGAAGGCCGAGGTCACACAGGGCTGACACACATTTAGCATTTTATTAGTGTGTATCTGGATGGTGTTAGTTTTCCAAATGACAGTTAGGGTTTACAGAGGAAAGCTGTGATTTCATTTACTGATTCAGATGGGATCTAGTTTGGACTAAAGTGGAAGTGTCTTTTGACTAGATACAGTGGGGAGAACAAGCATTTCATACACTGCCGATTTTGCAGGTTTTCCTACTTACAAAGCATGTAGAGGTCTGTAATTTTTATCATAGGTACACTTATGTCTGTAATTTTTATCATAGGTACACTTCAACTGTGAGAGACGGAATCTAAAACAAAAATCCAGAAAATCACATTGTATGATTTTTAAATAATTAATTTGCATTTTATTGCATGACATAAGTATTTGATCACCTACCAACCAGTAAGAATTCCGGCTCTCACAGACCTGTTAGTTTTTCTTTTTAGAAGCCCTCCTGTTCTCCACTCATTACCTGTATTTACTGCACCTGTCTGAACTCGTTACCTGTATAAAAGGCACCTGTCCACACACTCAGACTCCAACCTCTCCACAATGGCCAAGACCAGAGAGCTGTGTAAGGACATCAGGGATAAAATTGTAGACCTGCACAAAGCTAGGATGGGCTACAGGACAATAGGCAAACAGCTTGGTGAGAATGCAACAACTGTTGGAGCAATTATTAGAAAATGGAAGTTCACGGTCAATCTCCCTCGATCTGGGGCACCATGCAAGATCTCACCTCGAGGGGCATCAATGATCATGAGGAAGCTGAGGGATCAGCCCAGAACTACACGGCAGGACCTGGTCAATGACCTGAAGAGAGCTGGGACCACAGTCTCAAAGAAAACCATTAGTAACACACTACGCCGTCATGGATTAAAATCCTGCAGCGCACGCAAGGTCCCCCTGCTCAAGCCAGCGCATGTCCAGGCCATCTGAAGTTTGCCAATGACCATCTGGATGATCCAGAGGAGGAATGGGAGAAGGTCATGTGGTCTGATGAGACAAAAATAGAGCTTTTTGGTCTAAACTCCACTCGCCGTGTTTGGAGGAAGGATGAGTACAGCCCCAAGAACACCATCCCAACCGTGAAGCATGGAGGTGGAAACATCATTCTTTGGGAATGCTTTTCTGCAAAGGGGACATGACGACTGCACCGTATTGAGGGGAGGATGGATGGGGCCATGTATCGCGAGATCTTGGCCAACAACCTCCTTCCCTCAGTAAGAGCATTGAAGATGGGTCGTGGCTGGGTCTTCCAGCATGACAACGACCCGAAACACACAGCCAGGAGTGGAACTAAGGAGTGGCTCCGTAAGAAGCATCTCAAGTTCCTGGAGTGGCCTAGCCAGTCTCCAGACCTGAATCCAATTGAAAATCTTTGGAGGGAGCTGAAAGTCCGTTTTGCCCAGCGACAGCCCCGAAACCTGAAGGATCTGGAGAAGGTCTGTATGGAGGAGTGGGCCAAAATCCCTGCTGCAGTGTGTGCAAACCTGGTCAAGAACTACAGGAAACGTATGGTCTCTGTAATTGCAAACAAAGGTTTCTGTACCAAAGATTAAGTTCTGCTTTTCTGTATCAAATACCTATGTCATGCAATAAAATGCAAATTAATTACTTAAAAATCATACAATGTGATTTTCTGGATTTTTGTTTTAGATTCCGTCACTCACAGTTGAAGAGTACCTATGATAAAAATGACAGACTTCTATATGCTTTGTAAGTGGGAAAACCTGCAAAATCGGCAGTGTATCAAATACTCGTTCTCCCCACTGTATGTGCATCAAAAAAAATCTAAATCCACTGAAAAAAAAACAAGGCTTGTATATGTTAGGGATGCATTGATACTACAATGCCGATAAGCCAATAATTTCCATGTTATGGACAGTATTCAAATTCAATACTATTTTGTCTAAATACATAAAAAATAAAACATTACAATTTTAATTTGTGAGGAAAAAAAAACACAGATTGGATTCAGGCAGGATCAGAATCACAAAAGGTATCTGTAAATAAAAAAAGTTTACCTGACATCCACAAGGAAAACTAGACACATAAGAAAAGGGCTTTTTTTAAACAAGGTCATCCTCTTATGACATACAGTTCCATAAAACCAGAGAGCCATTTTTCAATAGATCTACAACCATCAGCTCTGGCATTGGTGAGCACATACGCATTGAGCATTTGTGCAGTGTATCTTAATTGTTTCATTCTTAAATCTAAACTGCTCTTTACAAGCAGCTCATTCTGGTACATTGAATGAAGGATTGATATTAGCACAGAGAATTTCAAGAGAACCAGAATGTAAAGAGTAAGAAACATACTGCAGATCATAGTCAGAATTCATGAATATTATACACTGTGTTTGCAGTGGTCCCACAATGTCCTGCTCAGTCATATCCTCAGTCAGATCACCTGATCCATAACTCTTTAATTCACTGAAAGGAAGTAAGAAAAATGGCATCTTGAGCTTCACTTCCATATCCATTCACACTGGAGGTTTTGTACATAAAAGCTTAATGAATGGACCTAAACGAAGCGCATGTCGGCTCGTGTTTTATCTCTCTTTGTGGCGGCCTGACATGAGGCGGCCCTGTCTTTGAAACTACCTCTGACACTGTCAGAGCTGACTCTCTCAGACTGACAGAGAAAGAGAGAGAGGCTGATCAGGCCCGTCTCTTTCGCTCTTTCCTGAAAAGCCTGTCAGCGCACTGTTTGATCGTAGCCCGGAAACAAGCCATCTATAGGAGCCAAGATTAACCCAGGGCATTAATCATACATACAAATGAAGCACAGGTAAGAAGTCTACGTCACCATCTGGTCGGCGTACATCAATACAAAACAACTTCTCACTACCAACTTCAACTACCAGAACGCTTAGTTTCTGAGAATTATGCATTTAAAGGTTTAACCTCTGCCCTTGGTAGCCGTGCTAGTGAAAATAAAATCCGAAGGAACGTGTTACAGCAGAAGACAATTGAGAGAGGTTAATTCAAATTGGACTCAAACTCTCCTCCCATCGGCTTATTGTTTCATACTTTTAGTTTAAATTCTCAGAAAAGGATCCGATGTCTTGATTAGGTGGCCGACACCAATGTTAGTAGATGGCCGATGCACAATAAATCCACTGTTATTTAATTCCCTGCTCCTTGCAGAAGCTTAGGCAGTCTTAACAAATTCATTGTTAACCGTCTGTGTGTGGGCGATGTCTGTGTGTGTGTGAACAAGAGCAAGAGGTCATACAAAGACCTTTCTGTCATTCTGGAAATGGTTTGTCATGAGGATAAAAATGGGTTTTGGAACAAGACATGACTGTTTAGTGTGCCTCAATGCATTATTCGTTTAATTTGCGTTGTTACCTTGACTGTTTTGTCCGTATCTGTTCTGTAATTTATCACTAGCATCATTGGGATTGGCTTTATCTTCGTGTGTTTATATACTTGAGTGTATAACGCAAGTCTTTAGCAGCGGTAATGGAAAATAAGGAGAAGATGAAGGGCATCTTAACGTGCTCGCACGGCCAAGGCTCCATCTGTTCGCTCTCTTTTAATTGTTGTAGAAGTGAAGACAGGAAAAGGGGGCGTGATTGTTCTCATCCTCTCCGCAGAGGTAGTTCCGTAACATTAAAGAAACAGCAGAGGAACCGTCCAGATTATCGGCATGTAAATAGTCTTATTTGGCTCCGGTCCCTGCTAATGAATGTCATTTACTTTTAAAAACCAGGATTAATTAACGCCCAGCGACCTCCTCTTCCTCCCCAAAGGGAATAAGTCTCAATTAGGCAGAGGATGGTGGCTAATATTTTCGTGGAAAATCTGAATTTAACCGTATACGTACATATGCTTTGCTGACATGGAAAATAACCTTGCAATTAATTATGTCCCTAATTTAATATAGGACTCAGAAAAGTGTATTTTATTGAACGCTAAAAGATTCTCAGGGCTTTACTTCATAAAGACTTGCTGTTAGAAACTCATGACGGTCGGTCTCGTCTCGTCTCTAGAGCGGGAGGCGTAAAAAAAAGTCTGCTTTTTCAAAATAAAGCCAGGAAAACAAACAAGAGCCTCAAATTAGATTTCCCAAAACATAACATTCTCTCTTATTAAATGCCCACTGTGGCTAAGAGCCTAAATAGAGAGACTGTGCCTGTGCTCTGCCTTTTCTCACTGAGCCATGCTCTCCTCCATGGCCGTTTTAACTATAGTCTTTAACTAAACCAGCAGCCTGCCACACAGGCAAAATATGCAGCTCCAACTCCATGTGTAAGCCGAATTCACTCGGTCTGCCCTCCCATCAAACTTACTTCTAACTCTTGCTGCTTGCGTGGGACGTCAGGCATTGAGGTACTTAACCCAAGTGAAAGATCAGATAAGGATGAGGGTGATTTTGGCAGACGAAAGTGTGTTGAGGTGTATTACCCCCTCCTGAGCTCCCAAGGTTAACCGCTCAGATCGTTCCTTGCATGTATTCTCCTTCTGATTGGTCAATAATAGAATTTGCCACAATCTGATTCAGTGATCTGGGATGTCAATGCTCTGCAAACAAATACTGCCTTAAAGGATTAGTTCACTTTCAAAAAAAATGTTGCTGATAATTTACTCATGTCTTTCTTTCTTCAGTCAAAAAGAAATTAAGGTTTTTGAGGAAAACATTCCAGGATTTTTCTACACAGAATGGACTTCATTTGCAACCAACTATACCAATGTTCAAAGATGGTTCAAATGTCCGTCTCAATGCAGCTTCAAAGTCTCTACACGATCCCAGTCGAGAAATAAGGGTCTTATCTTGCGAAACGATCTGTCATTTTCTAAAAAAAAATATATATATATATATATATACTTTTTAACCACAAATGCTCGTCTTGTACCATCTCTGAGATGCGCCAGGCATTGCGTCATCACGTTGAAAAGGTCACACGTCACGTCATCTATCTAAGTTATTTGTCTGTGTACTCCAGTTCAAAAAGGTAGGGAAGGGTGAAAAATGTCATCTCATTTTCTCCTCCAACTTAAAAATCGTCCGACATCTTTGTTTTAATTTATTATTATTATTTTTTTTTTTTTTCGTGACCTTTCCAACGTGATGACGTAATACGTGGCGCATCTCAGAGATGGTACAAGATGGGCATTTGTGGTTTAAAAGTATATATTTCTTTTTTTGTTGTTGTTGAAAATGACCGATCGTTTTGCTATATAAGACCCTTATTTCTCGACTGGGATCGTGTAGAGACTTTGAAGCTGCATTGAGACGGACATTTGAACCTTCTTTAAACATTGGAATAGTTGGTTGCCATTGAAGTCCATTCTGTGTAGAAAAATCCTGGAATGTTTTCCTCAAAAAACTTAATTTCTTTTGACTGAAGAAAGAAAGACATCTTTGATGACATTGGGGTGAGTAGGCCTAAATTACCAGCAACATTTCTTTTGAAAGTGAACTAATCCTTTAATGATACATTAATTACCTAGGGCCCTATAATTTCCACGATCACGGAATCGCGGAATTGGCAAATTAACGCGGAATCTATTGTCAACGCGGAATTTCGCGGAATTTTACATATTTGGAATAAAATTCTGTTTTTGTGTGGGAGAAAAACGTATGTCTGAGGAAAATCGCATATTACTGAAAGAACGAGCAGAGAGAGGGGCCCGGTCGCGCGCGCGTCTTCAAACTGTCTTGCTCTCTCTCACTCCCTTGCGCTTATTAATCTAAATCAATTGAGAATTGACACAATGGTAAAAGATCGGAAGAACGAAGTTTCACGTGAAGCATTCGGACATTTTTTTCCTGAATAAGGCTACCGCTGGGTGTGAATTGTGCAAAAAAAAACTTTTTACCTTGCCTTCTTCTCTGAAAACGTTCCGCCCATTCAGCTGACATAAAAACACTTTCAATAAACTAAACAAAACCTATCCAATGATGAAATGTTTTCTGTGTTGACAAATCTTGTGCGATGTCCTAACTGCCGGGATAATCACATAACGCGTACAAGTCTGCTAATGATACGTCCGATTCGCGAACTAATGACTCCTTTGAAACCGATTCACTTTAATGAATGGTTAAAACAACTAATCTGTCCAACACTGAATCGGTTCGATGTATAACAAAATCGGTAACACTTTACAATAAGGTTCCATTTATTAAACTCTAGTTAACTAGATCAGCATTTTTTAATCTTTATTAATGTTAATTTCACCATTTAGTAGGCTAGCCTACATTTTTCAAATGAAAAGTTGTATTTGTTAACAATAGTAACAATAGCTTAATGTACTGTGTGAAGTAACATAATAAAAATACAGGGTTAGGGTTAACTAAGATTAACAAAGATTAATAAATACAGTAACAAATGTATTGCTCGTGGTTCATGTTAGTTAGCCTAATATTCACTAATGTAAACAAACCAAACCACATTTAACACCTCTTAAAATGAGAATTTTGTTTGTTACCTCAATAAGGGTCATTCCTATTATATTTGTGTACATTTTAATCATTAACATTAAAAACACTCTTTTTACGACTAAAATAACAGTAAAGGGTAAAAAAAAACTGAATTCCCTAAAATTAAAACGGAAAAAACGGAATTTGCAAAAATTAAAACGGAAAAAATGGAATTTGGGAAAAAATAAAACAGAATTTGGGAAAAAATAAAACGGATTTTATAGAGCCCTAATTACCATATAGAGCCCAACAGTGACTGCCCACTTTTTTAGCAGCCTTGGTTTCTGAAATATTGTTTGCATATTTTATTATTTTATAAAATTGTATTTATTTATTTATATATATATATAAAAAAAAAAACTTCAATGAAACCTTAAAATAAACAAGCTCTGAGATGCTTGTTTGTTAAATAAAACTTTGATTTAAAGCAACAATGTATATGGAAATACGGGGGGAAAACAGCTTTTTTTTACGTTTATTGTAAAATTTGTATATAAAAATTGATTAATATTCATTTTCAAATATATAAATAGTTTAAGAGTGTACAGGGATCATTTGTATTTTGATAGGAGTGGGCATTCCCTGCTGAGCTCTTTTGGCACAATTTCTGTTGCACTGGAAACAACAGCTACTCTGATTGGTGGATCTCTATTCCGGATTATAGGCTGTGTAGTTCTTTACTTCAAATATGGCAATTAAACACTTAAAAATAAAGTGAAAATAACACTGACTTCGACAGAAGTACACTACCGTTCAAACGTTTAGGGATAATACGATTTTTTTTTTTTGGAAGAAATATATATGTTTACAGTACTTTTTGCTGTTTTTACTGCATTTTTGAATTCTTTATGAAGAAAACTAATAGAGTTTTTACTTCAGGAATCTTGTTGTTGTGTTCTATAATCATAATAATGATCATAATATTTATCATGTAACCCAAGATTTGGGATCGTGTGTGCAAGTGTTTAAATGGCATTGCTTAGGGGCAGCCGTACACTCATAAATGTCAAGCCAGAAAGCTGACAACTGATAACTGTGAGAAACAGTCTGGCCACAAACAGAAATAGAGTGAATGATAAATATAAAGAGAAAGAATGACAAAGAGTGAGATATGTAGAGAGGAGAAAATGAGCCTGTTTCCCCGCTCTACATGTTTTATGACAGAATTTGATGTGTTCTGTCTTACTCTAGTATATAAGGCCTGTGTGTGTGAGAGAGTGTGAAATACCAGGTAAACTATGAACAGACAGTGTGGGGGAGATTGACACCATCAGTCTGTAAACAGACCTCACACCTTCATCTGATCCCTGTCTAGTTCTGTTCCTCTCTCATCTGGTTTATCAGGTTTTCAGACTAATTTTGATCATTTTCTGTACCATGTTCTAGGTCCTGTTTACACCTGGTCACTTCATGTGTTTTTACTGATCGGATAGCTGTCTGATTTATTAAACCAGTTTCATTTACACTTGGTCACATAAATGTGTCTCCGCAAAACATTTTAATGGAGCTTGCATCAAAGAAAGCAACAAATATGAGACACATTTTATTTCAGATAATTATCATTATATACTTTATCATCAGCTAATTTCAAGCTCAAAGACCACAATAGGAGAGAGAGCGGTATCAGCACTGGTAAGATAATTTAGTCACAATACTTTTTAATGAAGATGAGTGTTGAGTGTCTGCGACTTACTTTCAGTTTAATTTGCGGCAGTTTGTGCTTTGGATTGTTGAAGAGATAATCAGCTACTCATTTGCAGAATTATTATTGTTAGAATGATCATTTATTATAATTAATCCATTTTTTTTATTAATATGTGTGTGAGTGTGTGTGTGTATGTACAGTATATGTGTATGTATGTATTTTTATGCATGTACAGTGGGGAGATGTAAATCGGCAGTGTATCAAATACTTGTTCTCCCCACTGTATATGTACTTCTGTTCCACTCTGGCTTACTCATGAAACTTCCCGTTGCAGTACTTCCAATATTGTTGGCTCTTCTATGATAAATTGCTTGCGGTGTTTCTCATTTGTAAGTCCCTTTGGATAAATGTGCCTGCTAAATGATTATATGTAAATCAAAAGTTACATGCATGCATGCTTGTTTGTGAGCAGGTTATGTAGTCAGTTGCATCAAGTTCTGAGAAAGATTCACAATTCTCCTGGTCAAACACTGACTCCGGCTCAAGCACCAGCACCATTTGGGTGGAAAGAGGGTAACAGTGAGCACCCACTGACCTCTGGGTTCAGGCTGCTAGGTGGGTTTCACACCTTGCTTTAGGAAGCTCTTTGGACTTTTAAAAGCTTTTTCGGGGATCCAGGGAGTGTGTGTGCATGTGTTGTAGCTGGCAGACAGTAGGTGTCAGGGCATGGAGAGGCAAGGGCAGAGGTACACTATTAAATAAATAAGTGGTGCTGGGGCAGGCGGGTCCTCTGGCTAGGGGCCAGTCAGGTAATTTTCCCCTCAGTGAAGTGAGGTTGGGCATTTTTGAGACAGAGGGAGAAAGAAAGAAAGAGAGAGGGCCTGCCGGCAGCCGGCCTGTCTGTCTGTGCATTCTGCTTCTCGCCGCATACCAGGGGCACCATTTCCCGCCTGGAGACAGACAAGCTTGAGGATCTGATTGGCCGACCGCCAGAGTGCGCTCACAAAGGCTCCTTTGACTGCAGGTCAGTTGGTTAACCAAGCAGTGGAGAGGGAAAGAAACCCCTCTTAGCCAGTCTGCATCCCCCTTTTTCTTTTCTTTTTCTTCTCTTTCAGACCCTCTCACTAAATGGGGCATCTGTGCATTTGGCAGAGAGCAGCGAGGTAGTATTTGTACCTGTTGGTTACTCGGGCATTTTTACTTGTGTGTTAGAGGGAAAGAGCACTGTCTAAGCCCTGTGGGTTTGGAATTCTTTGGCTGCTTGAGAGCAAACAGCAGGGTTGAGCCGTGGTTCGTACAGGGGTGAAGGGTCATGGATGAACTTGACCGTGTGTGGACTTAGAGAGCGATTTAAAAGGATGGCCAGTATTTTAGGCAGTATTTTATTCACTACACAAAATAGATCCTGGTGGATGGATGGATGGATGGATGGATGGATGGATGGATGGATGGATGGATGGATGGATGGATGGATGGATGCCGTCTTCAGGAGAGGAGGGAGCATGGCAGGAAACAGCTGATCACATCTGACAAACATGCCTGCTGAAGTGTAAAGCTACCGTAGTCAGTCTCTCTCTCTCTCTCCCTCCATTACTCTCTTATGCAAGCTCTGCCTCTCTCTCCCATGTGTAAAAGGCACTTTGCATATGTGTGATGCTTTAAATGCTGCATTGTTAGCAGCCATTTCTTAGCCCCTGTGTGACCTGAGAGCCGTGGGTGTGTTTGATCACGGGGCACAAGTTGTAATGGAACTAAACAGTATTCTTTAAGCCAGCAGTACAGAGGGGATCCACAGAGCCCACAGCTGCCAAGGAATAATTGCAATATAGGACGGTCAGTGAACCCCTGGAGAAAAAAGATGATGACCTCGCAGTTGTGTTTGGATGTGCAATCGGTTTGCCTTCAGCATCACAATTATTTGCGTGCTGTATGTTCCAGAGGAATACGTCCAAGCCTTTCTCTGATCCTGTGCCATTTCTAGCATTGAGTTGGAGGTGTTCATTGAGTAGCCCATATGCCCCGCCCAGTATGGTCCCACGTGACCTCCTGAAATTTCCTGATCCACGTTTGGATGATTTGTGTCCATTGGCTGAATCTGAATTGATTTGGGGAGGGAAAGAGCCCATAAGCTGCCATGTTCTTCAGGTGCTCCATACAGTACATGATGGGTGACTATTTATCCATAGAAATCATGAATTTATATAAATTAAAGTAATTAAAATGTTGTAGTTTATATACATTAAAATGTGCATGATTTTTATAAAATCATAACTCTAATATCTCAAATATTTAATTTCATAGTCATCCAGACTTGTAAAGTCATGTAAATAATTTATTTATCTTTAATGTTTTGTAATTTTCTGCTTTTGTTTTTTAATTATTTTAGTTTTACTTTTCTTTTCTTTTTTAATATTTTGATGGTTTTAATTGTTTTTTATTTTATTTTACCACATATAAAGTGATCTATGACTACTGCATACATAATTAATGTATTGTAAAGTGGTAGAACCAGTTGACTAGGTCCAGCCTGTACTTAAGAACAGTGCAAATCACAATGTAGGGGAATGCTGCGTGTTTTTGTATTGGTTTTAGGTGTGTGCATGTGTGTTCTTCTCCTCTTCAGTCTGCCTAAGATACAACAGGGAGTAGATGTGTGCAGAAAGGAAAATGCCCATGTAAGCTAAAAGATCCTGGACAGCAGGGCACTGAGAAAATGACAGAAAAAAAGAGAGAGAAGTGAAAAAACAACAACTGCACAAACAAGGCTGAAGTTGGTGTTTGTTTCAGAGAGAAGGTGCTGAAAAGGGGGACTGTCTGTCACAGCCCTCCATTCCCTTTCTCTCTCTCAAAGCATTGAGATTCAGACCTCTGCTCTTCTTTTCTTCCCCTCACTATGTGGATACACTCACACACACTCAGAACCAGCCGCGGAGGAGGGAAAAAAAACCCTAGTGCTTGACTTTGGTATAAATTATTGATTTTCATTCCCTTATAAATTTTCCATAGTGTCCCACTATGATATGCTGGCTGTATGTTTATGGAAAGAGAGCCGTTCTATCACAGAGCAGACTTGCTTAAGCTGAGAAGAAGAAGAAAAAAAGACAGGCTCACAGAGCGGGGACCACAAACATTGACAAGCGGGTTCATCTTTGCTTTTTTTTTGCGTGAACATGATTAATATGTTTCTCGTTTACATAAGAAGTACAATCAGTTTCAAGCACATCCATATTTTTTCACAGATATGGATTTCCTCCTTGACACTAGTTTGCGGTGCAGTCCCTCGGCAGCACGGGCGCCCCCTGACCTGTAACCTGTTGGGTCACAGGAACTGGAAGACTAGGCGCACTTTGACAGCTCAGCGCGCACGCCGCCCACCTCTCCATCTCCCGCTCAGGAGTTTTATAGCAGAACAGCAATCCTCGTCAATTAATTCACACAGCTGTCAGTGAGCTTAGAGGACTCTCTCAACCCCTCCTGTGTTTTCTTCTGTCTCTCTCTCTCTCTCTCTATCTACCTCTTTTCCTCTTTTGTGGCATAGATTTTCTGGAGTTTTCCTCAGCCTGACCCTTGGAGGCTGCAGGGCCTGATTAGTCAGATTTAGTGCTGAGTCTATTGATCGGAGCCTCCAGGGCAATAACCAAATGGAGACAGTGCAACAAGTCAATAGCGCTGTTATTGCACCAAACCGATGGCCTGCGCTTCAATCAGTACTGCGGGGGGAGAGCGGCAAGTCATCATGAGTGAATTAGTGTCACTCAGGAACCCCCTTCTCATCGAGCCCTCCGTCCATCCCCAGGTGCTCTTTCCTTCGTTTCCTCTCCCTCTCTCTCTGCCTCTCTCTTTCTCCGGTAGTCTGCTCCAGTCCAGGGACGAGTTTCTTCTACACGTTTTGTAAGAGGAAGAGAAGGGTCTGCAATTTTAATGGAACGGCATGGATTATTTAAAGTGACT
Organism: Scardinius erythrophthalmus; assembly: GCF_964197995.2. Lineage (NCBI taxonomy): Eukaryota > Metazoa > Chordata > Actinopteri > Cypriniformes > Leuciscidae > Scardinius > Scardinius erythrophthalmus. The sequence continues at coordinate 11,057,229 of NC_138238.1, forward strand.
AAACCCCCTGTTGTAGTGTCAAGTGGAAAGATGTCGGATGACACTGTGGTTTCTGAAGCTCTGCTGCAGGAGCTTGTGAGGAAGATTCTCCGCAGCATGAGCTGGTGTTGAACCGGTGTAGAAATGGGCAGTTTATTTGACAGCAGACTGAGTTTAAAGATCAGTCATTCTCACCACTGGAATTTTTTATTCCAGTATCACTACTTGAGTTTGTATTATGAGTTGGGAAATCGCAATTATGTTGTCAGGTGAGCTCAAATTTACTTAAGGCGGAGCAAGATGGCGATGTACCTTTTCTACAAAAAAAAACAGCAAGTTTTTTTTTTTTTTACGGATTTTATTATGCTTTTTCACTCTTTCAACTGTATGTAGTGTGTCAATGTTGCTGTTTGAGCATAAAAAAAAAGATCTGCAAGGTTACAAAGCTCATGGTCCACTCCAAAAGGAGATATTTTGTTTAACAGAATCCACTTTTCAAGAACTACAACTTTTTCCGGATCTTATGAAGTCATAATGTTCCTCTTTTAAATAATCTCTGCCCACGTAATCCGCCAAAAAGTTGGCGAGGCCTGGTAGTGTGTTGTCACTGTTTTTTCCACCCCAGAAAAAGTTTGCCCTAAGGCTGACGAACTTGAGTGGTTAATTTATTTTGAACACTGTTTCTGAACATTATAACCTCAGCGTTTGTCTGTGAACTGCACATTTTATAGAGCTTCTAGAAGAGAGGATGATGCAGGCTATAAGCACAAAATATTTTCCTGAATGATTAAAAATGATTTAAAAAAAATTATGAAACCAATGGTGCATTTAAGTCAAGTTTGAAAGATGGCACAGTTAAACGCACATTAATGCCACCACAATGCCATAATTATAAGGGGGAAACTTGGGTTTTCCATTGCTGTGTCAGTGAAAAAACAGGATGGATGCAGTGGATCTGTAGTTGACTGTAAATTTGTTGAAATGTATGAAAATACTATTTTATTTTATTTACCATAACATTGACATTTCAGTACAAAATACAATATAATTGTACAATTATGATAGAACATAATAAATTGTTTATTTATTTATTCATAAATTGATTTAAATTATGTGCATTCTTTATTCATCAATTTGTAGAAGTAGAGTTACAAAAATAAAGTGCTTTATTTATTTATTTATTTATTTATTTTTGTAGAAAAAGTATTTGCCATTTCGCTTTAACCAAAGTGATTTGAAAGCTCCTGACATCATAATTATGAACTTCCCAGGAAGACTTCAAAATTTCCTCCTGGAAAATCCTATAGACCATAACTAGCACCTAAAATATCGTACAGACTAGCTGTGGCCAGTTGCATAAACTTAGCCACTATGTTAAGTCTTAAGAACTAATTTGACCAACTAGATTTTTTTCAAGGGATAATCAGTCATATACTTTCCTGATTCAAGTTAGACTGATCTACCTTTTTATTTAACTGACTTTAAAAAGTTAGGACCAGTCTTGAACTAACCACCCAAAACTCCATAGTAACATTCTAATGCCCACAACTTCATAGCAACACTATGGCAACCTATATAGCATAATGGCACCACTCTCATTTGTTTCGATCCATGGCAATCTCCAAATGTCAGACCTCCCTCCATTTGTCTTTTGGGCCGACCTTGCAGCGGCATAAGTCATGGGCTTTGCTTTTCCTATTAATATTATTTTTCCCATATTTCCATTAGTGCAACCTCATCCTCTTGCAGCCAGAATCACCTGAGGATAGAAGTGGAACACAACAACAGCTTCAAGGCTGAAGTTTGTGTTTATTTGAGAAGGTGCTGGAAAGGTCTACTCTTCACTCTCCCTCGCTCTCCCCGTTTTTGTTTCAGAGTCATCTTGGACACTTGATGCTCCTCTCTGTGACTCCCTTGACACAGCATGGCAAGGACAGCTGAAGCACTGAGCTGATTAAGTGCTGTTTTCTGAGAGCTTTTATCCTCTGGATAGGAATTTGAAAGGCTCCCTCTCAAAAGCATAACCATCTTTATATCCCCCCAACCTATTCTGATTGTATCCTTGTCTTTTCAAGTTTCACTCAATCTTTGGCCACACATATGATGGCCTTCTCTGAAGACATGTAGTGCCGTGGTTATGTCTTTTACATGGTACAGATAGTGTGAATTTTAGTCACTTCAGGCTTCATATTGAAACTGATTCTCAGTATCAAATCAGTAGCAATTTGAGATCAAGGCTGCAGCAGTGAGCAAGATTTTTTTGTATTTGAGTTTGTATCATAATATATTTTCAGAAATTAGAATTTTTTGGGGGATTTTTTTCATAGTTAACAGATATTTTTATAGATAACCAATTAATAGGCCTACATGTAATTATGTTTGCTGGTTTGTGTGGATGACACTCAACACCAGTTTCAACAGCACTCTGTACTCGTCTCATTCGCATAAAAACAGATTCTATAGATTTAAAAAAAAAAACTTTATTTATTAAGGTGCGGTCACATTGGTGAAATATCGCAAGCAAAAAAGGTCCATTGTCTAATATTTGAGCCCTAATGTGTTTTCGTCAGTTCTCCATCATTTGCGGATAAACAAGTGCTTCACTATGGACTTTGTGTGTGTGCACTCTGATCAGGTGCTGTCAGCTTCCAATTAGTTTTTAGAAATCAAATAGAACAGATGGGATGTCATATTAAAAAAAGGGTGTTAACATATTTAAACGTATATCATTTATCACATTTACATGTTAACTTTGTCAGCCATAAAATAAATATTTGTTTATTACATCCGTGCTGTAAATGATCGCCTTGCTGCGGTATGTGTATCACTGGTCTTGTAGAGAATAACACAGGGTGAATGGATGTACTAGAGGGAGTGGAGATTATTACTTTGGCTTCTAGCTAAACTAAACATGTCGGCATGATGTTATGTAAAGTTGCTTGTTATTAAAAGGAAAGAGCATGTCTCTAGACTTTTTGGGGGGGAAAACAGTAACAACTTGGAGTGTTTTATGGAATTTACTTTGAGTAATGCCAGAAAATTTTGGTCCATAAAATGATATTAAATTGTGTAGCCTCACATTTTTCTTCTAGAAATTTGCTCTATTTATCGGTCTCTTCATAACTAGATTTTGTTAGTGTAACACAACACTGAGATGTTACAAACTATGGCCTCGGGTCAGACCCGCCTAACACAGAGCGTCCAGAACTTCAACCTTTCTTTCGTTTCCTTTTTCCTCTGCTCTCCATGAAAGTCACCAGCCAACACAGACCACTGATTTATGAGTTCTAATGAGATTTCAATACTGAACAAACAATAAAAATTTATGAGCATCATAGTTTTGGAGGCCCATGGTTCCATGGTTAGTGTTACACCCTTTCAACAAGCCTGGAAATACAATCCCCAGCTGCTTCCCTCAAGGAATGCAGCCACCTTTTCTGTCGGAAATCTTAGCAGCGCGCCCAAATTGTGTGAAAGTAATTTATCTCGCTTTTATAAATGCCGTTGTATTCACAGTCAACCTGGAGCGCTGCTGAGGGATCGTATTACACTGCGAGTAAGTCTCAATATCCTGCTCAGCCTTGTACTGTAGGTCAGAGCACAGGGAGTTAAAGGAGGACGTCAGGAGTTAAAAACAGTGCTGCTTTACCTGGGTGTCTTTATCTCATGTTTCTGTAAGCGCCTCTAAAAAGACTTACATTTTAGTGACTGGCTAGAAAAATTACAGAGTTAGGATGTCAAAGATTGGAAGTCTTCAAAAGCAGGAATTAGTGATATGTCTCCAAGTACAGATACAATCTATAGCCTGTTGAAACCTTGTTTGCTTGTGGTTTGGTCCATTGAACCTCACCAGTGACGTGTCCTGTGCTGAGTTCACGAAAAGGTTAGGTCCCGACAGCCTGAAGAAAAAAACATTTTAATGCAATGCTTATACAGTATATCTATCACAACCTCAAAATTCCCAGTTATTTCAAATAGGCACACCTACCTGTGCAACGGTTCTGGGAGAACTTTGAGCAGCCAAGTGAGGGTTTCTGTTTTCTCTGAAGTTTCCTGCATTGGGTGCTGGGAAATCAGGATTAGTAGTGGTACGCTGACTGCTGCCTCAGCACATTTACCCATGACATAGACTCACACATAATATTTACTGCCTTGTTATTGGCTGTGGTGGAGAACAGGCATGCCCTCCTTGAGAAAGTTCCTGAGATATACACTAATCCGCTACCTCGTTTTGACATCAACACCCTCCTTCTAACCAGAGATAGAGGAAAAAGAAAAGGAAAGGCATAAATAAGTGAGGAATGATGAAATTGAGAGATTCCAGAGTTTTATAGAATAAGAGAAAGTGGTGAGATAAAGTAAAAAAAAAAAAAAAAAGCCAGAATGAAAGAGCTGAAGAAGAAAGAAATTCTGGTCCAAAACCTAGTGAGCTGCCTACCTAGACTTCTTAGGCAGACACTATATAGGCAGCTATATAACGTAGTCTTGACTTTCAATTTCAGTGGAGTTTGACAATAACATGTTGGTAAGTTAATAATACAGTATTTTGATAATCATAAAAATGAAAAAGCAAACACAAATATAAGGCTGCATTAATTTAATCAAAAATACAGGAAGACAGTAATATTATGAAATGCAATTTCAAAATAAATGTTTTGTATTTTTTGTATATATTAAATCATATAATATAACATTTAACACATTTTTTCCCTATTTTCAATTATTTTACTTCAATAAAAGGTTAGATTTTTTTATTTTTTTATTTTTATTGCAAATTAACAAAACAGTAGTTTATACAAGGCAAGAAATCAATGACACACATATACATACAGGAGAGAGAAAAACAAAACAAAAACAAAGAGAGAAAACAGCTCTCTTTGCACCATATATATATATATATATATATATATATATATATATATATATATATATATATATATATATATATATATATATATATATATATATATATATATATATATATAATTTTTTTTTTATTTATTTTTTTTATACATTTTTATTTTGTGAGTTTGAAATGAGGTTGTCCATATTGAGGTATCTTTCATGTTGGAATTCAACTACAATGCCTTAAAGTACTGTTTACGTATATGCAACAGAAATCAAGAGAGTGCTACTAAGTTGGCAGAGTGCCAGTTAGATCCCGGGCTCCTGGAAAATTAGAGGGAGCAGGGAATCTCGCCTGGACACTCCACGACAGCAGGCTACAGCTGCTGGAATCTTTTGCGACCAAAAGAGGTTCCAGGAAGTAGTGCCAACAAAGTGTTTCTCCGTTTCTTGGTCTCAACCTTTTTAAATAGCACCTGATTCTGAACTCATCTTCTGTTTTACTCCCTCTCTCCTAGTCTCACTCTCCATCCCTCCCTTTTTCATCCTGTAGGGGTCTAAAATCCCAGTCTAGGTTTCTAGTCAGATTGTTAGCTGGGCAATAAAAAATACATGAGTGTGTGGCATAGAAGTGTTCGTTATGTATGTGTGTGTGTAGCTCATAAAGACAGCTTCCCGACACATGGGCTGCTCCAAATGTGCAGGAGCTCGTTTGTCTTTCAGAGTTGGAGCGCTACGAGTTGAACGGGGCCGTGTGATTTGCCAGTCTCAGCCTGTGTGTATGTGTACAATATTCATGCCTGTGTGTTGGTGCTCTCTCTTCAGCAATTCCCTTTATAACCTTTTACACTCGTCTTAGTTTGTTGATCCATGTTAAGAAGCAGACTTCTCCATGAGTGGGTTGCACAGGCGGCATGTCGTTCTGATGATAGACACGACGACAGCGAGAAAGAGGGATATGGAGTGAAATCATTAGGAGGCATTCACAGTCGCAGCACTGGCAACATCTCAAGATTCATCTGTGCTAACCAAAGTTCAGTGATATTCTTCCTGAATCTACACAACGGTGCTTGATAGGACAGTCAGACCTCACTGATTGGAGCGGCTCCTGAGTCCAGTTCCAGATGATAAGAGTACTGTAGCAAGCTCCACCACCCCATAATCACGCTAATAAAACCCTATTTAACGGCTCTATTATACACTTCAGCCCTGTTAAAGTAGCCATGGTGTGTGTGTGTGGGTGTGTATATGCGTTTCAGAATGCTCTGGAGGGCAAACTACTGTTTTTCTTTTGGAAATTACACAGTGCTGGGGACTTTTTAAGTCAATTACATGCAATTAAATGCAGTTTTTTTTTCTGGCGTTCTTGTATGCGTGTGTGTGTGTGTGTGTGTGTGTGTGTGTGTTTGATTAAGCCTTTAAAAGTCTTGTAAAGTCCCTCCTGTTCATGCTCTTCCCATGTACTGAACATGACATTTTTTAAATAGGTTGTCAATAGCCAGTGCTGATGTTTAGAGGACAGATGTGTCCGGTATGTTTTGTAACTTAACTTTTACACTATTTACTAAAAAAATGTATACGATTATTGGAAAACTTGCCAGGTTGTGAGTACAGTTATTGGCCAATGTCTCAATGTTAAGATGGCAACATTTTGGCAAATGAATTTAATTGGTCAAAACATAATTTTACCATTGGCATTAATCTCAAAATCACCCTTCAGTCCAGTTCTCACTGACAGCTGCTAGCTCCATCACAGTTGCTAATGCTGACTCTCTACGTCACTCTGAAAGCGACTACAAAAGAACGCTATTGCCTGTCTTTATTACATCTAAAGCTCTGAGCTATTGACAGGTAAGGTGGTTTAAAGGCCGCTTTGACATGTACAGTAAGGCAGCTGAGAAGCCCTGCTAAAACATTTATCTTTGTTAGAGTGTGATCACACACTCTTAACACAGGATCAGTTCCACAGGCCTTCCTCACCGTACCAACACACGTAGAGAATCATGTCCATCAGTCAGACCATTAGTGAACACATTGATCCTGCTGACTCTCCTCCCACTTTCAGTTCTTTTGCTTCTGTCTTGCTCCAGTGCAGTACAATACATGATGTGGTTAAAAAAAGAAAATACAGACCACTCACAGTCAGCGATTCCTTTTATCGGCTTCAAAAGTAAATGAACACTCAAATTTATGAAAGTTAGTCACAAATTTGCTTATATGATTAGTGACTAGAATATGTAGTATTTTTATTTCATATTACGTTGCACTGTTTTAATTGTTTCAGACTTCTAAAACTTGCTGTTTATTAAGAGGTTTAAATGACAAAAATGCAGGTTTTAGACTGTATATGTGTTTGTTTTCAGTTTGTGTTGTTATGAGAGTTTGCTGGGGGATGTTTTGTTTTGGGATGATTGTGAAAGGGTGTGTGTGTTTATGAATATATGTGTGTGTGTGTGTGGTGCTTGGGTGGTGGTGGTGTTCAAATGGGGTAAACTTCCATCACCCACCTCCCCCCACACACACAGGCGTAGAGGTGTACCACTGCCCTCATTAGGGCTACTAATAAGGGGAACTGAGAGTGTACGAGAGAGAGAAAAAAAATAGTGGGAAAGAAGGGGAAAAAGGTTTTAAATTTTAATAACGCGGGTACGATTTTGTAAATCTTTCCTGACAGAAAACTCCTCATTATTTTCATCTGTCTCTGTCTCCTCTACCACCTCCACTGATAAATGAGCTTTTCGTAGCTTGAACTCGCTCTCCTTCTTTCTCTCTCTCTCTCTCTCTCTCTCTCTCTCTCTCTCTCTCTCTCTCTCTCTCTCTCTCTCTCTCTCTCTCTCTCTCTCTCTCTCTCTCTCTCTCTCTCTCTCTCTCTCTCACACACACACACACACACACACACACACACACACACACACACACACACACACACACACACACACACACACACACACACACTCACACCCACACCCACACACAGTCGTTCATTCTTTGGCGTTGTGCTTCTAAGGTTAGACTTATGTTTTTAACCCAATTGACTCAGTTTAATTTTGTCTGCTGGTTTTGGAAGGAGTTATTTTGGCAGTGCCTGCTTACATATAGTGTTCAGCTTGTGAGCTTCACACTGAGAAAGTCACAGTGTGCTTAAGACAGAGATTCTCAACTGAAGGGTCTTCAATTGAAGAGGGGTTTGAGGGTTCCAGACACCCCCATAAAAACAAAAACATAATTAGGTGGTTTGATCATCTTTTATAAAATTTAAATAAATAATTAAATAAAAATGTAAGGGGGTTAGGATTAGGGTTGGGGGGGGGGGTCTGTTGATTATTGCTGACATAACGTGACTTTTATCCAACTTTTTAATTATTCTTAAATAGGAAAACTTTTAATTTACAGATTTTTTATAGTAATAAAATAAATGTCTGTGCATACCGTATTTATTAAATAAGTACTGTATTTGGTACAGACGCTGTGGATCCTTGTCTTCACATTATAGACCTTATGTAGCCCCGCCACTTTTCAGCGCTGCGCTCGTTGTCTTTTGACTTCCGGTCTGTATTTTTACAGCGATCTTGCGTATTTATGAATGAACGGCTCGTTTTAAAATCTTCCCGGTCTACTGACATTTGTTAAGACATCTGCTTTAAACATTACAATCCTCATGATAACTTTCGTTAACTTTACATTACATTAAGTAAATCCACTTCAAAAGCTAATTACTCCTGGACAGCAGCGCCATAGAAATATACAGAGTGACCGCAAAAACGGAAGTTCAAAGACAATATTCTAAAGATGGCGGCACCCTCGTTTCTCTGGCGCATAAGGTCTATACATGTAAAGTTATACGCTACTGTTCAAAAGTATGTTTTTTTTTAAAGAAAATAATATTATATTATTTTTATTCAGCAAGCATGCTTTAAATCAGTCATTCCCAAAGGCGGGGTCCCGACCCACAAGTGGGTCGCGGGAGATTTTGTATGGGTCGCCAAGTCGAGCACTATTTTTCAGTGTGCTATAAACGCGTTCTCATCCTAGGGCGTCACATACAAACTGTGCGTGTTAATGCGTCCAAATTTCACGCGTTGCATATAATAAGTATTGTCCCCAACGGCGTTCCATAACGCACATACATGTGTAGAGTTTGCGTAACTACACACACGAGAAGCGCGGAACTCTCCGCGCACATACTCATATGAGACGCGCGCGCGCACGCACGCACAAACTCTCCACGCGCATACGAGACGCGAGCACACACACAGTCGCGCACATACTCAATGAGACGCGAGCACACACACACACACACACAAACTCGCCGCGCACATATTCATGAGACGCGAGCACACACACATAATACCCTAAAGATGTGGAAAAGTCGATCAAAAGTGTGGGTACATTCCTCCAGGCTCGATGCCAACAGCGCGCGATGCAGTATTTGCGGTAAAATAATTGCTGCAAAGACGACAGATAGGCTATGATGAAGACCTTGACAGTGCACGGCCACGGAGTAAACATAATAGCAGAAAGTTGCTTCGCCTTCGACTGGTAAATGAAGAGATACCTTGATCACTCTGACAGTGTTTATATTGCAATAATGACCTTCTGAGTGTACACTGCCGTTAATAAATGTGTTGGTTAGTCAGATTTTTTTCCAGTAAGGATGCATTAAAGTTATCAAAAGTGACATTAAAACATGTGTAATGTTACAAAATATTTAGTTTTTAAATAAATGCTGTTCTTTTGACATTTTTATTCATCAAAGAATCATGAAAAAAATGTATCATAGTTTCCAAAATATTGAGAAGCAAACTGTTTTCATATTTCTGAAGGATCATGTGACACTGAAGTAATGATTTTGAAAATTCAGCTTTGACAGGAATAAATTACATTTTGAAATATATTCAAATAAGATTTTAAATTGTAATACTATTTCACAATATTACAAGTTTTACTGTATTTTTTATATAAAAAAAAATCAGCTTTGGTGAGCATGAGCTCTTTATAAAAAATTTTTTGTTCCTTTGTGCTTTTTTTGTGCCTTTGTGCACTGGCTAAGGAGCATGAGTCAAACTGAAAAAATAAAACAAAATTTTCTGAGGTAATGTGTTATGTAATCTTGTTAAAATGGATTTCATAAAATTGGTATCGAAAAAAGTATCGTTCAGGAACCGGTATCGAAACTGAGGTATCGAAAATGGCACCGGATCAAAAGATTTTGAACGATACCCAGCCCTACAAAATGGTCATACATATTTTGTTAATGCATAAATTCTCTTCGTTATATATGAACTATATGGGCCTAATGTTTATTGGGTCACAAGGATTTATCGACTTTAAAATGTGGGTCCCCAGAAAAAAAGTTTGGGAAACACTGCTTTAAATTAATCAAAAGTGATAGTAAACACTTTTACATTGTTACCAAAAAAACTACTTCTGTAAATGCTATTCTTTCTATTCATCAAAGAATCCTGAGAAAATGTATCAAGGTTTCCACAAAAATATTAAGCATACTGTTTTCAATATTGAAAATAATAAGAAATATTTATTGAGCACCAAATTATTAGCATATTAGACTGATTTCTGAAGGATCATGTGACACTGAAGACTGGAGTATTGGCTGTTGAAAATTCAGCTTCAGCGTAACAAAAAAAATACATTTTGAAATATATTAAAAAAAGAAAATTGTAGGAATTTCACAATATTACGGTTTATACTGTATTTTTGTTATACTGTAATTCTGTATGCAGTCTTGGTGAGCTGAGACTTCTTTCAAAAACAAAAAATTTTAACCGATCCCAAATTGAAATGTTTGTGTTCTTTAATTTATGATTGTTAAGGCCCGTTCACACCAAGGACGATAACTATAAAGATAACGATAAAGATATAATTCTAAAAATCGTTCTCCATATTAAAGAATAACAGAGTTCACACCACAACTATAACGATAAAGATATGAGGAACGATATCGTTGGGATCACTTTCAGAACGATTTTTTCCAGCTGTCGAACGATAAAACACTGACAGCCAATCAGAATCCATTCTAATTTAAAGGTCTCACGCATTTAAAATGGATCTAGATCATCCGGGCGCGCGCATGCTTAGAATAAAAAGACCGTTATCGGTCGTTGGTGTGGACGCATATATAGTTATCTTTATCGTTATCGTTATAGTTATCGTGCTTGGTGTGAACGGCCTTTAATCTATCTATAAATTACAGAAAATCACAGTTACGACACGGCGCTAGCTGGAGGCAAAACAAACGGAAAACTGGAGGCGGCCAATACAAACCAGCACAGATTCGGCTACATAATAAGGAGCTTAAATTATTATTTTTATTATTAAAAGTCATCTTGTTGTGTTCTTGGGTGCAAGAATCGATGAAAAATGAGTATGCTGTATCTGGAATTTTTATTTCTAGAAAATATTCATATCATTAAAATTGCACCGTAGTGTCACTCTTTACATTGTCGTCTTGGCGCTGGCTAGGCAGAACTGCGGATTGAACCACACAAGTCTTTACATGACCATTCAGCACATAGTTATATTATAGGCATCTAAATATATTTATATGTCCTCAGTTTCTCTTCACCCTCGGTTTCTCTATCGGGTAGGTGTAGAAGTCAGGCCACTCAACCAGAGGTAGCGTTAACGTTAATCCTGTCAGTTCGTCCATTGACTGAGCGTGTACGGTCATCTGGTTCCGTCCGTTAAAATTAACTTTTGCAAATAACAATCGCGGTCCTGGACAGTGAGTGACCTTGCACATTAAGACAAAATCGGATTTTCTCCAGTCATTGTTAAAAAACAAGCTAACAAAACTTGCAAACTAACGTTAGTGAAGCGGCCAGAGGGATCTTTCTGCCTCCAGCTAAGCTCCGCCCACACAAATACGTCACCGTGTTTACCAACTGTAAAAGGGTCTATTCACAGCCATCATTTGTAGTAACCTAGCATGCTCCCTGAATTCAATGCGTTCACAGTCTCTTTCACGGGCATCAAATCAACAATTACTAAAAACACACACAAAAACTGATTTTGATGCGTTCACAGTCTCTTTCACGGGCACCAAATCAACAATTACTAAAAACACACACAAAAACTGATTTTGCACGGGCATTTTGCACTAGTATACTTAAATTACTATAGTTTTTACCTTTTTTAGGTAATATTTTGCAGTAGTAGTGTGTGAATAGGTTTTGCTGAGTGAGTTTAATCAAGTCAATGAAATAAAACCAAATGTGATCTACCAGAGTTACAGTTTGATTTGGTTCATTAAAAAACATAAATTCATTTATTCCAGCATGGGAATTGAACTGCGTAGAGTCTTATCTCTGGCCCAACTAGACATAATAAATCTCTATTGGTACATGAGATCATGCTAACAATTTAACAAGTGTGAGTACTTGAAGTGTTTAATATTTAATATTAGTTGAGCATGGTTGTGAGTCAGTGAAGTTTTAATGTTATGATTTTTACTTTATATGCTACATTGAAGAAACCTTTATTTATTTGATTTTACGTGTGCATTATTAAGCCCCTGGTTCTTTTTCCGACCTAAGCTAGACAGAGACAGAAGAAGTGAACATGTAAAAGAAGGTTTACCCTGAGCTATGAGCTGTGACAACATGAACAGGTCTCCTCCAGCCCTCTGTCATGTGTTTGACAGAGAGGATGGATGCGGTTTGATGGGTCCTGCTCTGTTCTGTCCAGACATGGTTCAGCATGGGATAGAACCTCCATCAAACAGGCAACAGATATAACCTTTTCTTCTGCTCTCTCTGTCTCTGTCCTCCCCTTAATGTGATTCATCCCAGGTGAGACTGGAGGTAGAGGAACCATAGATTAGTCACAGAAGTATCCATTGCTCCTTTTCCAGTTGTAGTTTCCAATCTGGTCCGTTTCCAAATTTGAGGGAGGAAAAATATCACTCCAACCCATTAAATGTACTGCAAAAATAGTTTTTATTATTATATTATATTTATTATATTATATAAGTCTGGAGTTTATCACACTGAGCATATACAATGGTTCAAGCACCTGTAACCCTTAGAATTTTTTTTATACTTCTATGGTTGCAGTCCATAATTTTCAGTGAATTATTCACTTCAGTGCATGTTTCGCTGTAAAACAGCTGTATGGCCAGATGATACACAAACTACGTTTCTCGACTGGATAAAGCAAACCAGCATCTTGCTAGTAAAGTTTTGATGGATGAGGATTGTAATCATGGTAAAGACGATTGCAGTGACGTACAGTAAGCCCACGTCCATTAAATTGATGATGCGCAAACAAACTGTATGTGTGCGCACTTGATGCAGTGATCGCACATTGTATCTACGGTATGCATAGACATATTTCAGTACATTCACATTGTTTCCACACACATTCAGGATAATGTTTTGATTTGCCATGTGTCATGTTGCTGTGTTTAGTATTTCTGAATAGATATAGTGTAGTAGGTATATGCAGTCAGGTCAAGGTGGTTGATTTTAGGTTGTTGTTTTTTTGGTATCGCAACTTGACTTCTGTTGCACTGAACACATAATATACACTGTGAATGTTTCTTTTTTTGTTTGTTTTTTCATGGGTGCTTTGGTGTGCATAAATTTATGAATTATATGGATTCCTTATATCACTTGGTTATTTGGTGTCATTTTGGAGACACCTAAAGACACCTAAATTTACCTTGAAAAAAGCGAGCAGAAAATACAGTTTTATGAGAATCACCTTTCAATCTGATACAATAACAGTACAATAAAAACAGTAATATTATGAACTATTTAAATAGCTGTGTTCTATTTTTTATTAATTTTAAAATGTAATTTATTCCTGTGATGGCAAAGTTGAATTTTCAGCATCATTAGTCCAGTACTCAAGTTATTTAAATATACAGTGTAATGAAGAAAAAAAATATATATATATATATGTTCATTCATTCAATCATTATACTGTATATTTATTTATTATACTGTATAGTACATGATTACAATTAAATTACTTTGAATGTCAAAAATGTGTTCTCAAAACTTAAATCAAGGAACAGACAGTAATGTGGCATGTTTGTTTGTGGACAGATTATTTAGTAACAGTCAGTTACATCATCATTTGGCTCTCAAGTATGCAGACTGGTTCTGAGAGAGGTGTTAAAGGTGTACAAATAGTGTTTCGGTTCTTCTGTTCTTTGAAATCCATTTGTGGTTATATTTAGTTGAAGTTGAAAGGGACTGCCATAAGGCAAGATTTTAAAGTTTACAGACAAAAGTTCCCCTCCATCAGTGAGTATTTGAGCTCTCGTACATGACAGGATGAATTACTTCCCCAAACATGTTCCTCAAATTACAACGGTACTCAGTAAATAGATTTGTGCACTTTCCAGTGCTTTTTTCAGAGTGTTTTTAGGCCTGGTGTTGTTGAAGTGAAGGAAGCGTGGCTGCTCTCTGTGATGACTGGGCCACTCACTCACTCGCTCTGGATGTGGGGCTGCCCGGGGCCTCTCCGCCCACCCTCAAGGGCCTGTCAGAGCAGCCTTACCAAAGGCAGATTAATCTACATTACTGCTAACAGCTCAGCCTGGCCCCTGATCCACTCACACACACACACACTGTATTTAATCTCTTGCACTTCAGTCAAAAATTTACAGCTGAGGTTTTGGTCAGAAAATTAAGGTTAGTTGAAATTGATTTATGAGTCCATGAATTTTCTTGAGGTTGTGTGTTAAAATACACAGTAAATGACGATCCTGCCTAAACCCTTTTTACCAGGGTAGAATCTTTGTGCAGAACAGCTTCAATTGGCTTATTGATTTTAAAAAATCATGGTAACAATTTGTCAAAAGACAGTAATGTTCATCTGTTTATATACAAAGTTTGCAGTCTGTTAGACTTTTTAATGTTTTTGGAAGAAGTATTTAATGCTCACAAGGCTCAATTTGTTTGATCAAAATAACTTTTTATATTTTAATATATTTTAAAATGTATTTTATTCCTGTGATGGCAAAGCTTAATTTTTAGCATCATTACTTCAGTCTTTAGTGTCACATGATCCTTCAGTAATCATTTTAATATGCTGATTTGCTGTTCAAGAAACATTTCTTATAATCATCTATGTTAAAAGCAGTAATGCTGCTTAATATTTTTGTGGAAACCATGATACATTTATTTTAGGATTCTTTGATGAATAGAAGTTCAAAAGAACAGCATTTATTTGAAATTGAAATATTATATAGCATAACAAATGTTTTTGTAGTCACTTTTGATTAATTTAATGTTTCCTTGCTGAAAACATTATTATTATTATTATTATTATTATTATTTAAATGTATTGACCTGAAACTTCTGAATAGTGTACTTTATCTTAATATTGATTAACAGGAATTGGAAAATATGTAAGGGTCACATGATCTTGACATAAGCTTACCTCTAGTAGCACTGAGCACAGAATCAGCCCTACCATCTTTTAACACACATTCTTTAAACAGACCCAAGAATTCCCATTCGTCCCTCTCCCACGGCTGTTTCCTGTCCCTTTAGGCACCAGCACATCTCTGAACATCATGAACAGTCTGTCCTCTTGCTTGGAGTTTGTTTGTTTTTGTTTGTGTGTGTGTGTGTGTGTGTGTGTGTGTGTGTGTGTGTGTGTGTGTGTGTGTGTGTGTGTGTGTGTGTGTGTGTGTGTGTGTGTGTGTGTGTGTGTGTGTGTGTGTGTGTGTGTGTGTGTGTGTGTGTTGGGTGTGGGTTTAGGGATAGGGTTAGGGGATAGAATATACAGTTTGTACTGTATAAAAAACATTGTCTATGGAAATTCCCCACTAAGATACCAAAATGTGTGTGTGTGTGTAGCCAGTGTAAATAATGAATGTTACTTAAAGAGACATGTGGGAGATCTGGCCTTGCTAAACATGCTCTGATTAATGTCCTCCGTCAAGCATGCACTCCCAATTATGAATTATGCCAGCCTAGCATCCAATCAGAGCTCACCTTTCGTCAGTGCAGTGAAAAAAGCCTCTGATGGTTTATTGTAACAAAATAAACATAGCGGAGCATAAACACATGAATACTAGTCAGTTTTGTGCAGCAGCATTGAGTTGTGGATTGTAATGCTATTTTGCTTTCTTTACTGTACATCTCTGTATCTGTGAGAGGTGTGTGTGTTTGGATGGGGAAGAGTGCTGCTCGGCTGCAGTGGTGATGAATGGGTGTGTGTGAGTTATTCATCTCCTGCTTATAGGAGTGGACAGTGGTCCTGCTCTCTCCACATGTCAGCACATGGGATAATTCTGTCATTTATCAGGAATGACACTGGAGACAAAAACTCACCCCAAGAGATCATCCCAGGGTCTCAACTCCTGCTCTCACCCTCACTGTACTCATCCACACACCCACTTTGTCACTTTTCAAACAGTTTGTTTTTCTCAGTTCTGAGCAGACAGACTTTTTTCAGCATTTTCTGTTTTGGGGGAAAATTCTGCTGTATGATATGATATGGACGGTAAAGTGTATGAGATGAAGAAATGTTTCTTGAGCAGCAGATCAGCATTTTATAATGATTTCTTAAGGATCATGTGACACTGAAGACTGGAGTAATGCTGCTGAAAATTCAGCTTTGGCATCACAGGAATAAACTACATTTTAAAGTATATCAAAATAGAAAAGCGTTATTTTAAATTGCAATAATATTTCACAATGTTACTGTTTTTACTGTATTTTTGTTGTTACTCTTTTTTCTGTTATTGTGAATTATACTTGAAATTACAATTAAATTGGGCATAATATGTTTAATAAATAAATATGCAACTGATTTGTAGAACTTTGTGAATTACTGAGTGAGTCTTGCAGGCACGGATTGCCTTTTTTGTTTGGTCATGTGATAATAGGAAAGTGAGTTTTATGGAGAATTCCTTCAGTAAATATGTGAATTTTATTAGCTGGAGGAATGCCACAAGCTACACCTTTTACTTTTTAGAGAGAAATAAATGCTCTGAGCGTGTCTGCAGACAGATGGTGAGGAAAAAGGCAAAGTTGTCATGCCGTTGTGACATGTTTTGCACAATAGTATGTGTTTGTTTTTTTTAGACCGATCTGACTGAAGTGAAATCTGAAGTGAAGTTCAGTCAGAAAAAAAATTATTAATTTTTGATGCGAGGCATGTACTCGATCACATGCATGTTATTTTGTGTGAAGATGTTAAATCGTAGGTTTTACTACTGTCTCAATTAATGTCCTTAACATAAAATCTCTTTCTCTTGTCTTCTCTTTCTCTCCATCTCTCCCTCTCCTTACCCACAGGATCATTCAGAATCGTGTCCTGGTCTTCATCCTGGGGGCCATCATCCTCCTCACCATCGTCTTGGCCATCTATTTCAATTTGCGAGGGCACTGATCTCCACTGACTGGCCCTATGCGTGCATGTGTGAGTGTGTATGAGCGTGTGTGTAAGATTAATAGTGACAAAAGTGTTGGGCTGGAGTAATTAGGACAAATTGTTCACATGAATCATTCCTGGTGGGCAGTGACAGGGGGCCTCTCCTCGCTGCTCTCAAGCGGAGCGGGACCGTGTCTACCCTCTCTCTCCTTATATTTATGCTGCGTCCATTACTTTTTAAACTTACCGACCCAGAAAGAAACCCGGCACGGATGTGTGGACACAAGGACCATGATGAGAACATCAGATGGATGAAGAACAGGAAGACGAACATCAACCTATGTCATAACCTGCTGTTTAATGTTTAGTTTTGGGGGGTTTTGTAGATGGGAAAAGGGCATGAGAGCCAAAAGGTACTGGAAATTCCTATCCATCAGGTATGTGTGTGTGTGTGTGTGAGCCGTACACAAGGCAAGGCCCCCGGAGCAGTACCATTTAGCACACGGTGC
Organism: Scardinius erythrophthalmus; assembly: GCF_964197995.2. Classification (NCBI taxonomy): domain Eukaryota; kingdom Metazoa; phylum Chordata; class Actinopteri; order Cypriniformes; family Leuciscidae; genus Scardinius; species Scardinius erythrophthalmus. The sequence continues at coordinate 11,074,916 of NC_138238.1, forward strand.
AGAATCACACACTACACACAGCCCAAAGGTCACACGCCCGTCTCTCAGTCCCCCTTCATCCAGGATTAGTAGCTTCTCACGCTGTTCCTCTAAGGTCAGCAAAGACCTCGCATGTGTTTAGTTAAACCAGCAGGACTGCTTTGAACAAGAAAATATCCATGTCCACTCTTACCTTTACTAATCAAATCTGACAGCATGATAGTAACTGTAGTCAGTCGTACTAATAAGAAATGTATTTCCTGTATTTATTTGTCATTTCAGATGAATTGTACTGTATTTTTCGCTGTATCTTTCATTCAGTTTATCTGGAATTTGTTTTAGCCATTAATGTTTGACATTAAAATCACATCATTTGTCTCTACTGTGCAATGTTGCAAATGTGCTTCATTATTCCTATAGGAGGACCAACTAGCAAGCATCAGTATGGAAATATGCGAAATTTGGGAGTCTGCTCCAGGCTTTCACCTGCTGTTTGCGTATTAGGGTAGAAGAAAGAAGGTAAAGATGACTATGTGCTAATAGTTCATTTCAGTTAGTTTGTTATTTATGTGAGGATTCCAGTTTGTGTACTTTTATATATTTAAGTGTGTATCACCATACACTCCGGCTCAGTTCCAAAACGCAGTGAGTTCCCTTGATGTCTAATGCCTACATAGGCAGCTGACGTCCAAAGCAGCATCACTAGCTGAAATTATACCTCATAAATAACTGATTTGGGACCCTTTACATTGTCAGCAACTTTGAACAGACTACAAAAAATATTTATTTGAAAGAGTTTGCTGTCAAGCTAATGATAAACATTGTCGAATACATGTTGCAAATGAGTCAAATAAACGCTTTTAGTGAATCGATTATATTTATAATCAACATTATTTTGTTCATCGGTTTATTTAACAAAAGAGTAAGCTGTCAGGGTATTGCTATGCTAATAACAATGTGTTAAGCATAAAAACAAATAATCAATGTTAGGGATTGTTAGTTGAATGTATTTGTAATCAACTTTTCGCTTTGCTGTCTACGATCTATTATTTTAAAAACAAAAGTTAACTGTTAGCTTGTTTCTAAGCTAATGACAATATGTTAAACCGACAAATAATGGTTCAGTTCAATGATGCAGTCGAACAACTTCAAATCCCATCCTACGTCTTGTTCAAGAAGCCATTTCTCAACTTCCATTTCATGTCGACTTTGAAGAGTTAGCTGTTAGCATGTTGTGAAGCTAATGGCATAATGTGTTAAAGTCAAATAATCAATTTTATATATATTTTTTATGTATATTGTTATATATTGTATATATTTTTATATTATGTTTATCAACATTTCATTTTGTTTGTCCTTTTTTAATAAATAGTTTTTTAAAGTTTGCTATTAGCATCTAATTACAATGCGAAGGATAAATAATCGATGTTTGTGAAGGCGCCGATAGTCTCGTGGGCAAGTGCATGTAGCGCTGTTGTGCTTCGGGTGACCCAAGTTCGAGTCCCGGCTCGTGGACCTTTCCCGATCCCGTCCCGTCCCCCCCTCCTCACTTCCTGTCTAGCTACTGTCTTATCCTAATAAAAGGCAAAAACGCCCAAAATTAAATCTTTAAAAAAAAAAAAAAAAACATTAGGCAAAATGAAGTACAGCTGTTTTTGGTGTTGAATGTTGAATCTATATAATGGACATTTTTCTTAGTTCGTCCTGCATCTTAGTTTTATTTTTTTTAAATGAGTTTTTTTCAGAGTTGTCACATTCTGTGAATTCTTTTTCCCCCACAAAGGATGCTGCCTTAAAATTTGGCCAAAGAAGGTGTCTTAAAAGGCAGCATATTATTAGGCCTTCATCTTTTGGCCTTCACACGGGGAGCGCTCCTGTGATGATGCCTACGTAGGCAACTCACTAGGTTTTGGAACTAGGTTTTAACACACGTGCCACAGCTCTTCCTATCACCTCACACTCAACAGCCCTGCCACACGTGACGCATGCGCACACACCTCTGCCAATCGAGGTGCCTGGCGGACAGACAGATGGACCGTCAGACAGACAGGCAGACGGCATTTGATATTCTGTTTCAGGCCGGTGGATTGTCTTATTTTGGAAGCAGCCTGGTGGGGGGTTTTCTCTGCCTCTACTTCACAGCTATGGCTTCAAAGCGCCAAATTAATGGCCAACAAAATAGTGCGGCTCCGCGTGTCCCATGTGGGGCCAACCTATTGAGAGTTATCATTAAGTTGAGGAAGGAAGAGAAAGGATGAGGGGGAGCTGAATCCCGCCAGTTTAACAAACCTCATCAGATAATGACCTCTGTGATTGGGTTTTGCATCAAATGGCGAAGAGAAAGAGAGTGTGCGTTTAAATACGATAGCAATGAGATTTGTTTGTCCTTGTTTTCCTCACATGCGTGTGCGGAGCCACGCGTTTGTTTCCCACACCTGCGAGTGTGTATGCGAGACATCAGTCGGCTGTACATGTAATGACTTGGATGTGTATTGGTGTCTTTTGCTGGCTCAGTATCTGTGTGTGTGCGTTATCTGTCTCTCGCTCTCTCTCTCTCTCTCTCTCTCTCTACTTGGGCCTGTCAGATCCTCTCAGCAGCGTGTGGCTGGTGGAAAAGCAGCGTGGCTGCGGCTCTATTTGAAGTTGTAATGGTGTCAAAAAGTCAGAGCTGACTGACAGCCGTCAGTCCCACTGGGGCTCATTAAATCATAACAACTTGACAAGGAAATAATTGAGCGCTGACGATAAGTTGGGGCCCATTTAGATGTTTTTATTTTCTTTCATTATTAGTTGTGGCTATTATGTTCATTAAGAAATTGCATTAAACAACCTTCGGGGGGGCTAATGATTTGTTTATATCCCCTTTTTTATTATTTAAACATTAGGTGTGTCACGTGATGCCTTCGGCTGGCTGGCGGTATCATCTGCTGCATCTATTTTTTCCCTTCTTTTTTTCTCTTCCTTTCTTTTCATTCTTTTTCACCCTCTATGTCTCCCTGTCTCCTTCCCTCCTTTCTCTCTCTCTCTCTCTCTCTCTCTCTCTCTCTCTCTCTCTCTCTCTCTCTCTCTCTCTCTCTCTCTCTCTCTCTCTTTCTCCAAGCAGCGGGTGCCTTTGGAATATGAAATAGATTATTCATTACCCTGTTCTCTGTAGCTGATTTGGTTTGCGTGTAGTGTCTTCTATGTGAGGAGGATGAAAACTTGTCAAAAATGGGTTATATCTTATTCCGAGGGGCAACAATAGTGGCAGTTACAGACAGACTTTAATATTTCATTATGCCTGACGTTAACCTTGCTAAGTGACTTCAGCTAGCAGGCCTTTGAGAAAGAGACTCTGATTAGCTCCTATCACAGAACAGGCTACGTAGAGGCAGGAAAGACCCACTGCGGTCATGGCAGAGATGGGCGCTTGCTCTTTATTTACAGACATCTTGCTGGATAAATACAGGAGATATATATATATATATATATATATATATATATATATATATATATATATATATATATACACACACACACACACACACACACACACACACACACACACACACACACACACACACACACACACACACACACACACACACACACACACACATATATATAGACTGAACAAAATTATAAACGCAACACTTGTTTTTGCCTCCATTTTTCATGAGCTGAACTCAAAGATCTAAGACCTTTTCTATATACACAAAAGGCCTATTTCTCTCAAATATTATTCAAAATCTGTCTAAATCTGTGTTAGTGAGCACTTCTCCTTTGCCGAGATAATCCATCCACCTCACAGGTGTGGCATATCAAGATGCTGATTAGACAGCATGATTATTGGCACAGGTGTGCCTTAGGCTGGCCACAATAAAAGGCCACTCTAAAATGTGCAGTTTTATCACACAGTACAATGCCACAGATGTCGCAAGTTTTGAGGGATCGTGCAGTTGGCATGCGGACTGCAGGAATGTCCACCAGAGCTGTTGCCCGTGAATTGAATGTTCATTTCTCTACCATAAGCCGTCTCCAGTACATCCAACCAGCCTCACAACCACAGACCACGTGTAACCACACCAGCCCAGGACCTCCACATCCAGCATCTTCACCTCCAAGATCGTCTGAGACCAGCCACCTGGACAGCTGCTGCAACAATCAGTTTGCATAACCAAAGAATTTATGCACAAACTGTCAGAAACCGTCTCAGGGAAGCTCATCTGCATGGAGAGGTGTTCTCTTCACAGATGAATCCTGGTTTTCATAGACAGCGTGTATGGCGTTGTGTGGGTGAGTGGTTTGTTGATGTCAGCGTTGTGGATCGAGTGGCCCATGGTGGCAGTGGGGTTATGGTATGGGCAGGCGTATGTTATGGTCAACGAACACAGGTGCATTTTATTGATGGCATTTTGAATGCACAGAGATACCGTGATCCTTAGATCCTGAGGCCCATTGCTGTGCCGTTCATCCACGACCATCACCTCATGTTGCAGCATGATAATGCACGGCCCCATGTTGCAAGGATCTGTACACAATTCCTGGAAGCTGAAAACATCCCAGTTCTTGCATGGCCAGCATACTCACCGGACATGTGACCCATTGAGCATGTTTGGGATGCTCTGGATCGGCGTATACGACAGCGTGTTCCAGGTCCTGTCAGGTGGATGGATTATCTTGGCAAAGGAGAAGTGCTCGCTAAAACAGATTTTGACAGATTTGTGAACAATATTTGAGAGAAATAGGCCTTTTGTGTACATAGAAAAGTTTTAGATCTTTGAGCGAAAAATGGGGGCAAAAACAAAAGTGTTGCGTTTATAATTTTGTTCAGTGTATCTGCATTAAGCATCATCGTGATTTATTTTGAGTAACCCTGTAAGCTCCCTTGAGTAACCCTTGACAACGGTTCCTAAGTCAGAGGAGCTTTATAAAACATTCCATGGGAAAGAATTGGAGATTTATGTGTACAGTTAATTTTTATGTTCTGTAAAATGTGCTCAGTGATAAAAAAAACTCCTTAAATTATACAGTATTGTGACTTTAAAAGGCTGTGAATCTGAATCAGTGTAAAAATAAAAGTTCATATAAAGTTCTTTGCAACAAAATTTTATCATATTTGAGTAATTTCTTTATTTTCTTAAATTCATCTAACTATCAAAGCACCCAGAACATCCATGGACTTGCATGAATAAGTCTAGTAATATGGTGAACGGCAACAATTGCTGAGTACGTTTTTTTCAGTCACAGTTTCAAGGTGGGCGTAGTGAAAGAGTAATTACAATTTGAATTTTAGTGTCTTTAAATTGACACTAAAACTGATGTCACATTAGCAGATGCAGCCTGCAGAAATGATCACCAGTGTTTGCTGACTGCACTTTTTCTGAGGTTGCTGGAGAGCATGATAGGAGGTCCACATTTAAACTGTGCATCTCTCTCTATTTTTACTCGTTCACACATCGAGGGATAATATTTCACCCTATAGATAATACAAGTGTGTGTGTGTGTGTGTGTGTGTGTGTGTGTGTGTGTGTGTGTGTGTGTGTGTGTGTGTGTGTGTGTGTGTGTGTGTGTGTGTGTGTGTGTGTGTGTGTGTGTGTGTGTGTGTGTGTGTGTGTGTGTGTGTGTGTGTGTGTGTGTGTGCGTGCGTGCTAGTATAGGGAGATCTTTGGCCTTTCTTGTTAAGCACAGTGGGATAATAGATTTCCTTTTTATTATTATTTTAATTTATTATCTGGGTAACTGTGTGCAATTGTACAAACTTGTTGCACAAATGCACATGACAATATCCTCATTCTCCTGTGAATAATGAATGCAGTTGATGTGACATGACATCCATCAATTATGTTTTCTTCTGGTGTGTCCCATTATGTGAGTGAATACCCATCAGTGGGAACCACGGATCTGATACTGTTTGCACTGTGGACTATTGTGTGTCAGTGGGTGTGACTTTACATGTGAATGTTTGCTCCAGACCGGAGGCCTAGCAATGATCAGGACCCTCTGACTGCTTATGTGTGAATAATCTTATATTTGTTCAAATGGTGATTACTTTTCTACGTAAAACACTATTTATACATGTTTGTCTAGTTTTAACACTGTCATTAAAGCAGTATTGCATTTCACCATGCAGCATGTCCTTGCTTTCATTAGGCATGTAGTGTTGAACACTTTTCTTGACATTTTGTCTTTTGAGCCCAGTTCACTGGCTGATGTCTTAAAGGATCCATGTGGACGAATGGAGTAGAATCACGGTATATTTTACTTTTTAATCAGAGTCAAACCACCAGCCATGTGCTACTCACTCTCTCCCTTTGTCTCCTCTGTGCTGCTGTAGTGTAAGTATGTGTGTGAAGGCAGAAGTTACACCCTAAAAAAAAAAGGAGCAGTCCTGACCTATATCACATAATCTAAACTGCTCACCTCCACCCTGCACTTCTGCTACACTGACCTACTGTCACTTAAATTAAAAGCTTCTTTTTAGAGAAGTTTCTAGAACACAAATACTGGAAAACAAACATATAGATATATAGTATATGTATATATTTTAATATATTTTCCCCATGGTGGTGACAACAAACCAGCATCACACGGTGGTCCGAACATGCAAATTATGCCTTTTGCTGTTGACCAGCAATGCTGGATTTTTTTAGCAAGTTAGTCACTCAGATAGACACTGTATATCTACACAGTATTTACATACACTCACCTAAAGGATTATTAGGAACACCTGTTCAATTTCTCATTAATGCAATTATCTAATCAACCAATCACATGGCAGTTGCTTCAATGCATTTAGGGGTGTGGCCCTGGTCAAGACAATCTCCTGAACTCCAAACTGAATGTCAGAATGGGAAAGAAAGGTGATTTAAGCAATTTTGAGCGTGGCATGGTTGTTGGTTCCAGACGGGCCGGTCTGAGTATTTCACAATCTGCTCAGTTACTAGGATTTTCACGCACAACCATTTCTAGGGTTTACAAAGAATGGTGTGAAAAGGGAAAAACATCCAGTATGCGGCAGTCCTGTGGGCGAAAATGCCTTGTTGATGCTAGAGGTCAGAGGAGAATAGGCCAACTGATTCAAGCTGATAGAAGAGCAACTTTGACTGAAATAACCACTCGTTACAACCGAGGTATGCAGCAAAGCATTTGTGAAGCCACAACACGCACAACCTTGAGGCGGATGGGCTACAACAGCAGAAGACCCCACCGGGTACCACTCATCTCCACTACAAATAGGAAAAAGAGGCTACAATTTGCACAAGCTCACCAAAATTGGACAGTTGAAGACTGGAAAAATGTTGCCTGGTCTGATGAGTCTCGATTTCTGTTGAGACATTCAGATGTTAGAGTCAGAATTTGGCGTAAACAGAATGAGAACATGGATCCATCATGCCTTGTTACCACTGTGCAGGCTGGTGGTGGTGGTGTAATGGTGTGGGGGATGTTTTCTTGGCACACTTTAGGCCCCTTAGTGCCAATTGGGCATCGTTTAAATGCCACGGCCTACCTGAGCATTGTTTCTGACCATGTCCATCCCTTTATGACCACCATGTACCCATCCTCCGATGGCTAATTCCAGCAGGATAATGCACCATGTCACAAAGCTCGAATCATTTCAAATTGGTTTCTTGAACATGACAATGAGTTCACTGTACTAAAATGGCCCCCACAGTCACCAGATCTCAACCCAATAGAGCATCTTTGGGATGTGGTGGAACGGGAGCTTTGTGCCCTGGATGTGCATCCCACAAATCTCTATCAACTGCAAGATGCTATCCTATCAATATGGGCCAACATTTCTAAAGAATACTTTCAGCACCTTTTTGAATCAATGCCACGTAGAATTAAGGCAGTTCTGAAGGCGAAAGGGGGTCAAACAGTATTAGTATGGTGTTCCTAATAATCCTTTAGGTGAGTGTATATTGTGATGGACGTATAGATAGATAAATAATTACTAGTATATAATATATAGTATAGTATGTTGAAATTGTTATATAATAGCTGATTGTAGTCACTCGATGGATGATCTATGGCTAGATAGATAGATGGCTAGATAGACAGACAGGTAGATAGATCGACAGATAGATATATCGACAGACAGGTAGATAGAAAGACAGACAGACAGGTAGATAGATAGAAAGATATATCGACAGATAGATAGATAGATATATCGACAGATAGATAGATAGATAGATAGATAGATAGATAGATAGATAGATAGATAGATAGATAGATAGATAGATAGATAGATAGATAGATAGATAGATAGATAGCACATAAGGCACTCCCCTTTCCCAAATCTAACTAAATTGATTTGATCAAACTTAAATAAATGTCAAAGATGTCACTATTTAAATATTTTATGCTAGACTTATTAAATATAAATACATATTTCTCCTTATCAAAAATGTTTAAATAAAGTGAACAAAATTTAAACGTTACAGATCTATGAAGGGCCTAAATATTTTTTCTCTAAGATAGATAGATAAATAGATTTATTCTGATAGACTGTATAAATATAGGTATACTATATGCATATATTGTGATGGATATAAACATCGTTTATGTATTGAGATGGGTGTAGAGACAGTTAGGCTAATTTACATATAGTATGTCGAAATTGCTATATAGGCTACCTAACCATATAAATATATAGTGTGTATATATTGTGGTATGCAAACACTATATACAGACAGACAGACAATGGACTATGAAAGTGTATGAAAGAATTAGAGAAAGAGATCAGTTATTATGTGATGGGTGCCTTGGCCTGACTGTTGGGTTGCATGGCATGACTTACTTTGCATATGGTGTCTTACCAGACAAGATTCTAAATTTCCAACTGGGAGGCATCAGTGGAAAATCACTGTCTTCAAAAGGCAGCCTGCCATTCATGTTCCCCATAGCAGGAGATCTGAGCGAGCGGTGATACCCTGCGACATCTCTCTGGAAAACGAGAGTCAATCAGCTTTGATGGAGCACATCCTCTATGACAGGCTACTGAAGAGCACACTAATGAACTGGGGGGGGGGGGCATCGCTTAGCACATCCGTATGTAGATGGCCCGGACTGAAGGGGGGAGCACTGGATTCTGTGGATGAAGCTTCTGTGTGATGGTACTCTGTAAACACCCGGGTGGGGAGAGGCATGTGTTTGTGTGTGTGTGTGTGTGTGTGTGTGTGTGTGTGTGTGTTTCATTGTCTTGACGCGATGCCTGGAAAAGGGCATGGCGGTGGGCCCCCCCATGTCTGTCTCTCAGTCCCCCTCGGCGATACCTCCTCCTTAGCTGGGGGAATATATTAAATATTCATGAGCGTGCATCCAATGGCAGCGCTGGTCTGGCGTTTTTCTCCCAGGGCAGGAAATGGAGGCAGATTCATGCATGGGGGTCCCTGCAGGTTGGCATACAGGGTCAATTGAATAGATGGTTCAAAGGTTACAAAATCTGTATGATGTCCCTCTTCTCTTCCATGCTCGCCTGCCCCTGCATCAGAAGAGGAAAGATGACCAGAGAGTTGACCAACGGCTGCTTCAGAAACGAGAAGGTTAAAAACTGACTCTGCACCCAATTAGAAACTGTTGTTGTGTGGAACGCAAACACATCATATCCTGATGTGTAAATACACACTCACCCACCTGTCTCACCAGCTAGTTTATTTTTAAAGATGTTCTGAGAAAGATGTATGGTATTGGCAACAAATTTCACAACTTTTGTTCGTTTCAAGGATTCTGGATGGCCCAGGTGAATTGAGAGAAGTATTGATTTTCTTTTTTCCCATGCAGTGACTCTGGGATTACCGATTTTCTCATTTATTTTTAAAGACAAGCTCGTGTGTTTTTTCCCCTTACCTCTTTTCTTTCCTTTCTGCTTTTCTTTCTTTTTTTTTTCTAACAGCAATTGTACCCATCCCTCGCCATATCAGAATCTTTCTTGACCCTGAAAATTGTAATTCTGCTATAGATCACAGCTGCTGAATATTAGCTTTTACAAAAAAAAAAAAAAAATTGATAAATAAAATATGGTCAAATCGCTGGATCCCCAAAGGCCAGGGCAGACTTTCAAATCAGCGTAGGGGGCAGGAGGAACGGACGAGAGAAAGGGAAATGCACCTGCCCAGAACTGATTCAAAAGATTCAAAGAAATAGCAGAAGGTGGATAAATGATCATCTGGAAAGTGGATTTTTATCTAAACGGGAGAAAACCAGTAATTAGTCTAAAAATAATTCTGTGATTAAATGTTGGACTTTGTCAGATCTACCAGAATCCCAAAAGTTGGCTTCAGCTAAATACACAAAATCCTTTTAAAGCAGATGAATGACTTGACTCTAATTAAGTCTTTTGAAAAATCTAACAATTCGAGGAGGAGAAAAAAATGCTTCCTACTACTGTATGAACAGACAGGCTTTTAGCAAGACTATCCCTCAGTATTTGTTGTCAAAGGGAAGCTTGACAAAAGTCCCCCTGCATGGCGACCTTTCTGATTTATGCCGTCCATAATTCATAAGGTTTAACTGTATAGCCCAGTAACAGAATTAGGTATTCATATTATAAAAAATTAAAATAAAATTTGACTGAACAAATCGACTAAAACGGGCCTTTTATTAGAATAAAGTCTTAACCTTATGAGATGTTAGTTGCAATTTTGTAATATAATCAAAATGGCCAGATTGATGTTAAATCTTAATAAATATTTAAAAATATAAACTATGATAATATAATACTAAAGTAAAAAGCAGTATTAAATTTATTCTCATAATTTTGACTTTATTCTCAAAATATTTACTAGTTTAATAGTTAAGACCTTTTTCTTAAAATATTCCACAGTATAAACTGTTTCTGATGCTTGTTCTCTTTTCTAGCCTCCATCCAAAAGCTTTACAGAAGCCACCCACTTAAGAAACTACATTCAAGGCTGTCTCAGTGACCTGAGTGATTGTTGTTTTATTCCTGTGTGCTTTTAGGTGAGTGTTTTATGCTCAATCGCCCTCTCTAACACAAACCCAGAATTCACTGGCACCTCTCACAGGCATGACTGACAGAACACAGCCAATATTCACAGTTGGCAGCAACTCTCCAAAAGAACCATGCTGCTCTGGCTTACGTTTTATTTATAGCACATATCTGGTAATGAATATCTAACCACCGTGAATTACCTGTTATTATTTGCTAAACATGTAAAGTGAAGCTGCTGTAATTTTCTAGATGAAGTTATTCAGTTTGCTGCATTATTATTATTATTTTCTGAGTGGTTGTTTCAGTCACCATGTGGCCAATAAAGAGCAAGGCATCCCAGGCAGGAAGCTAAACCTCCCATCATACCGTGCAAATATGAGCAGGAAGGAGGTGAAACCGCTTGACACATTTAGAGATTTCCTTCCAAGCCAAATTATCACATGTTTGCACCTTTAAACACCAAATTGAAAAGAGAATGATCAGGCAGAGCAGGACTTTACCTCTTGGGATTAGCTCTCTGCCTTGCTGCTAAAAGTTTAGCATTCGATCTTACTGATATCTTCATCCAATATGGACAACCAAAGCGGCATTTAAAGTCTTCCTGTAATCAATAATTCCTTAAGACTCATCTTTGATCACCAAAATTACATATTTAAAAAAAAAATTCCTTCAAAAAATGGCATCATGCCTTACAATAGCTTGAATGTAACCCTACACCCCTGCCTCATTTAGTATACGCAGTTCCATGAATATGCAAATTAGCCCCGCCTCCACTCACTCACTCCAGCTCAGAGATCCAAACGTTGACGATCACATTGACATAATTGGTTACAAGGTAGTTTGTGATGTCAGAAACACCAGCGCTTTCAAACTGCGTTTTTGAGACTGTCTTTGGTTCACTGCAGTTTTAAGGACTATACTCAGCAATGGTGTTGACTCGGTTTGTCCTAAAGCATCTTAAAAACACCACATAGACATATAAACAACATTTAAAGCTTGATTTTCACCACATTGGGGACTTTGTATCAAGGTGAATGAGTAATGAAGTGGAGGACGTATATAGTTGTAAGAGGATGGTTTGCACAATTGAGGAAGCATATGAGAAGGATTGTGAGTTATTCCTTGCGAGCATCTTTTAAATGCTGTGAAAATTTCACATGCCTGGTTGAAGGACATAGCTCTTGAGAAATGTGTTTCGTTGACAGTCAGAAATATAAGGGTCAATTTCAGAGGTGTGTGTGTTTCTATGCAAGAAAAACATTCATCAACTGACAATAGAGGAGAAGGGAAGAATGGACAACTTTAAGCAGCAAGAAGAGCAGATTTTTCCACAAACAAAACATTAAACTTGCTTCTTTTCTGCTTGTTGTATTTTTACAAACAACTCATAAGAAGAAAAAAAATGCATTTGTGCTTCTCAGTTTAGCCTTGAGAATTCAGTGCTATGAATGAAAGTGTTCCTAGTTTCAGGTTGAGTAAGTCTACCCATCCTTTGTGCTCTTGGGTATCTGGCCATCGGTGTGATGAAGAGCATCTTCATGTGGTCAAAATCAAGGTAATGGATTGATCTATTTGTATAAGGTAAACAAGTTGTTTGTATCAGGTAAGTTGTCTTCCACTATATTTGTCCCTTATGGATGGAATGGACTTATGTAGCTACTGTATATGCGTATACCTTTAGAGCAAATAAACACACACAAATAAATGTGTGTGGGGGTGGGTGGTCCAGATTAGTTACGAAGATAAAATGACCACACAAAGATGACACTATCCGAAATCCGTGTCCTTGTGGGGACATTTTTAGTCCCCATGAGGAAAACAGCTTATAAATCATACTAAGTGATGTTTTTTTGAAAATGTAAAAATGCAGAAAGTTTTCTGTGATGGGTAGGTTCATGGGTAGGTTTAGTGTAAGGGGACAGAATATACAGTTTGTACAGTATAAAAATTATTATGTCTATGGAAAGTCCCCATAAAACAGTAGAGTATTATAATAAATAACATGTATACATTTACATTTGGCTACAGTAGTTCCTTGTGAATAACTGATTTGTTTAGGCTAAATATGCGACCGTGTTTCAATTCTTCTGTAGTTTTATGTTTATTAATATTATTTTAAACGTTTTCTATTTTCATGTTTAATTAGGGGCCAAACACTGAAAGTGCATAGGCACCTCTTGAAATTGTTAGCGTTCTTATTATTATTCTTCCGTTTCTTCTTCTTCTTCTTCTTCTTCCGTATGGAAGTCTATGGCAGCCAATAGAACCGCTTGCGGGAAAGTTATGAAATTTGGCACACTGATAGAGGGCAGTCTGAACACTCACCATAGCAAATTTGGAGTTTCTAACTCAATCCCTCCAGTGGCACTAACTGTCCAAAGTTTCACTCATGTTTATGCAAATAACTTTTGAAGCGTAAAGGCTAGAAAAAAAAACAAAAAACATTGTGTTTCCTCTGATTCCTTGGCTCAAGCCGATTCGATTGCACCCTATGACGTCATTTTCTGTCATGGAAATCTTTCCGCCATTTTGAATTCTCAGAAAAACCTACTTTTTCGAACTCGTCCTAGACGGTTGCTCCGATTTTCACGAAAATTTAACAAGATCATCCTCAGACAATGCTGACAAAAAGTTATGGAATTTAAGTTGATTCGTCAAACCGTTCACAAATACCGCTCCAACTATTTTTACGTAGTGCTTGCACAAACAGACTTAAGGCTGTATCTCCGCAACACTTTATCGCATTCAGAGCAAACTTGGTACAAGTCATCACATGCATGACTTGAGGCTTTATGCTGCGTTTCGGCGCAGTGCCACCTACTGGACGGAGATACGAAAAATTGCTATTTTTGCTTATAACTTCTGAACGGTTTTGTTAGATTCAGTGTCGAATCTAACGAAACCCATCCTTTGTGCTCTTGGGTATCTGGCCGATGATATCCAATTTTCCCATATCGACCATTTTAGGCATCAGCCATTTTGAATTTTGGACAAAAAAAATTCTTTATTTTATGAACGCATGAACGTATCGTTACGAAACTCTGTATGGGTAACCAGTACGATGCCCTGAAGGAGCCTGAGAAGTTTCGAACCAGCGCCACCTAGTGGCAAAAATTATTTCAAATGCTTATGATTCTGGGTGTCGTTGACTTATTTTCACGGGAGTCATCTCCTCAGGTTTCTGAATCCTCTCCGAGTCCAACGATACTAAACATGCTAGGTTTGGCCTTACTGTTTATGTAGCGTTGTGATTTAGCGCTTAAAAAATATTTGCCAATATCTTCGAAACCGTAAGACCAATCGAGATGAAACCACCATCAGAAGTTTGGAAAAATAGGTCGTTGGCTATATGTTGATACCCAAATGTCAAAAATTTATTGTAACTGGCAAAAAAAAATCCAATCATAGTCGCCCATGGTTAATTTTTTATGCTCTCATACATATAAATGTCTATAACTTCAAAACGAAATGAGATATTTTCACCTAATTTGACACACACATGTATGGGCTCACTCTGAGGACAGATAAAAAAAACACTTGCGCTATAATATAACAAAACAAGGACATTGCCATTAATTACAATATAATATCATGATATTAAATGCTACACTTTACAAATGCATTGTGGCTCTTCAACTATCAGGTTAACCATAAGCTACATTAGCATTAAGATAGCTTAGCATGCTAATCTGGTTAACATCCTTTTGTGTGCTGATTCTTACACTGAAGCATCTCCTCGGCAGTTTGGTAAGTCAGCATCAACTGAGTGGCACAAGCTGCTAAATCATGTGCCATGAGGCCCCAAACCATTCAGGTCGTGGGTTCGAATCCTGTGTGGCACATTCCGCAATACGTACTGTGGCCAGAAGTGGTGCAAAGATGCTTCAGTTCCAGACATGGTGTCTATCTGAGAAGCAACTCAATAAATAAGACATGTGGCATGTGATTCCCACTTGAATTATGGAGCATCTTGGTTAATGCACGTCTTCCCAGTGGCGCAACAAGATAAGTGAAAGGCATCTGATCCAGAGTGGGTTCGAGTCCCGTGTGGGATGACTATTGAAAACTTGTGTGGAATATTGTCTCATTTCGATTCCTTTATTATTCAAGTGTTGTACTAATCTTTCTTTCTCTTGGATTAGAAATAAGTATGTTTTTGTTCATTCTGTGTTCATTCTCATCTGAAATTCTGTTCATTTTGAGTTCATTTTCACCTGTACTTCTGAACCAGCTGTTTTTTCATGTATGTTCAATTTCTGCTGTTTTTGCTCTTCCTGCTCTGCTCTGCTCTTGCAGCTGCTTCAGGGGCTTGGCCTTGTATCGCTGCTTGCAGCTAAATTTAATATTTATTTGAGTAACACTTTATTTTGATATTTCCCCAACAAACATTCTACTGACTAGAAGTAACTTTGCAACTACATTTGAACTTATTCTACTAACCCTAACACCTAACCCTAACATTCTACTACAGTCTACCAATACTCTAATGAGAGTTAGTTGACATGTAGTTGAAAGGTTGTTTGTAAAGTGGACCATCAACAAAGTGTAACCTTTACTTCTAGAAAATAGGAAAACCACAGAATTTGGGTTTTAAACTACTGTTCAAAAGTTTTTTTGTTGAAAGAAAGACAGTTAATTTTTAAATTCACCAAGAATGCATTAAATTGATCAGTTATGTGTAAATTAAACTTTCTATTCATCAAAGAATCCTGAATATGTCACAGTTTTCAAAAAAATATTAAGCAGCGTAACTATGAACTTTGATAATAATAAGAAATGTTTCTTGAGCAGCAAATCAGCATATTAGAATGATTTTTGAAGTACCATGTGACACTAAAGACTGGAGTAATGATGCTGAAAATTCAGCTTTGCATCACAGGAATAAAATATATTAAAATAGAAAACAGTCATTTTAAACAATTTTACTGTTTTTACAATATTATTGTTTTTACTTTATTGTTTGTCAAATAAATGCAGCCTTCTTTCAAAAACATTTTAAAAAAAACCTTATTGACCCCAAACTTTTGAATGGTAGTATATATTAATAAAACATTTGGAAACAGAGTCCACAATAACATTTCAAAAAAAAGTTTACCTAAGTGTGCATAAAATATGATATTTAGTTTGACCTCCGAGGGTGACAATCAACATATTTTAAAGGTTAAGCACCTCTTTGTACAGAAGATGACTTCTTTTTTTTTTTTTTTTATGTTCGCACTATATTTTGTGACATTAATAAATTATGTCTCTCCTTCTTCTCCCTTCATTTTTTCTAATATTTATTATCTGATTCACATGCAAATCCATATTATAAAATGTATTACTAACAATTTAAAAATTATTTCTGCATTTTCAGGGAACTGTGCCATAAGTCTTTTTTACACACATCTCTGTCCGGGTACTCGCAAAGCCTGATGAAATCGGTCTGGCGGCGATGTGACTTTAAAGGTGTTCCTGTAGTAGCAAAAGGAGGATGCTGGGAATGGGAGGTCAGAGGTTCAGCCGTCAAAGAGGTTAACTAGTGATGGATGGCAGTCTGTGCTGTGCACAGCACATCTACTGTAGCTTTAACCGCCGAAAAGGCCTGCACACAACACAAATAAATAAATAAACACGCACATCAAAGGAATTTTCAAAAAGAAAAACAAAGCCAGAGCACGTTCGCAAACTCACACTTACACACATACACACCCGTGCCAGAAAAAAGCAAGCCGCCAAAGGCCTGAAAATGCATACATAGTTAACTGCCTGATAATGGCAGGCTTGAAGAACATGAGACAAAACAAAACAGAATGGCGAGAAGTAAGTGTAATTCTGGATTCAGTTTGAAATGCTGTGATGCAATTTTTGCTTTAACTGATTGATGCCATTCTCTCTTGAAGGATAAGCGGACCTTTTTGCATCCTCTTCCCAAAAAGTGTCTATCATTGCTGGGGTCGTGACTCAGGACACAAGGAATGAAACGGTTGTACCACAATTTGAACGGCATCATAGTGATGGGTAAATTTGATTTATGGAGTAACATTCGGTCACACTTTAGATAGGGTCCAATTCTCACTATTAACTAACCATTAACTATGATTTTTGTACTTAACATATTTATACATAATACATTTATACGTTATGCATAATATTTAACTCCTAATTACTGCTTATTAATAGTTAGTAAGGTAGTTGTTAAGTGTAGGTATTGGGTAGGATTAACAGATGTAGAATATGGCCATGCAGAATAAGGCATTAATATGTGCTTTATAAGTACTAATAAATCGCCAATATCCTAGTAATAGACATGCTAATAAGCAGCTAGTTAATAGTTAATAATTTTACCAAACATTCTTTTAATGCCTTTTTATTGAAGATTATTTCTGCTTTAGAGTAAAAAAAAAAAAAGAGTTTAAAATGGATTCACTGTCAGTTATGAAGCAATTACTTTTTTTATTGTCGGAAGAAACTGAATTACATACTTCTGTCTATTTCAGTGTTTGTATTGTAATGTACAGGTATACGTCATGTTTACATTCTTTTCTCAGATTCTCCTTAATGAAATCATGCTGGGGACAAAACATCCAGAGATTCTGTCACGACTTGATCATAATGTCACACAGATAATGTTTCAATGAGTAGTGCATTATGGGATCACTATTGTCTCTTAGGAATAAACTGTGGTTCTGTGCGCTTTCCAGTTATCTTTCTAAAGCAACTGCAAAACACTCAATTCCCTTATGGTTTGTAAATGGTGCTCCTGCATGTATTTGTTTTCCTTGACCAGAGAGAATCAAGGCCTAACAATCTTGTGTAGCCCGGCAGAATGTACTTTCTAAGCATAGCATGTTAAACTAGCAGAGACAGAAAGTTCACATACTGTACAAAACTAGCCGCCCAACATGAGTCAGCAGAGATGTTAGCCGCTAGATTACATTCTATGTTTGGATAAAAGTGTTTTGAGTTTGTCAGACTAGGTTGAGATGTGGTCTTCAGTAGCTCTGGCCTGCAGGACAGGATGAAATATTGAGTGTGTCCAGCGCCGTGGACGAAGGGCCCCGACTCATTGTCCACACCGCAGCCGAAGGACCAAAGGTCTAACGTCCCTTCAACAACCACTTTGTGCTGAGTCTTCAATGGATCAGTCGGTCAGTGCTTTATTTTTCATATTGCTTGCCTTTTCTTTTCTCAACTTCTCTCTCTCTCTCTCTCTCTCTCTCTCTTAATCAGGGCAGTCTAGGCCACACTTCTGTGACCTGGACTCAGTTTAGTACAGTTGAAAGAACACATCAGGTTGTGCTGCTCTCTCTGAGGGGCTGATATTATGGTACCTTTTACCTGTTAGGAGCTAGTGAGGCATCTTGCCCCTCTATAAATGAACTTCAGAGGGATGTGACTGACAGAAACACACAGTGAGCTCACCTATTTGACTGGCGGCTCTCTCAGACCCTTACCTCTCTTTTTTTCCACTCACTGACTCTGGAGCTCTTTTTGGTCTTAATGGCGCGGTAATGGTTTAAGCAGACCGGCCTACGCCACACTCACATATTCACCGGCTGAATACAAACACACCAACACCTGGCTTGTTAAACGGGCTCTGGACTTGAAAGGTGGAAATCTAACATGCTTTTGCTCCATTTAATGAGTTATTAAATGAATACTTCACTGTAGACTGGTGTGGGTGTGAGGGTATGTTTGTGGGAAAGGGAAAGACAAAGAAATGGGGGCTCAAGTGAATACTAAAGAAGGCTAAAGCACTGTTCAAGGTTTTTTTTTTTTTTTTGTCACTGTTTATGTCCTCTAATTTTACTCCATACTTCTTATATTGATTGATTTTAGACAGTTGTACTTGGACTTTTATTTTGGTCGATGGATTTGAGAAATGAAAACAGACGTGCAAACCTTTAGCTATTCATTATCTGTTACAGAATTTACAACATGGCTTACACATTAGCATGTGCATTAGCATGTTAATGTCATGATGTGTTTGGGTGAGTTAATTAACCTGCTAGCAACGTGTTTCAGTTTAGTGGTGTTTTACGAAGCAGTCAATCTTGGCATTATTGACAATAATTGGATTATCATCATGAACAATCTTGTCACTTTTCTTGTCATATTTTCATTAACTGTATGTTGTAATAAAACGTTTAAATAGTCATAATAGTGACACGAAAAACTTCTTCAAAGAGCATTTTCATCAAATTTTGTTGACGAGATTAGGGCCAGAAACATACTTTACAAGTACATGAACACAGATGCTTGGCCAACACTCGGGCACTGTGCAGTCCAGTTGGTCGGGCTGTAACTGGTCTCAAAATATCTGACGTAACAGAGTAGTGCAGGTATGATGTCAAAACCCGGAAGTCGAATTCACTGCTGGTTTCTTTAAGATTTTCCTATGGGGTTTTTCAATTTATGAGTAAAATAAAGCCTGTGGTAAACATAAATTGACAATTCTTCGACTTTTGTTCTACAACGTACACTGCGGACACTTACACCCAAACAGTCTTATCTAGTTACTTATTAAAAACATACGTTTTCAGAAATGAACATAACTGCTGAACATTTTGGCTGAAAGAGAAACCTGACTGTAAAATTACATATACTTGTGTGGAGTATGCTTCAGCTTTAACATGGTAGAAAAGTGAAGTAAGAGAGCGTTCCACTCGTTTCTTGTGTTTCCCAAGCTTTTAATGGTAATGAGAGTCAGAGGAAGTCTTTCTCAGCTCTAATAACCTGTATGATGACACTTTATCTGTAGTTTGTGCATATAATCACTAAACTAAAGGGGGCGACCCCAGGGGCAGAGGTTCACTGCCTGACATTTGACATCTTCATAATTAACTGGGAAGGTCTGATCTCTTCCTTCAAATGACGTGCATATCTACTCCATTTAATATGCTTATAAGCACTATGTATTATTCAAACATGCAAATGAAGGCTGGTCAGAAAACAGACTTTTTGACACAGGTTTCACAGTTGTCGGCAGTAGTTACCCCAGCCTGATAATGAACGCTAGTCCATCTGGAATTACCCAACCACATAATGACTGAGGCAGTTTAACCCCTTTATAAAAGTCAAAACTGTCAATGAACTGACTCTTCCATCTTTTTTTTTTTTCCTATTATAATAGAGGATTAGTAAATTATGTACACAGGTTAAGTGTTTTGACACTTTTGTTTACTTATGTTCAATGAATATTTGGTACTTTGTTTGCTTGCTTCAGAGCCACTAAGGCGACATGATGATGGGAAAACATGAGATTGATAATTAGATGAGAATTATTTTAATGCTTTTGTGTTTGCTTACAAAACTTTTGCGTTCTCTCGCAAAACTATTGCTTTCTCCCAAGAAACATTGCATTCACTCGCAAAACTATTGCGTTCCACAGTGAAACTTTCTGTTCTCTCGCAAAATATCTGCGTTCTCTTGTAAAAGTATTGTGTCCCCTGAATTATTATTTTTTCTTCGCATATAGTTTTTTGATAAAGTGCAAAAGCATTGAAATATATTTGTTACCCCCCATCTCTTTCTTTTTTTTAACCATCACTATATCTCTTTAGGGGCTTCGTAGGTTGCCAATTGACATCCAATAAAAAATCTGGTTACTGAAGCGAAACCAGTTGAGAACCACTGCACTAGATGTATGTTTATTTTGGATATAAAATACAATACATCTCTGCATGTGTGCCCTTACAATCTTTTTTAGTTGAACATAGTCACTGTCCTCAGAGTGACTCCTCATTTAGAGTCCGAGCATGGAGATGGTCAACCACTTCTATGGTCTGAAGTGTTTGGAGGAGTCTGCAGTTGATTTTTTTTCTAAAGCCGAGCTCTTTTAAAGATGTGGTTTTGAGTCGGGGCAGAAAGAAAGACTCTTTAATGTGCTTTTTTTGGGGTTGCGTTAGTGTAAAGCACAGGCTGCTGGCTCGGCTTTGGCTTCACTGAGCCGGTAACCAGTACATGAGCCTCTTGTCCTCACCTCAGCCTTCTGAAAGCTGTCTGTCTCCTGCTCACACTCTAGAGGTGAAAAAGACACGGAGGGTTAGAACACAAACACACGCTCTATTGCCTCTGCCAAAAGGGTCTTTCTGGGACAAATTATTGATGAAATATAATGTCTTTAATTATTTATCTTTTCACTAACAACATTATTCAACTAATTCCATCCAAACTAAATAATTTGTTGATAATTGATCCTTATTGGGAAAGAGCATTACACTTCTACAAAATGCTCATCCAGCACAGTTTGTGCTGCAGATATAAATGAGACTGTAGATCATTTGTTTACAGAAATTATTGTATGCATTATTAGGCATGATAATGACTGACTGCTAATTTCTGCTTGATTGTTGCTTAGTTTATAGTGTATAGTGTGTGCGTGTGTGTGGCCTGGTAAACCCTTCATTATGGGGACAAAATGTCCCCACAAAGATGGCAATAACCGAAATCCTTGTCCTTGTGGGGACATCTTTTTGTCCCCATGAGGGAAAACGGCTTATGAATCATACTAAGTGATGTTTTCTGTGATGGGTATAGGTTTAGGGGTAGGGTTAGTGTAAGGGGATAGTTTCTACAGTATAAAGTCCCCATAAAACATGAAAATGTGTGTGTGTCTATAATAATACTGCTAATGATGTCTAACAACAGCTGCAGTAAATATTATGTTTTGTAAACCATTGTTTTATGGTGATATTTCCTTTGGGCCAAACCAGAAACTGGTTTCTCCTTTTTTTCAGTAGTTAGTCCATAAAAATAACTACCACTTCACTGTCAGTGTCTTTAAGATATTGAGACAAGCCATTCTGTATTGAGTGAGTGCATCTCAATATCGGCTCATGTGCCAAACTGAATAATTTACTTCCAGGGTCTTTTAAATAGGAAAAAAGGGGTGTAGATGGAGAATGATGGGGAAAAGAAGCAGGCCGTAGAAAAGCCGTCCACATTTTGTTTACTTCTGGAGCTCATTGCAAATATCGAGCAGGATCGACAGCTTCTCCTCTTTTCCTTAAAGGATGTAAACATTTGTAAATTCGGGCTCACATGTGTCGAGGTGGATCAGTTTCCCCCGTCCACGGGGGTTTATTGAGTGTGCTATTGTTGATCTGCGAGTAAATCCCTGCATGCCCCCTCAATGCCTGGAGCCAGCCCCCAGCCCCTGATGCTCCCCGCTGCGCCCCCTCTCTCTTCCCTCTCTCTCTCTCTCTCTCTCTCTCTCTCTCCATCTACCTGGCCAGAGCTCCTCTGTCTCGATGCTTCCGCCCTTTTCTTTTTCCGCTTCTGACGCTATCTGTCCGGCCACTCATTTGGTCGTATTTCCTATATCTGTAGCTCTGTCCCATAGTGCGAGATAGGCAAAGCACATTTCAGATGTGAAGGCTGAAGGAAACCTTCATTGCGCTGCCTCCTGAGATACCTTGTCTAATCATGTTCATCCTTAACAAATGCAATCCCAGAATGCATAGCAACAAAGTCAGTGAAAAAAATAAATCAAACATTGCGGACAATGTGAGTGAATATAATTTATAATTATAATTAAGATTTTTATAAAATGTGTAATAATAAAATATATTTAATTTATTATTTTTAATACACTAGAAAGCATTAATAAAAATATTTAAAAGCAAAAGTATGTGTATATTTATGATTTATTTGGATTGTAAAATAAGTGAATGAAATATATACACTACTGTTCAAAAGTAATATTTTGATATATTATTACAATTTGAAAAAAATGTGTATATGTTTTAAAATGTAATTTATTCCTGTGATGCAAAGATGAATTTTCAGCAACATTACTCCCGTCTTCAGTGCCACATGAGCCTAATATGCAAATTTGATGCTCAAGGAACATTTCCTATTGAAAAAAGTTGTGCTGCTTAATATTTTTTCTTTGAATAATGAAATGTTCAAATGCATTAATTTGAAATAGAAATCTTTTTTTTAGCATTATAAATGTCTTTACTGTCACTTTTGATCCATTTAATGCATCCTTGCTGAATTGTTTTATTATGACTTTATTCCTCTCAAGTCTCCTGTATTGAAATCAATCAAGAGTCCCTTGTGCGATCCATATGAGGAGCGTTATTGAATGGCTCTCAAAGTCTCTGTCTTTATAGACTGTTCCGAATGAGTTGCTTATGACGTTCCGTTTCAGTTTGGAGGGAGTAAGGTTTTGGAACCGAGCTTATTCGTCTCAGTAGTGTTCTGTCTTTGTCTCCCCATCTTGAAGTGATCATTTCATACCGTTTGCGTGAATCTGTGAATCCCACACTGTTCTCATTGCTGCAGTATTTGGAGTTGTGATGACACAGTGCCCATGGGAACTGTGGGAAAGCTCATGCGGTGAGTATCATCACCATGATTGAAAGCTGTTACATTCGTAGCATGCCCAACACAACTATACATCATTTCGTCTGGTTTGGGCGGACCGTATTTTACTATCTTTTGTTATTTTACCAGGTGAACTGATTTTATCTCATTTAATCGAATATCCTTTTAAGCCAGAGTTTTCTTTATATGTGCTTCACAAGGAGACGTCGTTCTGCGATAAGTATAATGTCATATTGCTATCTTCCCATTACATCTCACGTCTTCTGATCTTAATGCAAAAAACCCACTTGTGTCGTCATGAGTGAACGAGGCCATTTTGGTCTGGCAGTGTTCCATTAGACTTTTCCCCTCCTCTCTCCTTTGTCTTTGTCTTCTCCCATCTCTATTTGTGAGTCAAATCCCCCTCAGGTTTAGCCTAGGCTTTGTTATCCTGGATACTGTGCCCTCTCCCCATATATTTCAACTACAGGTTGGCAGAGACTCCAGTCACCCGAGGGAACTGCTGCGGCCAGTGGAGGTTCACTCTTAAAATAAAGGTTCTTAATTGCCGTTGATGGTTCAGTGAAGAAGCTTTAACATCCATGGAACCTTTCCATTCCACAAAAGGTTCTTTATAGGGGATAATATTAAAACTTTGTACACACTAAGAAAAACATGGTTCAACTGTTCACTGAAACGTTCTTTGGGGAACCAAAAATGATGGTTCTATGACATCACTGCGAAAACACTCTTTTAGAACCTTTGTTTTTAAGAGTGGGGCATATACCTCTTATCAGAGGGGTGACGATAAAAGAATATTATGTCATTATTTAATTACCCTCAAGTCTTTCTAAACCTATATGACTTTCTTTTGTTTTGTCGAATATTTCTAGTAGTTTTATAAAAGTTTTTTTCTATTATACTTTTATCTAATTGTTTCTTTTACTGTATTTGTCTAATTGTACAGCACTTTGGTACAACATTTGTTGTTTTTAAATGTGCTTTATAAATAAACTTGAATTAACGTTATGTTTTAGTCAAATCTGTTTAATGAATCAATTGATCTTTTTCATGAATCTGAACTGAATGATTTGTTTACAAATCAGACTGATTCAGTTCGAGTTCAAATCAATGACTCCAGTTGCAGTGATTAACAGCTCGTTGGAGGGTACGATTTTCAGTGAATACTAATTTAAATATCAGTGTTTTTCTCACTCAGCGCTATTATATAACTTAAGGAGACTTTGGGTATAGCACCTAGGTCTACTTTTATGGTGCATTTGAATTCATTATAGCTGTAGTCCATTAATAAAAATGTCTTTCTTTGTGTTCCTTGAATACAGATTGGAAATGACATGAGAGGGAGTAAACAATGACAGAAATGTCATTATTTGGTTAAACCAATCCATTAAGGAGCATGGTTTTAGGTCCCAGAATATGTGCTTGTTGTGACGTGACGTTACTATAGCAGTATGTGTTTTGGAACAGGAATGTGAAATTTGAGTCACATCGAACAAGCAAACCCCAAACCAGATTTGTTTTCCGTTAACACTCAGACCTGCCGGCCACTTTGGTCCAAGTTTGTTCTATTTTGAAACCCCGAACCTCTGCGGTATGGGAGCCCATGGGTTTTGCATCTGTTTGTTAGTACGTTCAGCTGGACACATTGTCTCGCCAACACCTTCCAACGTTACCAAAACACAAACAAGAGAACCATTCTTTCTCTGTTCCCCTTCCTCTATTCCTCTCTCCCTCACTATTTCTCCTCCCTTCCCTTTCTTTCCCGCCATTTCATCTTATTAAAGCACATGGATTGTCACCGTTATTTACCAAATATAGTCTGACAAAGAAGAAGTGGGAATTTTTACTGATTGAAGATCAAAGTGGCAAAGTCTCCTCCTCAAATCCCACCCTTTCTATTAGAGCCCCTTAAGAACAGAGGAAAACATCAATTTCTCACACATCAATGGCGGCTTCATAATCAATTGAAAAAGACACTTGTATGGGGATGCAAATCTTATCTTTGTCTTATTAAAGCTTTTAGAAGATACATGCCAGGATTTAATGTTATTAAATAAAAGAGGTCGGTTTTTTAATCTAAAGATGCAGAGGCGTTAGTAATGGTCTAAATCAAAGCCTGGGGAGTCTCTTAATAACCAGTAGAGTTTTCCTATCCTTATTAATATTGATAAAATATACTGTGATGTGATCTCTGTGCTTATGATGCATTTTGGAGATGGTTAGTGAACAGAAATAGGATGTGGGATTCATTTCCCAGCGAGAGGACAGCACGGGCGACCCGGGTGGAAAATGAGTTTTTGCTCTGAACATTGAAATGAACAAAAGCTCTTGCTACTAATGTTGCTTTAAAGTGAGCACAAACCTCACTGCTTTTCAACAGCCGAGCTTCATTCTGGAGTGGTTTGTAAATAAATATGCCTTCATGTGTTTGTTCAAATATATAAAAAGACAACTGCTTTGCCCTTTGACTCGCCTTTGTTTCTGGTCATGAATTGCTTTCTGGAAGTGTAATGAGTCGCTTTTGTAAAAACTTGAGCTCAAGGTTGTTGTTGCATGCAGAAAAATCGTCATGAAGGATCCTAGGTTGACACGTTCTCATTAGTGAATCACACTCATGATGCTCCTAGCATTATGCGATTCTTTGAGACAGTAAATTCACATGCACTCATACACAAAAGCGTCAAATGATGTAAGGAAGTTCCATACAGAAATAACAAATAAATAAATAAAACGATCAGGGTCTTTACAGTTGTTCAAGTTCACAGTCACTGACATACACTTAAAAGATAAAACACAATCTACTATTTAGATTGATGAGGTCTGGTATTCACCTGTACAATGGCATTGAAATGCATTTGAAAAAAAACCTTCAGCTATAGTTTTCAAAACAAAGCAATTGACATGTGATTTTTGATTGGGTATTTGCTTAAAGCTGTCTGAGCTAAAATGTTAGCCAGATTATTTTTTTGTTGTTGTTGCATTAATTTCAAACTTAAGCCCTAGTATAAGGACCCTGCCAGGTGTATCTATAGGGCTCAGCAGAGAACCACATTTGAGATTACATTTCTACATACTTTCCCATCCCTGTAAAAGAATCCCTGTAATCTCAAATGTGTCTCCTTTAGAGTTTCAGAAAAGATCTAACCTGTTTTATCTACATTAATCTCTATACTCTTACTATATGTCAACAATTGTCATATCTGTTTCTATTTGAAGGAGATTCAGAAGACGAAGCTGAATAAAACTGAACTGAGACCCCCATCAAGTGTCCTGAGGTATGAAAGAGCAACCTGTGTCTATTTCATTCTGGATTGTTTAAATGCATTTAGAGCATTTCATCTTGTTATTTAGAACGGAGCAGTTCATGATGTAAAACGCATCCTTCTGAGATTAATATCCATATACAGTTCAGCCCCACATGCACTATGATCTATGATAGCTGTCAGCCATTGCCTCTACTACGTTGAAAACTTTTCCTGCTCTTTCTGCCTGGGAAACTGCCTGCTGTTTCCTGTATCTTGCTCAGGAAGAAGCTTTTCAGATGCGTCCTTGAACTTAAAAAATGAGAGGGCCTCTGCTAGAACAAATGTTCTGCAAATAATACACCCATATGAGGTCACCATCAGAAAATAGGGTTCAAATAACAGCATTTGCCTTTTATTTTAGGTATCTTAAAACTAAAATTCTCACAATTGTAAAACCCAGTTATATTTAATTTTCAAATACAATTGAGCTTGCAAGCCTTTCAATGTAGACTCCATCGACTGTGAGTGTGCCACTGTATAGTGGACCTTTCTTTACAAGAGCTAAAATCGATAGCATGTGCTGTGTTGTCAGCTCCGTTTAAAAAATTGGGCTGTGTGTGCGGACGGAAAATACATAATTCGGACTGGCCGCGAGTTCGAGCGGAACGTGAACAAGGGAAATATAGGCTGAAATATTCTCCATGTTGTCATTATCATGTGATCTACCAGTGTCAGTTGCGTCGTTTAATAAATCCTCTCCTGTGGCCTCATGGGATAGTAAAGTGTCCATCGTATGCACACTTCAGAATCTCGCAGGAAGTAGTGGGTCACCAGGGTACTTTTTGCTTTTTTATGAGCATTGTGAATTTGGACATACTTCTTTTGTAACATGCTGTTTTTTGCCTACTATATAGTAGGTAAGTGTGTAATTTTGGACACACATACATTTCTACATAAACTTACGTCACTGGTAGTTCCTATTGTGCTGGGTTACACTCTGAAGTAATTTAGTCCCCCCACAAAAGGTGTTCCTATAACTAAAATCGTTCCCAGTTCCTGTGGTTGCGAACATGCTAAAAGGCGGGTACTTATGCCAATATAGGAACTATATATGAAACGTTCCTCCTCATAAAGTATTTTAAATGGTTCTAGGCTTCACATTTGGAACCCATAAAAGGATGAGTTCAATCAAATTCTTGAAAAATAAATAAAAACATTTTAAGGGTTTCAAACATGGTGTTTTTGTTATCATTGCAATCGGATTTCATGCAAATGTGAATTAAATAGTTATACTGTATCACTTGAAATTAAAATCAACAATATCCATAATACACAAATGTTATCTAACTGAATATAAATAATTGTTTCATATATTCCGTTTGTCAAAAAATGTCTTTATTATCATCTGTTTCTTTATTATTACTATAGGTTTTTTATACTTTCATTTTTATTATTGGAATAAAGTTATTTGGAGTTCTATATAGAACCAAATGAACTTATTAAGAGTGCCAGCTGGTGTTTGGCCCCTTTTTGCTCCAGTTTCTGTGCTTCTCTAAAGCCAAAAAAAGAGATCTACTCAACAAATTCAACTAATCTATTATAGAGAAGCACTCATAAATGGTAAATATTTGGATAACAGAGAGTACGGCAAGCTAAAACACAAGCATTGCAAAGATCACGATGACTTTATGTAATCATACAGCATTAAGGTTTTTGTCTTTACGACAAGCTGTTGTTGACATTAGTATAATTTATACAGACTTTATGAAAACTGTGGGCAGGAATCGACTGTCTGCTGAGAGAGAGAACATTTGATCCAGAGGCTGTACTCAAGAGATAACTCTAAGGTCATAGGTTCATTCTCTGAGTAATGTAGGTTTGGTGTGATGTCAGAGAGTTTCCTCTGTGTGTGCCTTGGCTCCAATATTCGACGTGACTGCCGAGTTTAAGAAATGTGAGCACATACATACACACTGATGCACTGCTTCAGGTGGATACATGTTTGTATTGCTCCAAACCCAAACCTTGATAAATGTCTGTCGCGTCCATGTATGAAAACGGCTGCTGTTTGTTTTGGAAAACAGATTCAGTGCTCCTCCTTTCCCAAATATTTCCCACTATGGAGTATCTGACAGACTCCAGAGGTGAGAGACATGTTCAGATGTAGTTAAAGCCATGGATGGGACAATTTTTTAATTTGCAAATGCATCATGTTTTCATCCACCTCTTTTTATGCAAAATGTGTGATATTGCATAAAATAACAATGGATGGAAACAGCAAGATGCGCATAAATTCTAAAAATACGTATGCACTCAGATGAGCTGGATAATTTTATGATGGAAACACATTTACAAAATAAATCTCTCCATGAACAAAAAGCTCACATGACTTTGCTTCAACAGAGGATGTGATTGGATAACTGGACTAACCAGTGGACCAATGTTGTTTTAGTTATTCTGAAATGCCAGAGCCAAAGTCTGTCGTCAAAATGATTTGGTTTAATTCCCTCCCTGAACTGTTTCACATGATTGCGTTCACAAACACCTTGCTGAACGCAAGATAGCATGACAGCGTTTCATCTGTGCGCGCTGAGGCACAAGTCATTTATGATGTAGGATAAAAGAGCCACAGTGGCTTCCTTTTTTATTATAGATATTTTGCGCCAATTTCCCAAGAAGTGATGATTTTGTTCTCTTGAACACACGGGATGGAAACTGGGCTTTATTCGCAAATGTTTTATGCGATATTCCAATTTTGCGCGCAAGTTATGGAAACATAATGGGATGGAAACATAGCTAGTGATGTTCTCTGGAATACAGGTTTATAAGACTATATGTTGATGTGGCAATCCAAGTTTCAAGATTCTCAGAGCCAAATAAATGACACATCTCTTAGTCAAATCCTGTGTTTCATAAAATAGAAAAGAAATGAAAGATGCACTGTTTGACTTTGTTTGGAACTTTAATAATCTATTAACTTTTCCATTCCATCAAAACTGATGTACTCGCACACAAATGATCAGCGCGACTTTGTTCTGACTGTAATCTTTTCAAAATGCTGAGGATAATTCAATTAGCTTGATTCTGTTTTTCAGTCTGCCCTTAAAATATACATTATAAAATGAAACTTTGCATAATGTTGTAAAGGAAATAATTTCCCTATTGTTGGTCTGAGCCTGCAAAACATGAAGATCCATTAGAATCGCATAATTGTGGTTAACCAACTCATTATTCACAGGATAAAATTCTCTGAACTCCTACTGGAAAAAAATGCTAAAATGGTGTGCAGAGGCTCTCTCTCAATGGGGAAATTTGCAATTGACTAAATGCGAAAAGGTTAAATGCCAAGTTCCACTTGTAAAAACTAAAAAACTTTTTTTTTCCTCATCCTTTTTTGTTTTATTCAACTAGCTTAGAGGGGATCTGGCATAAATCAAGTTGTATTCACTATTAACCCAGCTTTTAAAATGCACATATTGTTACTCTGAAAACAACCGGGAAGACCATTAAGAGAGCCCATAATATGCTAATTAAGAACAGAGCCATTTCATCCAGCGCATGAACACACAGGCATTGTGGGTAATTAACTGCTTGCACAGACGCAAAATCCTACCAGGTAACATTTTGCACAGAACACAGTATAGAGATAAGGGCAATGTACATAAATCATATTTTGTACTACGGAACAAATTATTTTCTATTTTTGTTTACTTAAACCTGATCAAATATTGGCGCAGAGAGAATAGGTCAGTCTGAACTGTGTTTTAACACCTGGATTGGTCATAGGTTTAGGTCCAGCAGGGGACTAAAGAGAGCAAGGCTTGGCTTAGCAAGGCTGATAAAACGCACCCAATCTAAGTGAACTCTCAGTAACCTGCTGAGGCAATCCAGGGAGATGCTAGCTAGGAGCTCAGCTGCTTTGGTCTGGTATCTGCAGGCTCCAGACTTCTGAAGTCAAAAAGCAATGGGGCATCTTTCAGCTGCTGACAGCACATTTTAAATACTGAGCGTTATTGTTCAATCATATTGACACTCTATAAGGATGTCTGTGCCATAGATCTTATATTTATAAATCATTTCAAAGAGTTTGAAGATGTGTCATGCTGCATTTTCTGCATTTTGGGGGATTATTATCCCAAATAATTCATATATAATCTGTGCTATGATTTGTGAAACGTGATATTATTTATATATTCTGTTGCGGTTGTTATATTGCTGTTTTTGTAATATATGGTTGCTTATATTAAAATAAAATGTTCTTCTTGTACCGAGTGCAAATTTTATTTGCATACAATGTATATTTATATTCAAAAAACAAAATGAATATCTGTTTCTCCCCCAGTGTATTAAGGGCTACACTGCAAGGTCAGTTCAAATGACGTTTCTACATATTTCCACCAGTGAAATTCAGGTAGGAAAATGAATGAATCTTTCTATTCACATTATACTGTGTGACTGACATTGTTAAAATGGATGTAAGGAAATAGCTAATTTAAAAAATAAACCAGTAAGTAACCAAATAATGCTAAATGGGGGGAAATACTATGATGAGCACTACTAATCAAAACACAGAGGGATGTCGTATATAAAAAATATATATCTCTTTAAAAAAAGTTCAGTGAGGAACCCTAGGGTTCTTGACTCAATTTTAAAAAGAAATGCTTAATGCCAAAAAGGTTCTATATAAGAAATGTCTTAAATGATTGCATAATACATTCATGTTTAATGCGTTATTTAATTTTTTTTTGTGATAACGTATGTTTACGAGCTATATTATTAAACTCATACAATTAAAATAAAAGCGCCTGACAGAACCTTATGGTTCTAAATAGAACCTTTTCTTCCAAGAGTGTATTTCATAAAATTTTTGGGAAGCCACTTTTACCATATAGTTTTGTTTTAATTTTATAATATTTTATTATTTGTATATATACTTATGTATGTATATGCTTTATTTCAATCCAAAACTAACAAAACATTAGCTAGAAATGCAAAAGTTTACCCTCGCATTTTTGCTGAGACGTGAGAGAAAGGATATTCAACCTACACCCCCCTTGTCTTTATTCATAATGAATACAGGTTATCTGGCCTCAATTAGCCCATCTGCGCACACTCCAGACTGTCTCAAAACCAACCCATTTCTAATACTGGCATATATATATATATATATATATATATATATATATATATATATATATATATATATATATATATATATATATATATATACACACATATATACCAGTATAGTATAGTATATATATTTATATATACCAGTATAGTATAGTATATATAGTATATATATTTATATATATATATATATAGTGTTTATATATTTATATATATTATATAGTATATATATATAGTATATATACACACACACACGCACACACACACACACACACACACACACACACACATATATATATATATATGCCCATTTTAGGCACACAAATTTGGGTGTTTTGTTTTGTGTGTGTGTGTAAAATCAAAGTGTCAAGCTGCAGTGACAGGTTACACTTGTTGACCATTTTCAGTTTAATCACTGGTGGAGTGCAATGGATGTAGAAACAAAGATGTTGACATACTGAAAACATTTCAGTGTATATGATTATACTGTGGAGAATAATGTCAGCCTGTTCTGCAATTAATCACATTTTAAAACACGGATAAAAACTACGTCATTTAAACGATTTCTTCATATTTTCCCTTGCACAGTAAATCTTTTTAAGTCAAATTGTTTTGAAGTGAACGTGATGTTAACATAAATAGGTTTGATTTCGAGCAGTACAGAGTTTATTCTCATTTGAGTTGAAGTTTGATATTTCAGCCCACTATAGAAAACAAGGAAGCCGATATGATTCTAGCTGTGCACAGTTTCACTGCTCAGATACACACAGACTACCGCACAAGTGTCTTCCGCCTATTTTTCCATTCATTCCTGTACAAAAGCAAACAGGGGCGACTCGCTTTAACTGTCCTGCTCTTCACCAAAAGCTCTTTTCCTCTCCCTCTCTCTGTTTCTCGCGCGCGCGCTCTCTCTTTCGCTCTCGTTCAAGCCCTTTTCCCCCTCCAGTACTTTTTCCTGCCCCTCTCTATTTATGAAAACGTCACTTCAAGTCCCTCCCTGTTTGAATCTCATTAGTTTTTTTCTTGTGTGTTTCTCCCTGTCAATAATCCCGAATCCAGACTCTCTCTATTTCCATCCCTCTCTATCTGTCAATCAGCGCCGCCTTTGAACTGAAAACCACTCCGACCAACTTCAACTCCCTCAATCCGAGCGCCTCAGCTCCGTCTCCGGCTTCTGTTTCTGCCAAGATTGCCCTCTTCTTTTTGAGTTTTGAACACTCACCCAGCCAAACGCCACTGCGAGTCCCTAAACTTAAAACTCGGGATTCGGGGATCACACCAAGATCAAGGGTTTAAAAACTTTTGGGTGTTTTGGCCCCCCGCAAAATTAGCGCTCCTCGGGAAAAATGCCGCAGCTGAACGGCGGTGGAGGGGACGATCTGGGTGCGAACGATGAAATGATTTCCTTCAAAGACGAAGGCGAACAGGAGGAAAAGATTTCGGAGAACTCTTCAGCAGAAAGGGATTTAGCAGATGTCAAGTCTTCTCTTGTAAACGAGTCGGAAACGAATCAAAACAGCTCTTCGGATTCCGAGGTAAGTGACAAATAACCGCAAATCCGCGACTTGTCCAGAAGTTTTACTTGCACATTTCTTGTTTAAACACGCTGCTAACTAGCTAACGATCTCCTCGCTGTGATTATTCAATGCATTCCCTGTGTTTCGTTGCATTTCAAGGCGGAAAGACGGCCTCCGCCTAGATCTGAAAGTTTCAGAGACAAAACAAGAGAAAGTTTAGAGGAGGGTGAGTGCTTGTTTTCTCTAAATCATCTTTTTGCACAGGACAACAACACTGTGCTTCGGTTCCGTTTGCCTCTGCACGTACGTACAAAGTTTTTGGGAATGTAACTTAAACTAAAAGTTTTCCTCTTTTTCCCCCCCGCCATGTTAGCTGCGAAAAGGCAAGATGGAGGGCTGTTCAAGAGCCCACCGTACCCGGGCTATCCATTTATAATGATTCCCGACCTCACGAGCCCGTACCTCCCGAACGGATCGCTCTCTCCCACCGCGCGCACAGTAAGTGTTTTTAACGTGTTTCTGCAGCCACATGCACGTAGCTAAAGCACCACGTCCATGTTTAGGAATTGCTTTGGTAGGCTAGTGAACTTCTGCCACAATTCACTCTGAGTCTGAACTGTACGGTGGCATGCCGCTCGCGCGGATACACTGTCGCCCTGAACGAGCGCTGCCCGCGAGGCGCGAGCGCGTGGACAGACCCGCGCGAGCGGCAAGTACAGTGGAACGCATAATGTGCTTTCATGACGTGCACAAACACACAGCCACAGCTACTTTTAACTCCGTTGTTATTATTTCTTTTAATTTTCCTCGACTATATGTGCCTACTTGCCAGGTAATCTTTGCTTTATATTCTGCAATTTTACAGTAGGCTATTATTAATTTTAATGGTCTGTGTAGCCCACTTGAATAACTAGTGGATTAGCTCGTTTGCTTTAAACGGGACATTTAATGTGCAGTAGCCTAGCGTATGTTCCGGAATTTCTAAAACTGAAATGTACGAGAATGTTTGAACGATTTTATTAATAATAATAATAATAATAATAATAATAATAATAATAATAATAATAATATCATCTTCCCTGTTTTTGTTATTATTATAATCGTTGTTGTTAAAAATAAGGCGTTTCTGATTATTTAACATTTAACCCTACAAAAATGCAAAGCTTCATTTTAATTGAAGCTTTAATATTTTTTTATATAAAATCAAAGTGATACCATAATTATGATCTGCGTTTTTTTTTCTGCCACTTTGAATTGAAAATCGAGTAAAAATGATAAAGTATTGTCAGTTTGAATGATAGAAACAAAGATGCTGTTGTGACTTGATGATGAAAACATGTCATGTGTTGTACAATGTGTCACATAAAAAAAAAAACAGTCATTTATCTGAGCTAATTTTTGAGTAATTTATCCTAGCTTAACAGAATGTCGATTTGTGTTATTTAAAGAAGTCAATGCACATAAATGTTAATGCCAAAGAGCATCGTGGGAAATGTTTATGGTAATTAGTGGAAGTCAGTCAATGAATTTGTGATCGTCAGAATGAAAGCACAATATTGCTCATACCACCCTTGACATGAGTGTAGTACAATATTAGACAGCAGTGTCAGAAATATTTAAAAATGAATAAACATTTGCTTTAAATGCATATTAAATATAATATATTTTATGTTTGCATTAACATTTTGTCATGGCATGATTGACTTTTTGTGTAGAGCATGCAATAGGTTGAATAACATGTAATGTGCATTGTACAGTATTTCAGTGTAAATAGAGACTGTTGTTTATATCAGCTTTGCATGGTTGTCTGGCACTAGGAATAATTTTTGCTGATTTAGTAGGTACATTTTTTTATTCACAATGGATTTTTTTTTTTATGTCATTGTTGTAGAAATAACATAAGGACAGGGAAAATTGTGCAGTAGGTCATTCCTGATTTTCATAATCAGTTCTAGGTTTAATCTGAAACGTGAAGGTGCGCTTTATGACAATGACATGTGGTGTAACCTAAAATTAAGTAAATGACTACATTCAAAATGTACTGCTCTGAAATTTTGGATTCAGCTGTTTTTTTTTTTTTTTTAAAAGGCATTCTCCTGTTTCTAGCATCAGTGTGACATTTTTGAAGAAACATCTCTGACTGTTATCGCGTGCTTCTCGAAACATGCCTTTTTGCTGAATCTGTTTTTCACCTGCTGATAATTTCTTTACTGATGTAAATGCTCTTTATAGAAACGTTCACATATAAACTAAAGCACAGAAAATTCTCAAAGCATCAGTATGACCACCGCAAATGTGCATAAATTAGAAGTATTTGACACATAGCGTGTTAGGTCAGAATCTCAGAGATGCTTTTACCAGAGCTCATAGTCTGATCGTTCCTCTTCCTGCAGAGATGGAGCCCTGTCTAAATCGCTGGCTTATTCATTTTTGGCTACCAAGAATATATTTAGGAATCTCCCATGGAAGTAGGATCATTGTTTGATATCCTCCCCTATAGTATGTAGCTGGATGTACAGTGCAGGTCTGTTCTGGCCTTTTATCCAAAATATTATACCCATAGATATAATGCATTTCTTTATAGTTGTATGTTGTAATGTTTGATCTCTTACTGTAACAAGGCCTACAGATCTCAGTCTTTGACATGGTGCTGTAGTCCTTCACCCCGCTTCTTTGCCATGAGGTCTGCTTCCTATGAGCTGCCTGGGCGTCCGACCCATGCCGCTTTGAAGTTGAAAGCCGTTGTATTCATAAACGCATTTCTTAAGTAGAGGATAAATAATTCACCTGAGCATCGATTAGCTGTCGCTCCGTTTAACGAATGCACAGGGCTTGTTGTGTTTTGCTGCCGATGATGTGCTTTTCAGGATTTGTTAGCTTTATCCTTTTCTCTCTCTCTCTCTTTTTTTTTTTTTTTTTTTTTTTTTACATAAATCTCACTAATATAAAATCCAGTTTTATTGCATTTTAAATATTCAGATGTATTTACTGAACCAGTGTTTTATTTTCAGGATTAATTTGCTACTGCCACATTATTTAAGCTTGATGTTGATCTAAATGGTAGATACTTTTATTTTTTATTTTTTTATGTTATTTTATTTACATAGGCCTTGTGTCAGCTGAATTTCCCTGATGGCCCGCTCTTGCAATAGTGATGAAATGGTTTTCCCTTAAAGTGTGTTTGAGTGAAGAGAGAGAGCCAGTTTAATTCGTCTGACCTCTGAGAGCTGTAATAATGAGGAGTCTGTATTTCCAACCACCTCAATCGGAGAAGCTTTATGATGATTTGGTAGCATTTAGCAATTTGATCATGCCTGAGCTTTCTTTTGTTTTCCACACTAAAAACTGCAGACAATAGCTACTCTTCCGCCTTTCAATGAGAGCAGTTTGCGTGGCGGATGCACGGCTGGGGACACACTCTACGTGTGTGTTGTGGTTGGAAAGGTGCTGGGTTAACTGGGTGGCTGTAGGCTAAAATCACACCTCAACAGGTCTGTGGAGGGGGGATAGCGAGGTAGAGCAGAGGTCTGGCCGGCTGAGTTCTGGCAGGGGGCTTTATGCCCGTAAATCCGCTGGGTTTATTTACTGCCTCTCTGACTTATGAATGTTAAGATATTTGACGCCACCCCTGGCCCCATAATTCCTTAGGCCTGCAGACTTTTGGCAGAGGTTTCAGGTTTCAACGTATAATTATGCGTAGTTTAAAAAAAGAACAAAATATAAAAAAAGACAAACTTGCAACACCCAAATGAACTCTCCGCTATTTGAAGCAAAGAAATAGGGATGCATGGAGGAGGCCTGGAATATTGTTTAGAATTTTTTTTTTTTAATAGTGTATTTTAATATGAAATTTAATGTTTCATTTAATATAAAATGTAATAAATTGATTGTGTGTTTTAAATCAATTAATCTTTTTTTTTTTTTTTTTTTTTTACTCACTCAAGATGCATTCATCCCTAGTTTAGCCATGTATGTACATATTTTAATAAACCATGGCTGAATCTTTTTAGGCTAAGACGTCAGTAACAATGGTTTATCGTATGGATTATGTGCTGAATAGCCTGTCGTGTGAGGTGCAGGAGATAGTTTAATGCGGATTTACAGGGATAGACTCATACCTTATCAAATTGGCTTTACATGTTAATGGCCCCTAATTGCTATCCGCAGGGGGCTCACCGAGCTACGCGCTCGCGTTTTGTGCCGCTCTCCACAAAATACACTCCCAGTTTATTTAGAAGGTTGCCATCCTTTTGTTTTGCAAATCACTTTTGTTTACAAAGAATGGCGGAAGCAAAATTCTCTCTTTCTCTCCCTCCACCACTCTTTCCTTCTCCTTTTCCTTTTTTCCCTCCTCCTCCTCCCATCCTACACATACACACACACACACACAAAAAAAAAAACCCAAACGGTTTCTGTTTGCAAGAGCTTGATAAACACCCATAAAAAAAAAAGTGCAATCTGTTTTGGATTTGTGCGAGTTAAGTTGGGGAGCAAAGTTTGGCACCATTAAACTGAAAGCGGGGCCTGTGAGACATTAGCGGCGCACAGCACATTCTCAGGGCTTAATTAGTCCAAACTGTAATTGTTCATGGTCTGCCAATAGGAGTAATGCTCAGGAAGAGTGGAGTTGCACTAAATCGGCCCATGGTTTTTAAAACAATAAATCACTCGCATATTTGTGTCGTGATTCAGATAGAGTCCCGACCTCTCCCATCTCGACATGTGGTAAATTGTAAAGTCAATGAATCGCAGATGTGGGTGGGGGGGTCGGAGGGGGTGGGCCGTGAAAGAGTACAGTACGGTTTTGTTAGTGCTTGGTAAATGAATGGAAAAAGGTTTGTGCTGTAAATATTTACTGAGATGTTTTTTTTTTCTTCTTCTGCTTGCTGTGCTCAATTGTCTTGTGTTGATGATTTTGGCAGGCTGCTCTCTATGATCGTGTGTGAAAATAACCTTTTTGTTTTTTTGTTTCTCTCTTTCTCCCTGTGTCACTCTGGTGTTTTTTAAGGCGGCATTGTGTATACACACAATGTTCCGCACTAGTTCAGTAGTTAATGAAGGTTTCTTGTTCGCATGTGGACTGTTAAGAATTTCATATTCGTGTCGCAAATAAATAGAAATAGTCCATTTTTTTTCACATTTTATCAGATGCCACCGTTGGGAATTATATTTTTGTCTTTTTCTTGATTTATTTCTGTCGCATTTGTTTTTAAAGCTGCAAACGCAATCCTGTCCTGTAATGCTGTTGTAAATTCTGTGTCTCATGGAGCTGCATTGGCTTAGCAGCTGTGTGTTGTTGACCCCACCCCTCACCTCTCTCCTCTTCACCATTTATTTCCATACACAAAGATCAACACAAAGATTGTACTGTACGTCTGGAATGCAACTTTTGTCATCTGTTAAATATAGTCCTGCTGCTGGCCTACACGCTGAGGGGCTCCTGAAACATGGAAATGAAATTACTCTTTCTGTGCACATGCACCCATGTGCTGGCCTGTGCAGCTGTATGATAGCTGCGTGTGAATTCTTATATGACAGGCAGATTTTACTGATGGGGGTGAGGACGCCAGTGTTGAGGCCTTCTGAGTCATAGACTAAGTCCATTGATTTCAAGAAGTGCAAGTTTCCAAATGAAAATCTATTAAAGTACTAATGCTGGTATTTGCATTCATATTAATACAATTTGGCAGATGATGTAATTTTTAGTCATAATACACAAATATATGGGTAAAGTTTAGTTGTTAAAAGAGCCCGAACATTTTTTTGTTGTTGTTATGATTACAAACTAGTGTTTTGTTCAAAACTGAAATTTACATAGATCTATTTCATCTACAGTAAACATGATTGATTTCTTTTTTATTATTCGGGAGTGAGTTTGTTTATGAAATTTTATAAATACAATCAGCTATTTCAGAAGACATTTTAAAAGTCATTAATGTATATATATATATATATATATATATATATATATATATATATATATATATAATAGCATATATATGTAAATATGTAAGGGAGATTAGGGTTAATTGTACATATTTGCTCCAAGGATTTTTGGAAATCGTTTTCTTTATTGGCACATACCTTAAAATCTGGTGAAGCTACTGACCATTTCAACTATTATTGCCCAGGTGGAAATAATAATAATAATAATGCAAATCATTAAACACATTTTATTTTTAAATAGTGGGGCATGTTGTCACACTGTATGCAGACTACTAAAGACTTTTCAGGAAAGCTTTATAAAACAATTATGAAACAAAACAATTTGTGCAACAGGAAAAAATGTTAAAGGGAAACATACATAGATGTTTTTGGCCAATAAATATTGTAATTTGTGCATTTTTACTGTCTGTACATTTGAAATAATTTTGACAGCTTGCTTGACCCAATAAAAATGTGACAACTTGCCCCAACAATTCATCTATTTTCACTATATGCTATAGTTATTTTTTTCCCGGAATGTATGCTTGTGCGGTTTCGTGTTCACAATACAATATGATAAAAAAAAATCCTAATTTTATATTTATTATTAAGAACTTTATTTGTAAATAAACCTTGTTCTGAAGGAATGTTTTCCTTTGCTTGTATGCTGGACTGGAGCGGGGGATTATGAAAAGCGGGAAAAAGCGGGGTCGATTTGCCCGCCATGGCATAGTGGGGGAGATGGAAGACGGAGAGGAGGGAGATGCACAAAGACAGTCTGAATAGGGCGCATAATTGCTGCTAATGTGGGGGCAATGAGAGTGGCGACAGTTCCTGGTTAGATTTCCAAACAATAGAGCCCCTAGGCATTTATCTACTAAGAAAAAAATGAAGGAAAGAAAAAACACAGCAGGGACTGAAAACCGACAAGGAGGAGGTGACAAGTTTATAGTCATGTGTGATGGACAGGCCTTGTGTGTGGCATTTTTTTCCCCTTCCTTCTCCTTTAACTTTTTTTTTTTTAATGAATCAGGCTATTATTAATGTTAATAATGCTTCCTGATTCCCGCCTCGTCATCAAAATGTCGGCTGGAAGTTCTCCAGCGCAGAGGCTTGGGTGACGCTGGTGGAATTTGGTTGCACTGGGCTTTTGTTTGGATTGGAACATGCTCGGGTTGGGCCAAAGTGCACACACATGCTCTCTGGAGCTGCCATCTAACTTGTATGCTTAATGATAGGAGTGCACAAGTTTCCACTGAAAAGAGCATGTGTGTGTCTTGTGCTCATCGGCACAAAGTCTTTTTTTACTGTACATCATTCATTATCAGACTTTAAAACATTATGATTGACATTGTCAATATGTCATGTGAATCACTAGTACAGAAAACACAGTGACATCAGAGTATGTGGTAAATATTTCTCCTCTGATAAAAAGCCTGATAAAGTGACCATCACTGTCTTTACACAGGAAGTCTGTCGCTGACATACATTTTCAGTGTAACTTCTACACAGAAAAACAAATAAAAACCTATCGGCATCTATTTTTAAACACAAAAGTTGGACAAATTTATCTTCATTAAGGCATGTTATTGAAGCTTCCAAAAAAAGATGAAGCCTGACCGGTCACTGTTTTGCTTCTGTATTTATTATTCCGTCCTGTGAAATATTTCTCTTTAATAAGGAAGTGAGCTAATTTAATGTGGCACCAGCAAGTTTGTCTTCTAGCTCTGATTGCAAATTGAGATTCTATAATGTTGCACTGCAGAAGGTGAAATCCTGTTTACTTCGATAATCTGCATTAATTCCTGTAGATATGTTGGGATCGTTTTGTATGTGTAAAGCACATAATTGAGAAAGTAATAGGTGATAAAACTCAGCCCATGTATTTTTAATCTTCTAATTAAACTTTTAATTGCCAAGGGATAAGCTCTGAGCAGGGCCCAGAGTGTGTGTGCGTGTGGTTGGGCGTGTGCTTGTCTGTTCACTAATGAGTTTATTGCATGCTTGTTTCTAGCAAAGATCTGCATTCTGAACTGAACAAAAGGTGAAGGAGATTTTCTACCAGGGTAGAAGGAAATTAATCCGCTAATCTGGGGTTTATATTAAGATTAGAGGTACACCATGCCAATATTTGCATGCGTTAACAGATATAGGTGCTTTATGAACTTAATAAACCACATTTTGAGTTTTATTTGGTACAGATCTTCCCGTATCTGAAGATAACCATACCCTGTGTTAAATAACAGGCATGCAATGATGTTCGTGGAACCTTGCATTATGCTATTTCATTGGCCATATTTTGCTCAATGGCTTTCACACAATATAGATAATATTTCAGCTGATTGGCATTGTGGTTGTCACATGGTTGTATACCAGTTTTGTCTTGTTGATGTGTCTGAGGAGAAAGCTCACATAGGGTCTCACATCAAATTAGAGGGAATTGTCTACACCTCCAGCGTACACATAAAATGTTTTTACCACAGACTGTAGGAAATGTTGGTTTGTTTGTTTGTTTGTATGTTTCACCCTTATGGATTAGCCTGGATCAACTGTCACTAGCTACATCTCATTAGAGGATGGTGTGAACACTCAGTACAGTCGATTTCGCTGAACGAATTGTCAATTGCATTGTGAGCGAGGAGTGTAATTGAATGGAGGTGTATCTTTGGGCAGCTGCCCCTAGGGCTCTGTGAGTCTGATCAGTGTTATCCAGAGGTGCCAGATGTGGTGTCTGATTGCAACCAATGTCCTTTCACAGTGTTAAGATCTGAACGCTGACATAGAGGTGGTGTAATTCAGCAGCATAGAGATGATGACTACTTGCCAGTCATAGTGAATAGTGATCTCTCTCCACCAGCTATCTGGTGAACGGAAAGATTTAGCAATGAGTAGGAGTGATTTATAAGGAAAGAGAGTTTAATCCTGACCTGGAGCTGTTTTCTTTAGCCAGCAATCAGTTTAAGCGACGCTGGTACGGAATAAGCAAGCGACAGCGGCAGCGTGACGTTTGTCTAGATGCCCTTTAGAACCGGCAGTTTTTCTTTATCTTCAGCTTTACGGCTCCTGTATCTTTATGGGCCGTCGCGCTTTGCATTTTTCAAATATCAATAAAGATAAGTTGCCTGCTTTGTCATAGCATGGGGCGCCGAAGTGGAAGATTTCAGGTCACAGAGGGGTAAAATTATCCAGCGTTTGAGAACTGTGTTGAAAACCATAAAAGCTTAAATCTTAACAATGATCTGGTTTTTACACAGAAGCCTTAACTTCTCTCAGATTCATTCGTTATGTTGAATGATGTATGTGATGTTACTTAACTGTCTGTGCTGTCTGAAGACGGGAGATGTTTGCTGGTAAGCAAGCGCTGGAATTCATATAGTGGGTCGTCTTAGTCCAGATCTTAAGGTCTGTGGGGAAGGAAGTCCCACAATGTTTACACAGCCCAATTGTCCTGTGGGCCATGGAGTGTCTAATGCACTACTGTTCAAACACTTGTGAGAGCACAGATGACCCCTGCAGCAGACTTCGACACAAGTGCTGTGTGCGTCTTACAGATTGTGTGTTTGTGTGTGTGTGAAATTCAGGGTCTGTAGTTGCAGGCCACATTTACTGGAGATGCTGTATGCACACGCCTAGTGGTGTGGATGAGCGGTACTAAAAAATAGTGGAGCTTAATTCATGTTGGTTAGCAGGAAGACTGAGAGATAGAGGGGGAGGGGGAGGGGGAGTTATTATGAGCGACAGAAGATCCCCTTGCTACAAACCCTGCATGTGGGGAAGCCAGACATTGACATACGGGGGAGTCATCGAACTAATTGTTGTTTGAATTACCTGTTATGATCCAAAGACAAATCTCCTCCTCTCCTGCCACTGAAGCAGAAAATGTAGCCTGGATTGGCATGATGTTAGCAAGTGTGTAAACCGCGCTTCAACAAGATGGATAAATGCAATTATTGGCTAGGCCAGGAGAGGGAAAATCCATTTAAAGCCCGAAACGCTAACCAGGGGCCGTGGTTAATTCATTTGTCCAATTTGTGGGTGATGTACGAGTGTCGTGGCACATT
Organism: Scardinius erythrophthalmus; assembly: GCF_964197995.2. Classification (NCBI taxonomy): domain Eukaryota; kingdom Metazoa; phylum Chordata; class Actinopteri; order Cypriniformes; family Leuciscidae; genus Scardinius; species Scardinius erythrophthalmus. The sequence goes on from NC_138238.1 coordinate 11,118,024, forward strand.
AGGCAAGGAGAGTGTGTGCATGGGTTTGCGTTTGTGTGTGTTTGTCTCAACCAGAGGGATTGTGGATGTTTCTTAGGAGCTGTCTCCTTGTGACTGACTCCCCGAAGCCCCTCCTTTTCCCCATCAACCCCCCTCCTCTTCCTCCGCCTGTCATTTCAGTGGATAATACAAATGGGGCATGAGCTCTCAAATGACAAAAAGATGCACTGAGAGCAAAAGAGCAGGATTGCAGTTCAAATGAGCCGAGAAGAGGGCCACACTCCGTAGGGCGGCTCAGCGAACGTGGCTTAACACACGCCTAGAGTCTTCAATCACGACTAGTCTACCAACTCAGAGTGTGAGGAAGACAGGTTGAAGATGCAGTACCTGGTCAGAAGCTTATTCATGCTGAAGTAGGGCCCTCAGTGACCTAGTTTGACTCTGATATTCTCCCTGAACTCTCCTCGGTTTACAATTAAGTTACAATTACCATATAGAGTCTGCTATTTACTCAAGGCACGCAAAGCTGAGGCCACTGTCATGGGCGGTACGCCATCACCTCTGCATGCCCATTTTCATCCATCTCATTACCGTTCTGAAGGGCACACCAGTATTGACCAACCCTTTGAACAGATTTGTTGTCTTCCTCTTTAGGATTGCGAAGAGAACTTCCACTTTAGGATTGCGAAGAGAAGCCCCTCCATGTGGGGACTTTCTCTTTTTGTATCTTTACTTGGGTAAACAAGTGTTCTTCTCCCGAGGCATGTCAATCTGCCTGGCTTTCACACTATTGATTTAGAGCGGATAAATATCCTCTACTCCAGTAATGAAAAGTCCCGTTGGTGAGAAACCACTTGACGGTTACGCAAGATTTGTGGTATGCAAACATACGGTCAGAGCCAGGGGAAAAAGGCATCGGTTTACAGAGCTTGGCCACAGATTGAACCAAAATCTTTATCAGCATGGTGAACACAGTGATGGTTTTGAAAGCAGAAAGGCGTTCATGTGCCCTTTGCCAAAGAGTCTGCGCTCTGGTTGAGGCGTTGAGGACACAAGGAAGGTTTTAGATCTGGTCACCTGACTGTGTACTTCTCAGGCTGTGAGGTCAGGAAATCGGAGCCGGCGAGGAAGCAGCTGGCCCTGTGCCGTTCTCACAGCTGCTGTGCGGCCTTACACACTCGACACACTCGCCTCTGGGATCGGACTCCAGGAGTGCAACCGCACACTTGAGGAGAACCACTCATGTTGCTTTTTGTGGTCAGATCTTACTGATGCTACTTAAGTCTGTGCAAATTTTATGTTGACAGTTATTTGGTTGCAAATTTCTACTGTCTTATTACAAAAGGGAGAACCAGAGATGCTTTGGCGGATGTGACTGTGTTCCCTGAAGCTCCCTGTGGCTATTTTCAAAAACCTCTCTTTTCAGTAGCATTTATGTTAGTAATTTCCGGCTTCCTCCCGACTGCCATCTTCTGATGAAAAATTGATTAATCATGCTGTGCATGTCCAAGGAACACCCCATAATAACTAGTTGGTCCCCTTTGCAACACTCCTTTTCCAGTTTGGTATCTCCCACATCTTTTCATGCAAGAATAACTGCAGGCAGTAGCCTATTGACCGATAGTCAGGAAAGTATTAAAAAAACAGCTTGGAAGTTTTCTTGGCGCTTCTTGGATCACTTTACAGCAGCGGACATGCCTTGAGACGCAACTGCTCCGGGTTTGTAGGGACTCTGCCTGTCTTTTCAGGGCCAAGCAGGGGACAATTATTTTTGAACAGCTATTCTATATGAACTAATTTGAGCTGGTCTTAAAGTAATTGGATTTAGTGACCGAGTTGTTGTCTTAAGCCATGACCCTGTGCCCTCTGCCTTATGGTAGCTAAGGAACAATAATTAAAACCGTAAGTCTGGGAGCACAAAGAAAAAATACTGCCTTTGCCCCGTTGTGTTTTATGAAATGGAAAATGTTAGTGTTACATAGTGTGGCCTATCCCCCAACAGTTAAATGTAGATTTACTGCTCTAGTGTTGGGCTGAGGAACTGCTCCCATCTGCGGCACGAAGTCTAGCCACCCAGCATGGAATACTACACCCTGGGGCCCAGCCAGAACATTCACCAATCAGACTTATATTAACACCAAGAAACACGACAGGTGAGCAACCAGGCACTGCTGCTAGCCAAGAATGGTCTCCAAATATTTTTATTGACTTTATTATGGCTCATATAGTCATGACTCCGACTGAGTTTGGAGTTTTGTATTCTGTCAAAAACAATTTTAATTGTTTGTTTATTGGCACCAAGGTGCGTCTCTTTCCCAAACGATGTTGCAAGATGTAATTTATGTTGAGGGACTGATTGGGAGATTGCATAGTTTAACGCTCGGGGTGCTGTGGTCTGGGACTCTGGAAGAGGCGACCGCTAATTGTTGACAGAAGCCATGGGCAGAGGAAAAGAAGAGGGAGAGACAGACAAAAAGAAAGAGCGAGTGAGGGAACGAGCGAGAGAAAGAATGAATGGGCTCTGGCAGCAAGGTTGTGGACTGAAGCTCTGGGTTTTCAGGAAAGAGTGGATTCTTGGGATGTTCCCCAAAGACAAACGGCGGTGCCGAGCAAAGCTCATAAACCAAACACGCTCCCTTTTTTAAGAGAAGAGCTTTCGTCACTTCTCAGTTGTGTTTATGTGGTTTACCAAACCAAGTTGTTTGGAAATGTCTTGTCCGTTAGAGGAATTTTTTTTCTTTCTTTTTTTTTTACAACGGATAATAAGAGTCTGTATTTGCACGCACTGATATTATTAGAATTAGAATATTATTCATTTAAAACAGACCCAGCTTCCACTTCCCATCTTCACGCCTTCTTGATCTCTGTCACAGAGGCTCGACTGGAGGGCACATCTGCTTTCGCTAGCTTCTTGTGAAAATCCCGCTCGGCAGTGTTGTTCAGTTTTGGTATAATTTAGCAAATAACATCAGTAATGATTCAATTGGGCATAAAGTCATTGGGTGATGGTCTGTTTGCCATCTGTCTGATGGGATTACTGTTTCTGTGTAATTAAAAGTGTGACCCTGTGGGGAGGGTGGTGGAAGGCACAAGACTGAGTGGTACACCCACTAAAAGGAGGAGGAGGGGCGGCAAGGACCTTAGTTCAGCACTAAAGATAGCATGCGCAACAGAGCGCTGCAGAAGTGCCAAGCTCTTTACATGGATGTGCACGTGTGTCAAACCCCTGGCTCGTTTAACTTCAATTTAGTTGGGTAGAGCAGACACCCAAAGTCTGAGTGATCCCTGTGTGCAGGCAGTGTGTCGGAGGGAGGTGGGGATGTGGGCTCCTGCTTTTACTCTGATTTCACCTGGGGTTTTGTTTGGACTCTTGAGCCTCAGTTTCCCTTGGACTCTTTCCAGAGACTACAAGCCTGGCTTTTTTCAAGGCACCCTCAGAACCAAAGTGAAAGGCCCTGGTCAGGCCTGGAATTGGATTTCAGATTTGATCTTGTTGTGTGTAGTAAACAGAACATTAAAGGCAAGAACATGGTACCTAATGAGTGGATGTGTGTCTGTGTGTGTTTGAGTGATGCATCCCTGTCACTGCCCAAATCAACAACATCCTTGTTTCTCTTTTTATCTTATATCTTTATACATACACTTGCATATACTTTACTTTTTATTTATTGGTTTGTTTTTATTATTAATAATAATCAATATTTTATTATATTATTGTGATATTGTTTCTAATAATAATAGTAGAAATATTACAGTAATGATATAAATAATTGATTGTTTATATATTTTATTGTTTGATATCTTTTCTACATCAGAAAAATAAAGTTTGTTGAAGAAAAATGCTCACACAAACAAAAATAACTGGTTTAATTAGCATGGCACGCTATGGCGCTGACTCTGTGTGGTTGACCGGGCATGACCGAGGTGGCAATGGCCATGGGCATGGGGCCAAACGTACAGGAAAATTACAGAGTGCTCAGGCAAGAAATAGAGCCTGCACTGCCTACTTCTCATATTTTGCCATATCTCTAACATGGCTGCATATTTTAGCATGCAATAACCCTTCTCCACATTCTCTGTCTGCTTTTCTCATTCAGCCTCTTTATTTCTGCCTTTTGGACCTCTTCTTACTTTCTCCTCCCCTACAATTCTGTCTTTCTCTTTCCCCCCAGTGTGCACTCTGATTACCTCTCCAAACTGGCAATAAGTTGATTGCTTTACAGAGATGATGTAAGCCCCTGCCCTAGGGTACATCAGGTTGGCTTTCGCCTGCTTTATCTTGTAAAGCCTAAATTAACAGCTGGTTTGGTTTGAGTTCTTCTGGATCTGACTAAAGGATTAGGCTTCGTTCTCATGTGAGTCAATCTGGTTTGATTTATTGCAGGTCTATCAAAAAAGATCAATGGAGGCCCTTTTGAAAGTAAATCCTTAATCGCTCTTTGCACTTACGTGTCATCATTGTGAGTTTTCTCTCCCTCTCTCTCTCCCTCGTTCTCATTCCCTGCCTGTCTTCCTCCGGCTCTCTTTTCTCCTTGCCTTTTTTCTGTCTCATCTCGGGAACACTGCGATCGGTAGTGTCAGAGGTATTTTGTTGTTATACGGGATGGATTTTTTTGCTCTCATTAGCCGTCCATCACTGCAGCTCAAATTGAAGCCCAGCTTTGCCGGCGCAGGCCCCGATGTCGGCTCGCTGCATATTTTTATCGCAGCGCAAATCTACCTGTACGTGTCTACACATCCCAATGGCCACAAAACCTAGGGATTAATATGAGTATAATAGTTTTAAAAATACCGAAATATACCATAAAGGTATTTTTCTTACTGTCATTTTCAGCTGTACATTGTGATCTGATTGGTCAGCAGCTTGCATCAACGCGTCGCTGAACATGGTGTGCAACTAAATGCGGTGTTACGTCACTAAAGAGGAGCATCATTTGGGTGAATCTGTTGATTCAGATGGTTCGTTTCAATGAACTTGAGTCAAAATGAGGCATTGATTCAATCGCATTGTTCACAACTCTACATAGCATTTAAGTGAGAGGCGATGCAGTGGCCAAAAATGCCCAGCTGGCCCAAATTGACATAAATAATGGCAACAAGTTAAGCGGCAGCCCCAGGATGACCTGGAAAGTGAAACGAGATCTGCTTGTCTTTAATATTCCTCCCCTCTCATTCCCACTTTCTTTCACTTGTTCTTTCTCTCCTCCATTCTTTTAACAACAGGCCTATTATCCACACTCATTTTTTTCCTCCCTCTCAAGGCCATGACTCTTAAAGAATCTGGTGCTGGAGCAGAGACACTGGTATGGCCTGCCTGACGGGCAGCCTCACACACACACTGACCTGCTACGACTGATAACTGCGGTCAGACAGTATATGTGTGTTTTAAAAAAAGGATCACGTATGCTGTTTTCAAACAAAGGTGAAGGGGAATGAGAAGCGGTCAGTATTGTGAAGCAGTAGAAGTGATATTGTTGTGCAACTTAGTGAGTGATTGAGAATTCAAGGTCCAGAGAAAATGTATCTTTTTCTTTTCTACATGAAGTGTTATCTGTGGTGCTGTACCAAATGGCACACTTGTGATTTCAAGGACTTACAAAAGTCGCATTTAAAGTCTGTAGGGTGTCTTGTTTGTGATTATAGGTTTCAGAAGGATTATTTTATTTAATCAGTTCATTTGTTTGTTTCAATGAACCGGTTAAAAAAAAAAGATTCATTGATTTTTACATGCGTAACATGTAAAAGTTTTTGTAGTGAAATTAATATTTAGTTAAATGGCTCATTTGAGAGATGTTTTCAAGTAATTAAAAGACATTTCAGACATAAAAAAACGATTCATTGATTTGTTCGAGTCATCACTTGAGTGTTCACAGAAGTCCCTGCGTCATTTTAATCTTTTTTTATAGTAAAATGCAAATTTATTAAATGCAACTCATTAAAGATGTTTTCAAATAAATGAACTAAATTTGAAATATAGATTTAGTCCAATGTTTGTGTTTTTGTTTTTGCAAATCTGTTCAACCCAATCATTTGAAAGAACCCTTTCAAAAGAAAACCTTGTTTGCATATCAGACATCACTATTCCTACAGCATTTTGTTTTCTGTTTTCAGTACGTCCCCCGCTCATTTTATACAGACACAGATATTGTTTATTGTGGCGTGTATGATTATGCATGTGTGTGTGTGGTGCTGAGAAAAGCTCAGGAAGATCGATGTCAAGTTCAGGTGTGTCCTCCTCCCTGGCTGGCAGAGCAGGGCCGAGGGGCCGAGCAGGCAGGAGGGAGGGAGGGAATTGACAGGGTACGTGGGAAGGAAGGGCTCGCTGTCAGCCAGACAGACCTCTTAATCCTATAGCCCTGGGGAAAGGGTGTGTGTGTGTGTGTGCACGTGTAGACCTATATTTGTGCGTGTGTGCAAAATCTTCAAGCAGAGGTTAGTTGGTTTAAACTCACCTCAGCTGAGCCTATTGTATCCATATGCGTGAGTCTTGTTTTTGTCTTTGTCTCAGTTTGTGAAGGACAGCATTTTATACAGCCAGTGTTTGTGGAAGTCAGATGTCTTATTGTATATTTAGGTGAGTATGATACAGTGTGTGTGAGGGGAGGAGGGTGGAGTAGTGGATCTGTCGATGATGTATCATACACATTTTGCGCCCACAAGCCTTAGTGTTTCTCTTGGCACTCCCTCATTGTTTTCAACACTTCACTGTAAAAGACCCAGAAAGGAGCGATTGCATCACCTCAAGAGTTCGTTAAAGCAAAGCACACTATTTAGCCACATTCCATACAAGCCTGCCGCTCTCTAGCTTGCATTCCCACCCTCCCTCTCTCTCTCTCTCTCTCTTTTTGGCATAGACTTTTGCATATATCACGGCTGCCAGGCTAAGAGCCTGGGACTTCCCCACGCCACACTCCAAGCCTTTGATCCCTTGCTTTGGAGGTAACATCAAAAGCAGAGGCATAGAAAGGCAGCTACTACTGTGAAGTTCAATGTTCAACTTGATGGCTTGGCTGAGGGCTTTTTTTCTGTACTGCTTCCCCCAGCTGACAAAAAACACACAGTTTGTAGCCAAGGGTTTTTTTCCAGTGCATGTTAACCTTTATAGAACACATCTGTAAAAAAACAAAACCCACCCCCAAAACCATATAAATCTGCATGTCCGTGTCTTGCAGCCTTGCATTGGAAACAGAGCCTGAGCATTGTTAACGGAGCGTTGCAATGAATTGCATCAAGTAAACGAGTAGCATGGAGAAAGAATATGAGGCAGAGAAGCCGGCTAGATGCAAGTTGAAGTGCCCACGTCATCAGCGACTCTCGGAGTCTGTTATAGAGTGAGACAAAATGTTGTGGGTTGCTTTATAGCACACTATTACTATGAAACAAATGCTTATCAGATTCATGTCATAATTAAATCATTGGTGTTCATTAAGGTCCTAAAGCTGCTGTCACATTAGAATTTCACTTCTTTCATACACACGGGGCACCCGAAACGCATTTTTTTATTTATTATTCTGCACACTGGAATGTGGGAAAGTGGTGTAGATGCTGTAATTTCACATTTTGAGTTTGTATTTATGTTAATAATTAATATATTTCAACTATTATTATAATAATGAGTATATTATAATGTTTATAATTAAAAAATATATATATTTCCATTTTTTTTTATATTATATATTATATTAAAAACATTTATTAAAAATGGAAGCCCTGGAGCATGATATCAAATCCAATTGTCTATATTCATTACATTGCCCAAATAAATGCAGTTTGCATGCAGTTTAGTGTGACCATGGCTAAGATCTTACCATGTTGGCACATTTCTATGTTCTATTTCTGGTTTCCATCAAATTAGGTCCTGGTCCCCGGCGAGGGATGCTGGTTTGTTGGTGTTGGCTACCTAAACCACCAAGACTTCCTTGGTCAGCCAACTTAACCTTTTTTTTTAAGTGCTTGACAATTCTGATCCACCAGAAATGAGAATAAACCAGCCTGTGTCAGAATAGTCTTTTCACCAGGTTTGCTGTTTATTTGCTAGATTTGAATTATTGCATATATAACGATGTGTTCTTTCATTTCGAAAAGTCGCATGAACTTCACAATACAGCACAGGTGCATCTTATGCGTCCTCTAAACAGACCTTTTAGCATGTTCAGACTTTCACATATCTGGAATGTGTTACTGTTTAGTTAAGGGTAGAGATTCGTTTTCAAGCTCATCCTGGATTAGTCCCAGCTGCATCCAGCTAGGAGCTTTGAAGGCGCTCACCTGAAAAGATGCTTCTGCTGGGGCTTTTGGAGTTGAACAGAGCTTAAACACAGTCAATTTTTTTTTGTGCTTTTTTTGCTTTTTCTTGTCCCAATGCCCTCATCACCCCCCTGTTTATGGTTTGGGAAGACAGGTCTGCGGTTTGCCCAAGAGAGACACTGAGCTGGAGAGAGTTGCTTAAAGAGTGCATTAAAGATTCAGCAGTAATTGCTACGTGTGATGGTGTCTGTTGCCGCTGTTTGTGGATGGATGTCTGCAGTAATTAACAGAGAGGTGGAGGAGGGGTTATGTGTGTTCGTGAGGCTTTTTTTTTGGGGGGGGGGGGGGTGCATTACTACAAAATCATTACTACAGTTTATTTGGAGGTGAAGGGTGCTCTTCGTGGGGTGCAGAGGAGAAGAGAGGGGTCACATCATCACCCACAGTGCTTCGCTCGTAGCTCCCACCGCATGACCTTCCCTGGGTCTTATTGTCATCCGTGCCTCCTCCATTTTAATGAGCTTTATTAACCAGTCCTTTATTTATTTATTTCAGAGCAAAAGAACGGCCTTGTCCCTGAAGGTAGTCAATAGTCATGAGCTCATTGTCAGGTCGTTAGCATTGTTACTCCTTGCGTACCTTATGCCAGTAACCATCAGACGATTGCTAGTTTATTAGATATATTTCATTGATTCCAAAGAGAAATTTCAGTATCAAAGAGCAAAAATTACACATCACTAACCAACAAAAGGTGCAGTAAAACATAAACCCTTTTGCCATTGAAATTCATAGGTAGCTGAGAGTGAGTTCGATCGGTCTGTATAGTCCAGGTTTTAGTATTTGTGGTATACTGAACTTGTTTGATGTTCCCAGAGTATGGTTAGGGTTTGTATTGTGGTGTACAATCTGAAGGGTGTCCTGCATAGACACATCTGACCTGCAACCATTTTGCATTTTGAGGCAGATAATGGTGTTCCGATACACTCAGGGACTAAACCTTATGAATATGGAGTTTGGAGTGCTTCAAGGTTTATTTGTGTGTGTGTGTGTGTGTGTGTGTGTGTGTGTGTGTAGGTTGAAAACACGTTTGAAGGTTGTTGTTGCTGCAGGAGGTGAAAGGAGTTTTTATTTTGAACTTGAGAATGTACACTAGTGTGGTAATTACCTCCTCATAGTGGCCAGGGGTGACCCCTAACTGTACAGTAAAGCTGATCCATGGCAGAGCGCGTGTGTTTGTGTGTGTGTTTAAACGTGAGCTCCAAAGTCCAAACTCCGTGCCAACCCAATGCTAACTCTATAGTACCGATGAGTAGGCACACCTAGCGCTAAACCCTGTGCCCAGACTGAAGATCTCATAGCTGGTAAGTAGGTCAGTGTATGAGATTCCACAGGGTAGGAATGAGACCTCTCTTGGTGTGGAAACACTGCAGGATGTGTAAGTGTGCAGCTCTTGGGTGTGTTGCTAGGCCTTAGCTGCCTGTATGTCTCATTATGGGCCCTGCTGGAGGAGACACCAGCCACGAAGACTAGAGCCTGCAGGGCTATTTATAGAGCGTTCTTAAGGGGCCCATAATCACCCAGAAAAGAGAGCAAGAGGAAGAGAACAAGAGGAAGAAAGAGTAGAAGCAGGGGGGGGCACACTTTTTTGGGAAGTAATCATTATATTTCAAGAGTCTTATTAAAAGAATTGTTGCCGACCATATAAAACGACAATTTTAAGACCAAACACAAGCCTCTCCACAACGAATCAGGTAGGACTATTGGGCATGTCATGTCACTTGATTAATATTCATGATACAAACTGATGTCCCCTCCATTTTTCAGATCATTTCTACGGCCCTTGGGTCAAAGACAGGCAGTTTAAAAGAGACACATGAACTCCTGCTTAATGTAAACTAGGGCTGGGCTATATGTAAAAAATATCTTATCGATAATCGCCTTGAAAATATCATATCATCCAATTATCCTTTAGCTCCACCGGAGACAACACTGCTGACGTTGTTGATGTCACATAACATTGTGTATTTTTTTCATAAGGTCCGATGTTTCTTTCTTTTCTCTTTTTGCCGTTATTGCCCGAGTAGACACATTTCATGATGATAAGTTTAATTTCCTTAATTATGTCGTGTAGCGCTGTTTTTAAACTTGTAGTCAAAAATGTATTTATTTAAAACTAATTGGTTCATTCTGCATAAGAAAAAACGCTAAGATTATTCTTTTTCTTTCTGGTTCTGGAGTTCTGAGGTCTTCTTACGCCGCTTATAACGAAATAAAAATTTAGAAACAGAAGTAATTTAAAAATGTTTTTTTTTTTTTTTTTTTTTTTTAGCTACAGCAAAAGTATAACTCTAAATATGTTACAACATAGCTGCCAACATTGGAAAATTGATATATTCAAAGCTCCATAAAAGCACCATAATTTTTGTTTGCAACATATATATATACCATTATACATATGTATATGGTGCTTTGAATTAATTTTAATTATAAAAGATTTTTAATTACATTATTACATGATTTTATTGTATATTCATTATGCACACAATTTAAATTAATATTCGTGCAGTTACTTAGGCTGCTACCATTTTTTTTCTGTTTAACTTTTATTAGACTGCACATATAAATTAGACTGCACAACAAAAGAATAAGCCTACTTGATCATATTATTTTTAACATGGGGGAAATCGCTGCCGCCTCCGAATTTATAGGATACAGTTTCTTTTTTTCGTCTGCAGAACAAAATAAATTGTATGAAAATGAATAGCAATGTTGAATTAGGAATAAAATCAAGATGTGTAAACAAGAAAAGATATTTGACAAAATTACCAAAAATAAAGATAAATGATGTTTGACAGGGAACGCATCTCCAAAGCATATTCACACACACAGACAGACGCTGTTGTTACAGCAGTCAGCGCAGAAACAACAGGCAAATAAAATATAGATTAGAAAACAGCGCGCAAGGACAGTGAGTTCTCTGTCCCGTCTTCTTGCACGAATGGTTTAAAATCACACTAAAATGCGCACACAGGAATCAATAATCAAAAACTTTTTTTTTATTTTATAACAAGGATTCCTGATAAGTATCCGATTCCAGAATTGTAATCGATTTTCTATTCTCAACCTTACTATATGGAAAACTAACTATATAGAAAATATTTAATTCATGCTATTCCATGTGAATAAATGTGTGTGGTTACTGCAGGTCTATGTGATATTTATTTGTCATTTTTCCCCGATTTTGCCGATGATCGTCTAGTAACTGTCTGTTATAATTGCCATCGTGATACTTGTGAGACATCGTCGATATACGATATCATCAAATTGCCCAGCCCTAATGGAAACATTAATGGATCAGCAATCTACACCGTGTTCCTCTGTTGTGCAAGCACCAAATGCTATGTCAGCCTTCATGGACTTTAATAGAGGAACCCTGTTACCATGAGAGACGGTTTGTTTGTTTAAGTGCCTCGTCATGCAAGGATGATGGCTGCTTTTCAAGAGCTAGAACTTCTTAATGGCCTTTTTAGTAGTATGTGCTCACTGAAGTTTTTGTCTAACAGTCTGAGGGTTTCAGGTGAATCGCTGCTGTTTGGCTAATACACAAGCCAACACCTGATAGGCAAACAGAGCACAAGTGCTGCCACATGTGTTTTGTGCTACTGTGTTTGAGGTATAGCTCGATATCTATGCTGGAGCAGATTACAAGAGATTGGGAAGAAATGTTTCTTGGTCTGACTTTTATAGTTTTGGGGGAAAAAAGAAATAATTAAATTCTTCTAAATGATGACAGAATTTTAATTTAGTTATTCCTTTAAGTTGTTGTAGAATTAGCTTAAAAGGCCCGTGCCATTAAAATACACGTTTTTATTCATGTAGCTAGCAATAAAAATATTTTTAAGATCTAACACACTAATTTTTGTCTTTAAAATACTATTATGCACCATTTATAATGCCCCTTGTGACAGAGCTGAGAATACAGTCTGCATTCATGCTGTTTAATTGCAATATAGACATTAAGAATGATACATGAAATCAAGCTTTCTTAGCTAGAAGCATCCGTGTACACACTTTTTTGTAGTCCCAAATTTTAAAAGATGCTTGCCTTGAGGATTGTCTGGAGGATCAGATTTAGAAGCAATGTGAAAAAAAATGTCAGTGGGAGTTTGTGAAGAGGGCCAAGGTGATAGGTGAGGGGATGGAGGAGATCAGGCTGGGGTCTCTGGCTCTGTGCTGTCAGTGTGTTGAGAACCCCCCCCCCCCCCAGCGGTTCCAGCTTTGGAGTAAATACGGGCCCCGCGGACCCTCTTCAGCCCCGGGGCACACAAACCCCAGGCCTGCCCACATTCCTGCTTTATTTTCCTGGTTGCAGAACGCCTCAGGCAATCTTAGCTAGTGGGGTGTTCTTTTCTCTTTTTTTCTTTATTTACTCATAAAATGTGTATTAGAAGAACTAAGCAAGTGTGAAGAGCCTTCGTGTAGACTAACTTTCAGTTTCATCTAGTGTTGAGCTACTCCTCCTCCTCTTCTATCCCTCCACCCCTAGCCCCCATTTCCAGCATGCTTCCATCCATCCAAAATGAAGGCTATTTGAATGTTTCGAGTAAACATACGAAGACAGTCAGACACACACACACACACCCAAACACATGCTTTCTCTCTCTTTTCACGTTCTCTCTACCTCTCTAGAGATGGGAGTCTCACAGATGGGCAGATCCCTTCTCTTTGGATCAGTGAATTTCAAAGAGCCTGCCTGGGTCATTATTATGTCCTTTCCACACAAAAAATCTCCTCTTGAGAGAGTGAGTGTATTAAGTGCGGGTCTGTATGTATCCATGCATGCCTTTTCCTCAGCACCTGTGAACAAAAACAATGGGCTTTTTATTGTTGCTTGTTCAATGGGAGTGATATAACAGTATGCAAACTTGTTTTTCTCTATCTAAACCTAGTAACAAGCACTTGTGAAATCCTCTTAAACATAATGATTGAGCATCTTTAGTGGGATCCTGGCCGATCAAGTGCTTGCTGGACCCCAATTCCAGCCTTCTGTCTTCAAATTTCCTTATGCACATTGTTTATGTGGCTGGAATGTTTTCTGATGCATTGGTTCATCGCATGCTAGACAGCTGAAAATATATCCACATTCCTGATCCTCTCTGGAAATGTAAGCATCTGATTTGTCTGATTGTGGAAAAGCCTATGCTCTTAATCCAAAAACAAATCGAACATGCCATTTACATCGTTTCAATTTGGTTATGACATTTAGTTGTTATTGCTCTAGTTTACTTACTGTTACAAATGCTTCCATAATCTACAATGTAAAGTAGATGTCTGGTTTAAAAATATTTTTCCATGAATAATAAAGTTTTTCTGCTTAGGTCAGGTTGCAAATTTCAGATTCAGTTTAGATGAAAAGATTTAGCCAGAAAACCTGATTAAGCAACTTGTGGTCTCTAGTGTTTTCTCTCTGTCATTCTGACTCCTCTCTCTCTCTTTCTCCCAGAAGTCTCTAGGCAATTGGGGGACAGAGAGAAAGTTCATCCCTTTAGGAAGATTTAGAAGGCTCCCTTGTCTTTCACTTCATCAGAGACAATTGAGTCATTCATTCCTATTGTAGCTGCGCTGAAGCAAGGCAGGAGAAGGCGAGGCAGGTCTTGTGGGTTTGCTGAAGGGTGGGGGAGGTGAAGGGGAGCCCCTGCCGTTGGGGCCCCAGGACAGAGTGAGCACTTTGGGTATGTCTGAAGGGGGGGGTTCAGAGCAATTTGTCACATCAGGATAGCACTTGAGTTACGTGGAAGGGGCTCCTAGCTGGAGAGTTTTTAGAAGGTGGAGAAGAGGCATGGGGAGGTCAGAGGTCATGGCCTTCTCAAACCCAAGTGGTGCATCTATTAGCGGGCCAGGGGTGGTGGAGGGGCTTGGGCTGTGAGGGAACACTGCTGAGACTTTGGCACTGGTCTAAGCTCAGCTTTCCTTGGCATGCTTGTAAAACCTGCAGGAGGGATTAGGCCAAGGGAAAGGTCTAAAGTGGATACGCCTGTCAGAGTATGTGCACTCAGCTTTCAGCACCCACACTGGCCAAGGTGTCACCTTTCACCCCATCCAAACTAATTGGCACAGTGCCGGAGCATAGAACATCACCTGGCACCTGGTCACACATCCATACATTTTTCTAAGTAAAACTTAAGTATGTTTCCACAACATTCCACATCTTTGCATTAAACAAGCTAATTTCAATAGATTTTTTTTTTTTAATTTGGCATCGCACCCATCAACCGTACTCTTTAGTATTCCAGCAATTGTTCAGCTAGTCAGAGGTGGGTCTGTTAGTCCAAAAGTCCCTCCAGACTGGACCACAGGACTGCACCCTGCTGTGAATCCACCATTAATTACCACTGAGCAGTGCAGTTTTTGAATCCGCATACAGTTTACAACTACAGTTTCACTTCAAGGGTACTTGCTGAAATGGTGAGCCACAGAATTAGACATGTTTCCTTTGCTCTTTTTCTGTCTTTGGAAAAGTGGAGCTTGGAATGTCCTCAGATGAGTGAAATCTTAAAGGAGGCCCGGCAAGGTCAAACAAACTCCAGTGAAAGGCTGAAGGAAGGGAAGGCGTGAATCTGTTTGATTGGATGGAGGAGGACAGGGAGTAGGAGCCGAACGGTTGACCCTGATTGGCCTGGCCTGGTCAGACACTGGGATGGATTTGATTCTGATTTTGTGAATCTCTTGGGCCAAGTTTTTTCATTTGAATCAGAGCCCAGTGGTTCATGTCCTGACTGCATCGGAGGCCAAGTTACAAGGCCGACTGACTTGTCAGAAGTTTCCTTTGGGGATCTGACGAAGTATAGCACAGCATGCATTAGGCTTATTAGTCTACTTTAAATTCATTTTTCATGTTATGGGCTAAGACTGCATCCAAAATTGCCCCCAATGTTAAGAAATGTAGCCCCAGCTGCTGTTTTTCTTATCTTCCTACCTTCCTTGCTTCCTTCTTTCCATCCTTGCTTCCTTACTTGCTTCCTTTCTTAAATGTTTTGACATCGGCCAAGCCCACATGCAAATCCACTCAACTCTCCTATTTAGCTACATAGATGGTTTGAATGCTTATTTGAATTTATTAGGTCAGTGAACAAAGCAGTGGTTTCCAAAGGTGTATGCTGCTGTTCAGGTTTCTCATAATAACAGCAATTAGGGCCCAGTTAACCCCTGACCTGTGTAATTCAGTGAATGGAAAGTCCACACTGGACCATCACACTTCTCCTGATGATACCACTCATAACTGTAACCATAATACCATCTAGTCCTGCCCTAGTCTAGGTCACATGTTCACAATCAGCTGGCTGTCTCTAAGCCTCTGTGGAAACAGGTTAAAAGTTCAGGGGTCAAGTTCACTTGCTGTGGTCTAATGGACTAAAGCAAACCAGTTTTGGGACAGTAACAGCAGGTTTGTAATGGGTCCCAGCATGTGATCTCAAAATGAGAGGAAGAGGTCATTCAGGCACAGAGGGCCTGGTCTGCTAAGCAGATACTGCAGTCCATGGGTGAGAATAGACATATCACCCCAGAAACTTTGTCCATCAGCAAGACTCCATGTCAGAGTTCAGGCCTGGGTGTGAGAATGGAGATATTAAAGGCAGAAGAAAAATGAAATGCTGACTTCTGAGTGAACTGGATTGAAATCTCAGACTTTTACCTATCAGTTCTGTGTATAAATGTTGAAAATGTAATTTTATATATATTGAGCACTCAAAAATATTGGGTTTTACAGTTGAAGTATTTAAATGTCACAGAGCTCTTTATGGTGATTATGGTGATTATTTCCATCTGCTGGCTTTAAGAGGGATGTAAGGGGTCATGAAAGGGCTGTTTGCGTGTGTACAGCTGTGATAAAGTCCTGGTCAATCATTCATGGGAAGTCGCGGCAATGACTCAATGCCACACCCTTATTATGTGAATTGGGAAAAATGCTGAAGTCCACCTGGAATTCCAGAGGCCAATAAAATATTTGAGCATGATTAATAAAGAAAGAAGAACAAACATTCACCTGAAAGCATTTGAGTGTGTGGTTTCAAATGTGCTGTCATAGCAGCAGAATACGATTGTCCGTCCTGTACTTAATACGGTTACGTTCACACACAGTTCAGTTATTTATTGGAGTGACAATCGCATTCTACAACCGAACTCACACCCGTACATTTTCAGGACTCACAACTGCAAACAGAACTGTCCACGCATCTGTGAACACTGCAGAACTGGACTGGACAACTAGTTGTCATGTCATACAGTGCAAGAGAGCCGCTCTGCACTGCACTGCACATGTCTGTTACCCCTTTTCCACCAAGCCGGTGCCTACTCGCGAACCAGTTCTTTGTGTTTCGACAGCCAAAGAACCGGTTCTTGGCCAGGAAAATTGGTTCCAAAGTGGCACCAACTCTTTGCTGGTCTAGAACCGTTCTTTTACCACGTCATGCTTATGTCGGGGGCTGGGGGCGGGGTTATTGTCGAACTTTACTACGTCTATAGTAATCCAGACGAGCAGCACAAATGTGTTCTAAACGTCTTTTGACTCCAATATAGGATCGCAAAGCCAGGAGAAACATTTGCAGAAAGACGATGCAGTCCGCCATTGTAATTGTTATGCTTGAACTTGGCGCAAGCGTTTCTGGGAAAGCTAAGACGTATGGCAACGTACACAGTGACGTAACGACGTCGTTCGCTGGGCTCTCTAGTCAGTGGAAAAACAAACAGGTTCTGAGAAGGTTCTCAAGTTGAACCAACTTTGAACCAGCACCAGTTCCGAACTAGTTGGAGAAATGGAGTATGTGTGTTGCGGGTGTTTGGTAACTTACAGACTGTTCTCCACCAGGTTTGTGTGCTACGTGTGTGTGTGCGACTCAAATGTTCCGCTCTCTACCCAGATATAAACACTGCTGTCTATAAGATTTGATTTGCCGGTTCGATTTGACTCTTGACGTGATAAAAGTGATTAGACTTTTCAGTTTTATGGACATCACCATCTTAGATATTACTTTGGTCACTGTCACTATGGTTACTGGTAAGACAGCACAGATATTTATTCAAGATGCTACTGTGTGAATGGGACATTTCTAGTCACACCTGTAAGTAAATGCAGTTGTCAATACCAAAAACTGAAAGTGTGAATTGTTAATCTTAAAACTATTAGTTTCAATTTTCAAGTTCCACCTCATGCATCATTCGACCTTGGATCTTTTTGACATAATTTCTTTTTTTGTTTACTTTTACTTTCTATGTCACAGTCATTATTTAAAGATATTTTAGCTCTTATGTTGTGTTTCCCTTTGTCCCTTTGTTTTCTGCATTGTTAACATGTTTTTCTTTTGTTTTTCTCCATTTTTTTCCTTTCTGCCATCCAGTATCTACAGATGAAATGGCCCCTGCTAGATGTTCAAGCAGGAAGTCTTCAGAGTAGACAAGCACTTAAAGATGCCAGGTCACCTTCTCCAGCACACATCGTTGTAAGTAACACCCATGAGTCACAGCATTTACAAAGCTCTTTATTCTATAGCACAGTCCATGAAAACAAAAGTACTTTCTGTATCCTGTATTGTTTGGTCCTTTGGGACCTTACACTCCTCTCCTTATCTACAGCTGTCATTTGGATTTCTAGTGACCTATAAGAAATAGAAGACCAGATTGTGTTGCAATATTATGTGTCAAATGGGTGCTTGTTTTGTAATATGGCTCCTTGGAATCAAATGGGTGAGATATCATTGTAGCTCAACAGAGGCTTTTTTTCCCGTTTGGATGCCGCAAAGTGGCAGAGGGCAAGACCGTCTTTTTACGCTGGCGACAGATAATTAATGCCCATGCTAAGTTTGGTTCAGGGAACGAGTGTCTGAAGTAGAGATGCTATGTTTATTTTGCATTGCGCTGGATCTGTGGGTGCTGTTATCCATGTGCTTAACTCTAAATTTATCATTCCTTTAAAATCTATAGGCGATAAGGGATTCAAGGTTAGCCTCGCTGCTGGGCTGAAGTAATGATACAGTGTTAAAACGTCACTTTATTGATTCCCTTCCTTGGACAATAGACCAAATTTGATTTTGGCCTTTCCTTTGTGGTTCAGGAGTTTGGGGGCCTCACTGTGTTTCCATAGTTACTGGAAGCAACAGAGTGCCTCCAAGGTCATGTTTAGGAATCCAATAAAACTATTGCAGAGAGATAAACAAATTCTTTTTTGGACATACTATACGGATTTTTTTCTATTTGTTCTTACTTCAAATAGGTGTGGGTTGTTTGTTTGTTTATGTTTACCATGGTAATGTGATATATAATGTGATTTATACATTTCCAGCTGATTTTTAGTCTGTCTCTATTGTCTTTTTGAGGCCATGCATGTGAGATTGCACTCCTAAAAGTTGATAAAATGACTTTTTAGCAAAAATACGCATCTAAAACATGCAATCTTTCTCTTCTGAACCGAAACTAGAAAATCATGGTTGGCTGTGACATTAATTAAACTATTGACTATTTAAAGGGTGTTTTATGCATTTTTTAATGCGATTTTATATAGACTACCGTTCAAAAGTTTGGGGTCGTTAAAAGTTTAACGTTTTGTTAAAGAAGTCTCTTTTGATCACCAAGGCTGCATTTATTTAATAAAAAATACAGTATAGTAATATTGTGAACTATTATTAAAATTTTAAATAACAAAATAAAAATTTAATTTATTCCTGTGCAGACAAAGCTTTCGAATGGTAGTGTATATGCTGTATGCTACTTAATTTTTTTTTTAAAAGCCTTAAAAGTCTTTAAAAGACCAGCTGTCTAATACTTCTACTGAACAGGTAGTAAACTATTTTTGCATTTAAATGTGGGGTAGCCACCCCATGTGCAGTTTATAAAAGAGAAAAGAGGAAAAGAAAAATGATTGTCCTCCCTCTCTGAATCATTAAAGGTGTGGGAGGTAGTTAAGAACAGGCTCAGGTAAATACTGCACTTGAGTTTTATCCCTCTGACTCATGGGGCTGTAAATGCTTATCAGCATAGAGCAGTTTTTTCTATTGCCTTTTAAAACAGCCCTAAAGACCTGCAATGAGAGATTAGGATATTTTTCTCTGTATGGCATGTTTAGCTATTTAGCATTTGCCGTAATTTATTTATGCGTTCATTCGTACAATATGCAGTTTGTTTGATCAAGACCTGACCTATTAAGTTCAAATTAAACGCTGTATTTTGCATTGTTTCTTCACACTTCCATCTTTTTTCTCTCCTTCTCGATCTCCCATTCATGCTGTTTCTCTTGTGCTGACGTGTGTTTGATTTGATGTTTCCTTGGTTTGCATCATGCCGTGAATCTATCTGGAGACAGTTGGTATTGTCAGGGAGAGATAACTGTGGAATGCTGTATTTTTTTCTCTCAAGATGGACTATATGCTGCTGTACGTGAAGGCCTTATCAATAAATTGTACCGTAAACAGTAGTTTCTCTTCCCTGTCAAATTGGAAGAACACCTGCCCACTTTGACCCATGGCTCTGAAGACGCCTGTCTGCTGTGGACTGATAAGAGAGCGCCGATGGGTGTGAGATAAGGAACATAAGCCGAAGTTCAAGTGACCCAACAATTACCAATGAGAGAGATACAAAAGCACAGGTGGACAGCGGGAGAGAGGAGGCGATGCCATAAAAGGGCAGTGTGGCAATGAGGTAGATGAAGTGAGAGCAAAGAACGAGACACAGATAGAGAGAGACAACGCGTATGTCTAAAAAGTGCATGTATACGGGCAACAGAGAGAGAAGTAGCAAGCATGAGGCAAATACTTCAAAAGTTGTGTTCACACAGCAGCAGAATACAGTTTTCAGTCTGGCTTTTGAATGCTAAATATGGTTATTTTCATACACCGTTCTGTTATAAACTGCATTTTATAACTGAAGTGACGATTTAAAATTGTTATGGCTATCATGAGAACAGAAAAATGACTTGATGTTGATTATTTGTTTATATAGACAGAATTAAAGGCGCTCCTCTAATGAGCAACAGCGATTGAGTCACACCTGTATGAATGCTTGTTTCTGCCTTTTAAATATTAAATCAAAAATTTATTATAAAAATATAAATCATAATTGTGAGATATATGCAATCGAGAGATATAAAGTCAAAGTTATGAGAGAAAGCTTGTTTTTACTTGTATTATTTACTCTGAGGTGAAAATAGGCATCCATACACTAGTTAGTAAGTACTATCATCAATCCCAAACACTAACTGTGTGTGACTGTATCCATAGAAACAGTTCACGCATAATCCATCAACCTTTTATGTGTCACATGTGGCCATAGAGGTGCTACTCCACGCTGATCTATGAATAGAGCACAGGAAGTGACCCTCTCGTTTCTGTCCACGCCCATAGAAGGCAGTGCCAGGATGGTTGAAGTACTCAAGAGCCCCGCAGGCCTCTTAGTCCCACGCATTCAGCACGCATTTACTACCTGTTCACAACTCATAAAGAACCCATCACTGAAAAGTACCACAAGCCGTTTGTCCCACTGCCATCTACACTAGATTTTAATGTGATTTGTAAAGCCCCTTTCTTTATATAGACTGTAATATAGACATGACAATTCAGACAGGTAGACTGCAAAACACATGTGGTGTGTATTTGGCATCAGACCGAGCCTGAACTCAAGGACGGTATGAGCGGAGATCATGCGATTGTAATTCCAGTGGGAAGCAGTTGGAAACAACGAGGCGAAAGGAGATTTCCCCACATCTGTGACACATTGGCCATTCGTTCCGGGATCAGTTTCCTGTTCTCTTTCTCTTTCTCGACTTGTATGCACAGCTGTCCGACGGTGTTCTGTAGTGTTTCCCCATGTAGTGTTACTTGGTGTAGATAGATACCATATAACAGACTGGTATAGCCAGATGTTTGACTCACAGCATAAA
Source organism: Scardinius erythrophthalmus (assembly GCF_964197995.2). Lineage (NCBI taxonomy): Eukaryota > Metazoa > Chordata > Actinopteri > Cypriniformes > Leuciscidae > Scardinius > Scardinius erythrophthalmus. The sequence continues at coordinate 11,139,175 of NC_138238.1, forward strand.
GTCTGGTCCTTTCCAGTTTTTTGTTATGGCCAAGAACTGTCTACTTGCTCGGGAAATAACCTTTTTAATGACATGTGGTTATACAAAAAAACAATAAAAAAGTGAAAACGTGTGTAAACTTTGTGATCAGAATTTCAGTTTTTCCCAAATTAATAAGTACTGATTATTTCACAGACAGAAAACTAAGTGGCAACTAATTGCAGTGGTTATTACGGTATATTATATTATATTATATTATATTATATTATATTATATTATATTATATTATATTATATTATATTATATTATATTATATTATTAGTGTTATAACAATATGCCATGTTGTTACTGGATTGTGTGTGCTTTGTGTGTGTATGTGTGTTGTACATTATTTTATCTAACCCATTTTATCAGATTCAAATAAAATAAATGAAATAAAAGTTTGCTGGCTAACAACCATTGAGAGGCATTTTAAGTTCATATTTTAGTGCTACTCTCTAAAATAATGCTGAGAATACACTCACACACACAACCTCATGCAGGCATATTACACATTGTCTAATACACACACACACACTCACACACACACAGTCCTCTTGCTCCAAGTCTTGTTGAGACTGGACAATGTCTCCATTGTTTTCTGGGCTTTCACAGGCAGCAGGGGACGGCTGGAGTGTTAACTATTTCCCCACGAGGCCCCACAGCAGTGTGTGTATGCGTGCAACACTGTGTGCAAGTGAACCAACGGCAGGAAAACGCGGGAACAGTTAGAACGCAGGGAAAGGGGGAAGAATAGGAGGGGTGGAGCTTGGAAGAATAGCTTGAGGAGGCCTGGTCTGTTCCTCTATGGTAATTAGTATTTAGGAAGTGATGGAATGTGTTGCGTTTTGACAGAGCGGGACCTCCCGCCTGAACCGCTGTACGATGAGGGCATGCTTGCTGTCAAAACACGTCTGTTTAGTAGCTGAAGTTCAAACTGCACTTAAAGTGTATTGAAATCAATGTTAAAAATAAAGTCAGAGTAAACTAAATGAATAACACACATACAGTATGCAGGACATTTTCCCAGACTCCAGCTGAGTAGGAGTAGCGCCTCAAGCTAGCACGGGGTCTGTCGTTTTTGCCGGGTAATTTGCTTCCTTTTTTCGGACTGAATGGTGGTGCACCTGGACTGGCTTGACAATGGCTGGGAGGGCCAGAGGCATGCTGGGAAACCCCAGCCCCCTCGCTGTTAATGAGGACCCCAGTGTCACAGCCACAAGACACTGAACCAACTGTCTTTTTCTTCTCTCCTTCCCTTTCTACTATTTCTCACTTTTCTTGGTTCTAGAGCCTCCGCCTTTTCTTTCCCATCTTTTTTTAGTGCTGCTTGGTACGTAGTGATGTAACCCCGGCCTGTTGTTGTCGCTTTTGACAGGACCTTGTGAAACCAGGAGATGTCTCTGGTCTGAGACCTTTGGCCAAAGCTCGGAGAACATCTCAGCACATGATCTTATGTAGTGTCTGAAAGGCCTCCCTGGAGCATTTCCTCTACTTAAACTCAGGGAATGTTAACAAACTATTTTACAAGGGACCTGGTGTCAAGGTCATCAGCCTTTGAAACTTTTGTATTGTTTTGTAACCTTAACCTCCAGGACACTCACAACTCTTGTGTGTGTTCCTAATAGCATGCCCATTTGCAGGGCTAAATATCATATCTCTTTATTATCTCTTAAATAATATTTTTTTTAAATATGCAAATTGACCAAGAACAATAAATTAAAAGATATATAATATTGGCCAATAACTGATATATCATATTGTACACCCATAAAAAGTTCTCTTCAGGTATTGTAGGAACATTTAAAATACATTACCGTTCAAAAGTTTGGGGTCAGTAAGATTAATTCGATTTTTTTATTTTTTTATTTTTTTTATTCAGCCAGGATGCATTCAATTGATTAAAAGGGACATTTATAATGCTACAAAATATTTCTATTTCAAAATAAATGCTTTTTTTTTTTTTTTTTTTTTACTATATTATTCATAAAAAAATCCTGAAAATCCCTGTTTCTTAAGCACCTAATCAGCATATTAGAATGATTTTTGAAGGAACGTGACATTTTGAGCAGTGGAATATAATCGTTTGGATGTCGATCGTTTGTAAAGAGTGGATGTCTATTTATCGTGGCAGAAGCGCAACAAAATAATGCTTCATGAAAAATAAAGCGAAGATGATGAACAAACGACAAAAAATGAACACAGTACACAACAGTAAATGCAAACAAGAATTCATTGTTAGTTGCCAACAGCAGCTCCAGATAAACAATGACACTCAAACCCAGTGTTACTCACGTGTGGATCGGAATAAATGCAACCTCCTAGTCCGTTTTCAGCCCTTCCCGCTTAGCTCTCTGCAGCGCCGAAAAGCTTTACTAATATTAACGTTTAATCCTAAAGCTCTTTCCTGATCATAACCCTACTTTTTCCTGTGATATTCTTAAGAGCTTATGCTATTCTTATGATATTCTTATTTGTCTCTTTTGTAATGTCTCTCAGCCATCTCTCTTTCTACAGTCTTTCTTCAAATCTCCCTCTTGCTCGTTCCCTCTCATCCACCGTCATACGCCCCCTAATGCTGATTGGCTGCACGTTTGTTGTTGTATTCAAACAGATTTTTTCAAATATCACTTACCCCACCTTTAAGTGAATGTCAACAGTTGGGGGGAATCTGATATGTAACAATTATATTAGATCCGTGCATTAGGTCTTAATATAATAAACTAGCTTGTGTCTGTGTCATTAATGTTAATCAAACAACAAAAGAAAAGAGGGAATAACTTGCCAAATATCCAAATAATTGGATAAAAAGATGCATCGTGATGCATTGAGAATCGTTTTTATGATCGTATCCTTTCCCTCTGAATTGTAGTCAAATTGAATCGTGAGTCAAGTGAAGATTCACTTCTAGTGGCACTGGAGAATAAAATAATGGCTGCTGAAAATTCAACTTTGCCATCACAGGAATAAATGACATTTTAAATTATCATAATATTTCAAAATATTACTTTTTACTGTATTTTTAATCAAATAAATGCAACTTTGGTGAGCATAAGAGACTTCTTTCAAAACACTGAAAACGTCTTACAGACCCAATACTTTTGAATGGAAGTGTATTTAAAACAAGCATAGTTGATAATGCCATTTAGGGCCAGCGCAAACCCTCTTTTGGCGTTAAAAACTACCGTCAGGGTTTACTGAAGACATGCGGTAAAAAAATAGCACTGAAAAGGTGTGGACAGTTTTTTTTTTTGCGCCTGATCTTATTGCACATGCATTTGTAGGAGTTTCCCTTTCAGACGCAAAATTTATTGGAGGGAGAGTATTTAAATGAATTATGCAAGTTGATTTACTAAGGTTTGCCCTTGTCACTTTAATGGCCATTATTTATCTTGGTAGATTGCGTTGTCATTATGGAAATGATGCGCCTGCGTCTGTGTTTTTTAATTTACTCGTCGTCAGTAGATCACGGTCAGAACTTTCCACTCCCAACTGCGCTTTTTGGGGGTTTGCGCTCTTACGATAATTTGCCCTGTTTAGTAAATCTGGCCCTAAGTCTCTTGAGCTATAAAACAGCAACATCTGACCAATATATTTTTCCTCTGTGAAGTATTTATACCATCGCTTATCTCGCTTTTTCTCGAATGACAGGAATATGGTGTACAAACGCTCAATGTGCTTAAAGCCACAGAATTTATTTATTTATTTATTTTTTCTTTCAGTTGATGTAGACACACTGCCAACATGCTAACAATATCACCTCAAATCACAGTAAAAAACATGCACTCACGTATTCTGCGTGTGTTGTATGTTGTATGCGAGATATGTTTGGGCTTGTACCTGGCAGCGGCCTGACACCGCAAGTCAGAGAGGAAACAGACAGGGAAGGAGAGGGGTGGCACACAGCTAGACATTTTTTTTGTGGTTTTAAAAGTCATGCCTTTTGCCTTCATGCCCTGGATGAGTGATGAGTGTACCATGTTCTCAATTTGTGACACGGGACGTGCGTCTTTGCCTTTCAGGGGCCCTTCTGCTGGGAATTCCCCGGACAGACTGATCTGAGTGTTCACCAATTACAGTTGGTGAGAATCCTGAATTCCAAGTTTCTTGCATCTGGCTTATTGATTGTTTAAATGAATTACCTGCTGGAAAATGCAGCTTCAGTTGCATGGTAACTGATTTTCCTGCTTGCCTTAATGGTTATTTCCTGGTCCACGCTGGTCATTATCTAGTCTGAGCTTGTAGACCATCATTAACCCACGACAAACCAGCTAAAGGTGGTCGAGCTGTTTTTTGGAACATCGTTGGCTGGTAACTAGCTAATGACCTGCTTGGAGCAGCTTTGACCAGCTAGAAACCAGCAACCATGTTTTCCTGCTTAAGCTGGGTTTTCCAACAGGGTAAGTAAAAAATTAAATTATGAAATGAGAATATCAAAATCATTACAATTGGAGATTTCAATAACTATTTTGTTTTTGATAACAGTATAATATTCTGCTGTATTTGATATTGTTTGTTGCTGTGTTCTTGCTCTTTTTTTTTCTATAAAATGGGGTTGAATCTGCTTTGCATTTGTACACACACACACATACACAAACACACATCCTCATGAGCAGACTTGGCTCAGTTTGTGTGGTAATTGTAAACTGTTGCTGTCCATTGACATGATGATTTTGTCTCTAGCAGGATCCCTGTTACGATATACAGTATTTGCGTCTAACAGGAAAGCATCAGTGCCACTCCAGCAATGTAAAATTCAGCATTTCTGGATTCCTGGCAGCCCGAAATGCCTCTTGAGCTTCATCTTTGTCTGCTTGCAGGCCCCGTCTCAGCCTTAATTATTTTCCTGCATCTTCCGGAATGGTGGCGATTATTTCTCTCTGATTTCTTTTCCTTTTCTCTGAAGCAGCTGGCATGAAGAGGATGCTTTTCATTTGTAGCATCTGGGGTTGAACGTTTGCCAGCGAGAAGTTAGGAGGTGGAGTGGTTTGTGTTTTTGCTTGCACACGCGCACCCATGAGTGTGTAAATGTGTGCATGACTCAGTTTGCGTGGGTCAAGGTTAAGGATGTTTGGATGAGACGAGACCCTCTTCTAATTGTCTTCTTGTCCGTCGACATGAGGCACGGAGAGAAAGTCTGGCACTGCTCTTCAGTTTTTGATGTGGCGCGGAGTGACGCAACATGGGGCCACTGCCGCTGAGTGTCTCAATTGCGCCTCGGCCCTCCTTGACGGACACAAACAGTGTGTGGAATTTGAAAGGGGGGGCACGATGGGTAGCCTTGGTCTGCCAAATCTCAACAGCGGTGCGAGCTTGTTTAGCTCATCGCCTTGTGTTTAGGTCTATGAAGAAAGCTGTGGCATTGTGGGATATGCTTGTCTTATTTTTGTCTGCCCCTCAGGGTCATGTAGGTCACGTTGAGATGGTAACCCTCATTCTGTGAAGTCTTGTGAGATTTAAATTGGAGTCCAGCAGCAAATCCTAACGCTAATATTAGTAGCAGCAAAAGCAAATATCACAAAAGTTTAGCAGAACAAGGTTTACATCTAGAGAAAACTGTCCCTCTTATACTTAGTATTTAGGATGAAATAAATAATGAAAAATTCTTAAATTCTCATATTTTTATACTTTTATTTTTCTTAAAGGGTTAGTTCTCCCAAAATGTAAAATTGTCATCACTTACTTACCCTCATTGTGTTCCAAACCCATTAGACTTTTGTTCATCTTCAAAACACAAATGAAGATATTTTAATGAGACAGTTGATGGACCCCATTGACTTCCATAGTAGGAAAAAAAAATACTATGAAAGTCAATGGGCTACATCAACTGATTGGTTCAACATTCTTCAAATATCATCTTTTGTGTTCAGCAAATGAAAGAAATTCATACAGGTTTAAAATAACTTGAGTGTGAATGAATTATGACAGAATTTTCATTTTGAAGTGAACTATTCCTTTAAGAAGTTGTGGCAGTTTATGAAAAAAAAAAAAAAAAATTAAACAATGAATCTTCTTATGTTTTATTATCTGACACTAATTGCAGGGCCAGAAACTTTTTTGTGTTCATAAAGAGTTTGTGTCAGAACTTGTTAGACAGGGTTCACCAAGAGTTCCTTGAGTAGTGTTTCTCTTGTTTCAAATGTGTTTGTGAAAGACAGACGGATAGAACGCTTGTTTTAATGAAAAATTAAATCCTAATGTTTGTCCATACTTCACCCTAATGCCTTCATGTATGTGTTTCTGCTGTATTTGTGTGTGTTGTTTCAGCTAACTGACAAGCAAATGTGCAGGTTCCATGTTCTCAGTTAAATCGGGGTTAGTTTTTCAAGCTTATTGCACATGATTTCACACAAACCACAGCATGTTGCCATGTTAGCACTCTGAGTTTACGTAGAGCACTCCTCTATTCTGTCTAAAATAGAGAGAGTGCAGAAGGGATTGTGGGCGGGGAGGGTGTCCAACAAGAACTGCAAGAATGTTTGAGATTTTTGTCGGGGCCAAAACTTCCACAAGGACTTCCTGTGGGCTTCCAGTGGAGCCAGACATCATCGTGCTCCTCCTTCCCAAACTCCTGAGAATCTAAACTTTAATAGCGCCATTAACACTTCCCCTTCACACTGAACTTCACTACAACTTTCTATAACACCTCCCCCACCCCACACACGCATTATATTCGTGCACGGCATTGAGTAAGACGGAGTTAGCTAGGACTCGTACTGTATTAGCACTTGAGGCTGTTTCACAGGGAAACTTGTTTTGACAGAACTCCAGGTGTCTCATTGTTGGGCGTGCTATGGTTCAACAGATTTACCAATTAGTGTCGGGATATGGGCTGACGAGGGGTGGGGGGCAGCTTTTAGATGGTGGTTTGGAAGACGTGAATGTGGGGGACTGCGAGCGAGAGAGAGTGTGATGGAATGACATGGGGCCTCGTGGGCTGCCGAAGGGGTCATATGGTCAGAGAGGGACGCTTGGTAAGTTGATATGTGACCTCCTTTCACAGGCCTGTTATAGAGTAGCTTGGGAAAGTAGATCAGAATTGAGAATAAGAGATAGGGGAAGAGGAGGGGGAAGAGATAAAGACGAAGCAAACTTTTTGAAGGCTAAAATGCATGTTGTTTTTAAGGAACATTTTTATTTTTAAGAAAACTTTTTGACCCCTGCCCTCCGACAACCTGTTTTATATGAAGAACTTTTCATGATCTGTTCAATTCCTATTGGATAAAAGCTATTATTTTATCGTATGTGACCCTGGACCACAAAACCAGTCACATGGGTCAATTTCTTTAAATTAAGACTTATACATTACATGGAAGCTGAATAAATAAGCTTTCCATTTATGAATGGGTTGTTAGGATAGGACAATATTTGGCCGAGATACAACTATTTGAAAATCTGGAATCTGAGGGTGCAAAAAAAATCAAGGGTGCAAAATAAATAATATATATTATATAATATTATAGACTTTCGGGATCCGATCATGTCGGGATCATGACACTGTGTTTTTCAATGTCATTTGAAAGTTCAACTAATGGAAACTGGATCTTGGCATGGTGGGTAGAGATGATGTTTACCACCAGTCGGACAATGTTTTACAGTTGGATCGCTCTTGGATTGAATCGATCACTCAGGTTGACAGGTCTTGATTTGCAGAGTGCCATAAAATAGGAGCGCACAGAAGAAACAGCGCTGGAAGATGATTACTCATCAACCAGGATCTTATTACTTGTTACTTACTCTTTGTAATTATAAATATCGTTTAACATTTAAGTAATCTACCTTTAATCTAGCCTTTAAGTAGGCTACCATGGTTCCAATTCCATAACTTTATTTTTGCTTTGAGATATCAACATAAAATTTGGCCCAGATGCTGTTGACATAATTGTGAACAAGCCCAAACTTTTTTTTTTTAATGAATTTATGACCTGTCAAATATATTTTCTAATAGTCATCATGTGAAGCATGAATAATAACAATATAAATCAAAAAATTGCTTAACTTTTTCTGGGGTTTTCTCAGCAGTGTTGTAACATAAGAACCTCCAAACTTTATCAAAATCAATTTTCTTAAAAATGTGAAAGTTTTTATATCAAATGAGACCATGTACCTGATACCTTTTTTTTTTTTTTTTTCAGAGTTATAAGCTTTTGAATATGCCTCCTGAAATCAAAGGGGTTAACAGTTGACAGTCAACAGAGAGCTTACAGTACTCTTATATTTATACATCACTACTATAAAGCTTGCATGATCGGGATCGGTATCGGCCGATCATGATGACAAGAAATCGGTAGCTTAGTCGATATCGGCTGCAAAAAAATAATAAATTTTATAAATGCAAAATAATATAATATCGGTCACTTTTTGTATTTTTGCATTACTTAAAATACAGAATAATAAATGTGCTTACTAAATCATTATTCTGTTTACATAATGTTTACTTTTTAAAGCATTATTCTTAGACATAATCCCAGTTTACCAAAAGCATACGTGTAGACATAACTTTACATTTTGAGGCCTATTGGTCTCAATTCTGTCCTTTTTTTTTTTTTTTTTTTATAATTACTGTTGTTTATACCAATTAACTCTCTTTATTTTCATTTAAGCATGCTTGTTGTGCTTCCAGGAAGTTTTAAGTGAACTTCCAAGAGGAAGTTGAAATGATTTAGACTCCATCCCTCAGGGTGGCCTGTAGAATGAGGAGCTTTTTTTGGATGCAGTCTGGTTGTTTTAGTAAGCTTCTCGCTCACCACACTCCCTGATATGTCCATGGCATCATTTAATTGAAGTGAAAATTAATAGTATTTTATGTCCAATGTGCGGTTATAAAAATTCATGCTCTGTAATTCCATTGTGTGGAATTTGGCCCCCTGAGCGTGTGAAGGTAGTGGCGGTCGGGGTCTATTGAAATCACCTAAAGTCCTGCACGTTCCTTCACTAATCCTTTGTTTAGGTTGGACGAAATCTCCCCCGTGCTTCAGATGCAAACGCTGAATGCTTTATGGCCAGACTGTTTTGGCTTCACGATGTGGTGAGATTCAGAAGTTCTGTGTGTGTGTGTGTGTGTCCTGTGAGCTGTGTTGAAGTAAGTGAGAAAGGAGGAGGAGGCAAAGAATTGGGGAGGGGTGAAACTGAGATTACCCAAGAAAAATGTATTGTTATGGCTGAATGTGCAGTGACAGTTAAAGTTGAACACCTTCCGTCTTTTGGTGGTTCTGTGTGTGTATGAGTGCGTTGGCCCCTAAAACGCCACTAGGGAGCACTTAAGCTGGCCGAAATCACACGTGCTTCCATAGCCCTCGCTAAGAGAGCAATAGGTTTTTTTTTTAGGAAGTTATCTTGATTTTGGAGTCGTTTTTGCATTGTCCTCTAGTTTTCTCTCTCTCTCTCTTCAGATTGTTTTCAGATGTGCTTCAGCTTGCCTTTTGTGAAACAAACTTCCAATTTATTTGATTTCGCTCCTCTCAGCAGTTTCTTTGCAAACATATTTTTACTGTTTATTTGCGTCTTTGTTTTTTTGATGTTTCTCTACAATAAGTGCAGTCAGAGCCAAGTTGTCTGTCTCCATTATGGCTTTAAAAAGAGAAAGATGACACGGGACTGTTTTTCACAGTCAGAAAATCTCTTTGTTTTTATTGTTTCTTTTTAGTTCAGCCTTTTTTTGAATGATTCAGTGAGTTAAAGTGGTCTTGTTCTGACACGCTGTTGCAGGTGTGCACATGCTCTCTTTATCTTTTATTTAGCTTCATTTCAGATATGAGAGGAATGTCTACCTCTGCTCGTCTGCACGGCTCTGTGGTGAAAGCAGATGTGTTGTATTTAGGCTTAATTTATGACAGGCAGCTAACAGGGCAGCCCTGACAAGTCCAGGAGAATCTGTCACTACTCGGACCACAAGATACTAGACTAAAAGGAGGATGGAGGCTTGAAAAAAAAAAAAAAATGAGAGAGATGGACCGAGAAAAAGTTACTTTTTTGTTTGCCGATGGAAAGCAAATTTTGAAACATTTATATTAAAGCTGATGTTGAGCACTTAGCACACAAGCTCTGGGCTCTTTGAGCCTTGGTGCTCATGTGGGAGATATAGGTTCCAATCTGCACTTTGTCTCAATGGAGTTAATTTTTTAAATAAAATGTTTTAATTATTTTAATTTATTTGACTTTTTATGTATTTAATTTATAATTGTAATTTAAGTTTAATAAAAAAATATTTTATTGTATTATTTTGACAATTTTGGCGATTGTCATACCATCCAGCCCTACTACGCCCAACAGTTTCCTGTCTCCTTAATAATGGCAAGCACTAGCTAAACATTATGTGTGTTTTTATTTGTTTATCACTATTGTGAACTATCTTGAGTTCAGTAAAAATAATGAATAAATAAAATGGTGGGTCATGATTGAAGTGAGACAGACATGGCGTCTGCGGACAGCAGACAGGAGACGAGGCTTTATTGGGAGGCTCATTAAGGACAGTGCAGGGACGTGGAGAAAGAAGCGAGCGCTTCACTGGCCTGTATCCCTTTGAACACCGGCCTACTCTTATCTATGACATGCTCCGTTCCTCCATAACAAGACATTTTTCTTCACACAACGGATTTTTTTCCTTTCTCCTCTACCTCTGATGCGAACAGAGAAAAAGCTGAGATGTCACTACTATCCTTAAGATACAGAGGCTGCTCCTCATGTGCCTTTTTATCCCATTTTTCCAAGCACCTGTTGGAAAGCTCGGAGACTTTCAGTCATCTCCATTTTATTTCCCCCTATTGTAAACGTAAACATTAATTGGAACTTTTTTTAACGCTGTCTCCACCTTGTGTTGAGATGCCACATGAGATCTGTTACGGCAGCACAGCTGTTTTCTGAGTGTTTTCGAGGAGCATTCCTTATTATAATGTCAGACAGACGGATGAATGCTCTGAGTGGGTTTTTATGCGCTCTGTAGTTTGCAGGTTATTGAAAAGACCACTGCTTCACCATGAACCACTCTTTGGCAATAGCATTGCGATACTATATTATTTATGACATGCACATGCATGATGCCAAGAAATAATCCCTCTGGTAATTAAGACCAGTTTACGCTATATAAAACTGATGTATTTTTATGCAGTGGTTATGAACTGATCCTGCAGAAGTTTGTATTCAAGCAGTTTGTATTCAAGCATTGAAATACATGTTTTTTTTGTCAGCCATGGTATGGTTTGTGTCCAGAAGGAAGCAAACCGATACCACATGGCTAATGTAATGTTAGTGCACGCCTCTCATCCAGATCAGCTGTAGGAAACTCTTGTCGTCTTATATATATATATAAAAAAAGCAAATAGTGCGGCACTGGTCCAGGAAGTGGAATTATGTTCCACCTTATGTGGCCGCACGTCTGGAGGCCCACCGCAAACTAAAACATTAGATCATTTTAACATCGAAGCTTGTTCAAAATATTATGGCTGTGCTATAATTTTATAACTAGTTGTCTGTGTGTCTAATTACCCTATTAAATCCAGCCTGCCGCTGGGTGTTCCTTTATAAACGTTTGGTTCTTCTGGTTCCTCTGCTACGATTAGCTTGTACGCCTTTTGGAGGACTTCCAGTATGCTAATTTGAGCTCAGGATGTGCAGCCACGCTGGCTGTCTGTCTGCCCGCTGCTTTCTCCTTTAATTGTTATATCTTCTCACCATTAATATGAGCAAAAAGAGAGGTTTCTACCATGCGTGGCACATCAAAGACTACCACCCTCAGATCCACTAGTTGGCCGTCTCTTTGGAGCACAGGCTCTGGAGATGTGTGCCGATTCCCGGCTGGAATGGGTTTGATGGTCTAATTGTAGCCACCGGTGAACACAGCTGCATATCACAGAGAGCCTGGATCCAGTGTAATATGCCTCATAGAGCATCTTCAGATGGAGCAGAACAAACCTACTGTAGGTGTTCAAGTTCCTTCTGCGCTACCTGCCCATTTATCACAGGGTCAGCGCCATATATTATTGACAGTGCAGAGCAAACTGAGTCCATCCCACACATCACAGGGATAAACTGCCATCTTCCTCTTCTCTCTGCTTCTGTCTTCTGCCCTTTTCCATCAACCTGTCATTCTCTTTTCTACCCTGCGTTTCTCTCCCTTCACATCCACTACATTCCCCCTCACATCCTCCTGACAGGAATTCCACTTATTGATTCGGGTTTCTTCGATTATATTGTTTATTAGGCCTAATTCTTTAAATGAAGCACCAAATAGTTAGAGTTGCATACCGGTACCGTATTGAATATTAGCAGATATACTCTATTGGTCGATATTGCATTAGAATATTTAATCATGCATGCGTATTTCCCCTATTCTTTTACGTTTAGATTATCTTTATCATCATCTAACCCTCACTTAGCTAATCTTAAAATTTTTTTATTAAAATCGAAAAATATATTGTTTTTAAACACTTGATAAACAGGATTTCAAGAACTGTCAAAGGAACCAAACGTAAAAAAAAAAAAAAATCATTCAGGTGCTATTTTTTTTTTTTTAAATGGAATGGAATTTAAAAAAAAAAAGGTATATTCTACAAATTTAAATTCCCAACACGCTCTTCCCCGTAGTTTCTGAATAGCTCCTTATGTGACTGACTGCAGTTGTCTGCAGTTAACCACAGTGCGGTAGCCAAAGATATTCTCTTTGTGTCCGGCAGGGAGACGTATGAATGGGCAGCTCTGAGTTTCTTCATGATCACCCCTCAGCACGTTAATGTTGCGCCTCGCTAAAGACCTCGCTGACCACACCAGGTCAGGGTCCTTGCCACGGGGCTTCGGCCAGAACAAAGGAATCCATGCCGACACTTTCCGTCTAGCACTGCTGCTTCCATGCCGACTACCAACACAGCTATTCTAGTGGTGATCAAAAAAAGATCTCCTCAGCTTTGAACTCCTTCCCTTTTTTTTCGGCTGCGCATCAAAAAGAAATCAATAGACGAAACTTTGGAGCGCATGTATCAGTTTTTCTGTTTCTTTCTTCCCCTCCGCCTTCATCGTTTGTACATTCCGCCACTAGAGTAAAAGCCAGTTAAAAGAGGACTGGCGGTAAAGATGACACTGTTGCGGATGCGGTCCGCACTGGGAAAGGCCTCGACTGGGAGAAATCAATTCGGTGGGGTGGGGGGTTGGGGTTGCTCACACTGAAGAGGGTGATGCAGATTCTGTTTTTAGACTGAAATGATAGATAGGTTCCTGGTACCTAGAGACAACACAATACGTTTGAGGGTGTAGAAAAAATATGAAGCGCTTTGGTGAGGCGTAGTTGTGCTGTTAAGATTTGTTTTATCCAGCTGTGAGGAAGTACATGTAGCTGTCTCTCTGAGCTTTTTGTGCCGCTGAACTGAAAGCGCTTCTCGTGGCATGTTGAAGGTCTCTGATGGGTTGGAGTAAGGGTCAGGTCAGGGATCCTCTGTAAAGGATGGCTGTGTTAAAAAAGCCAGAGAAAGTTAGATGCAGACTTTGTGTTGTGATAAAGTTGTTTGGAATATTGCATAAAGCACAATCTAAAATTACGAACAGGATATACACGCTACCGAGAAATGAAATGCATTTACTCACCAAGGATGCATTAAATGGATCAAAAGTGACAGTAGAGACATTTATAATGTTACAGAATGTAACTCTCTGTTTCAAATAAATTGTTCTTTTAAACTTTTTATTTATCAAAGTATCCTGAAAAACTATCACGTTTTTTATAGCAGAACAGCTGTTTTGAACATTGATGATAAATAAAAATGTTTCTTGAGCACCAAATCAGCATATTAGAATGAAATTCAGCATTGGATCACAGAAATAAATTACATTTAATGATATATTCTAATAGAAAACAGTTATTTTAATATTTTATGATATTACAAAGTATTTCTAAATACTATTTCGAAGTATTTTTGATCAAATAAATGCTGACTTGGCAAGCATAAAAGACTTCTGTGATTTACACAGGGTTATAAGATACTCTTGTTTCTTTTTTCTGTCCTTTTAGGAGCTTAATAGATGTAGTCACCATATACTTTTCTTGTGAGGAAAAGAGCAGTCTGGACATTTTTCTAGATAAATCCTTTAGTTTTCTATGAAGAAAATGTGAGGGTGAGTAGATCCCTTTAACGACTAATAAATGTATCCGCTGAGGGAGAATTAGTTATTTTTGTAACACTGTAACAGTCATTACATTAGAGAATCACACTAGACAGAATGAGGAATGTCTGAAGGTCAGTGTGTCAGTGTAACTGTGTGTGCTTGTCTGTTTGTGCGAGCGCGTGTGTATACGCCAGAGAGTGTGATGCCGTCGCGCTGCAAAATGGAAAAGATGTCTGCAGCGAGCATTCTCACTTTTCACTTTTATTGTTGTGCTTCCTGTTTTGAAAGCCATTAAGGAGACGGTTTCCTTACAGAAAGGGAGAAAAAAAGACTCCCATCTTTTTGAAACGTGTCCAAGCGCAGTGCGGAGAAGAGGATGATAGCGATCAGCTAACAGCCCAATAACAGGAACACAAAGAGGAAAATGCTTCGCTCTCTCACCGCTCCCTGCGAACGACAGATTGATACAGGGCTGGTTTTTGATGCGCTGATGAATGCCGAAGGATGTGCTTGTTATTTGTTCCGTCACAGCTGTAGCTCACTTGTCATGCGCCCAAGTATCCCTAGTGCAAGGTCACGTGACCAAAACCCCAGAATGCTTTGTGACATCTGCCCCTGCCATTTTCGTGAAAAGGCCGGCCGCGCTATTGGTATTTTGGGTGTTTCCTTCGTTTTTTTTCCCGCTCGCTCAGTATCAGCGAAGTTGAATTAGGGTTGAGCTGTCTTTCATAAAGGATCTCGGTCATGATATTGATCAGATTTACGTATTCAGCACTAAAAGGGTCTTGTGCCCTGCGGTATCTAGCCGGAGGGAGAGTTCAGAGTACTTATCTCGCATCGCTCAAGTAAAGCCCTGCGTGCGGTGACCTCTAACTTTTCCATTCGCTTTCCTTTCATTTGTACCGTCCCTTTGTATGGGAATCGCAGGCTCACCCTGGTGACATTGCCGGGGTGTGTGAGGTCATCTGACCATTTGACCTGTCCCCGATTTCAGATGCCCGGGGTATGAAGAAGGCCTCTCACATAAAAATTATAGGCAGTCATAGTATCTCAATAATATCTCAATTATTATCTTACATTTTTTAAATGAAAATTCCCATTTCAGTGGTTGGAATATGACATTATATCAATATCTGGGTCACAATAATATTTAATAATTGTATGATTTTTTTTTTTTTTTTTGCTATTCAAAACTTGCTGTGTTTCATGTACTCATTCATCTGATGTTCTTTTCCTTTCTGATAATTCTGTATGCTATTCATCTCTCATGTGTCATTTATTTAATTATTCTGGTTATTGTGCAATATGTAGCAATCTCTTTCTATTACCTTTATTGAACTTAGAGAATAAGTCATTATGTATTCCTTTTATTGAGTCTGAATTGGTTTGATTTAGCAGTGCTGAACTCGACTTCTGTGCGTGTGTGCGCTTCGCTCACTGGCCCCGCAGCCTGGCCAGCTTGTAGCTCTTAATAAAAACCACAGACTGTAATTGGACTTAATTGCACCCTTCGGGCGTCATAAGCTCAAGTGTTACTAAACAAACTGCAGGGTCTGGAGGCCGGCACGCTGCATTTGCCACGGCGTTCCACCATCTTGCCGTGCGGATAATGTGTAGAATGAGCCCAGAGAGTGTTTGTTTGTGGCGCTCAATGAGTTTGGACTTGCCGTGTGTCACTGCTACTGGAGGATGTGGATTATATTCTTCCTTTGCTGTCAGCCAGCAGAACAAGAGCGTACAGGTCTAAATATGATTCACACATTCACTTTCACATGTACTCACTCTGCTGGTGTGTCAACCATCGAGAAATCACCCACCGGTGAACCCGTTTCAGCCCTCTGCGGTTAAATATCGCCTGCCAGGAACATCTAAGGAGGGTGTTGATGATGTTTGCCATGCCAGGTGATGAAATACTTGTTGGTCTTAAGACTAAAGGCCCTAGCAGTGTTGGGGAAGCTACAAGCTATGCATTGCTTGAATTAGTTAAACTTTAGTTAAACTACTCTTGAGTCTTGAAAAAGTAGCTAGCAGCGGTACAGGTTACCTACTTTTGAAGTTGCTTATCATATATATATATATACACACACACACACACACACACACACACACACACACACACACACACACACACACACACATATATACATATATATATATATATATATATATATATACACATATACACATATACACATACATATATACACATACACTACTATTTATTTGTAATATATTTGGCAAAAAGATAAACGGCAATTAACTAAATATTTCACTTTTAAAAACAAGACCTAAAATGCTGCACAAGGACTTGAGCATGCGTATGTATATATATATATATATATATATATATGTGTGTGTGTGTGTGTGTGTGTGTGTGTGTGTGTGTGTGTGTGTGTATATATATATATATATATATATATATATATATATATGTATATGTGTGTGTGTGTGTGTGTGTGTGTGTGTGTGTGTGTGTGTGTGTGTGTGTGATTTGAACAAACTGATTATCTCAATTTAATCAGGTCTACTTAGTTTTTGATCTACCACTAATGGTTGGCAAAAGTAGCTTGTTACTGGAAAAGCTATACTATTTTGAAAACCTGTAAGCTTCCGTTACAAATTCAGAAATCTGGTTAGTAGCGTCACTTCTTTCAGTTTGTCTTTTAGTTATACCTTTTCAACACAGGTCCCTAGTTTTCTTAGTTAGTGACATGAGTGTTATAGTCTGTCTGCAAGTGAACCCAGTAGTTGTGTTTGTTTGTATCTGTGAGTGTTACTGTGTGTTTGCGTACAGATGCTCTCCTCCAGGCCATGCGTGAGGTGCGGCGGGCCTTTCTCATGGGGGGCTTTCTGGGGTCACTGCACACAATCGATTGAGGGATCCAGACCAAATTCAATCATTGAAATGGCAAGGCCAGCCGTGTTTCAGAAGCACCGCTGACCCCAGAACCGGGAGCCAGAGGAGAGTGGGATAATCACTGTGAGAGTGCCATGTTCCTTTAGCTGTTCGATCGGCCGTGCCACGCGGCTATCGCACCCTGCCGACAACGTGCCGCCACAGAGTGTTCACCGTCTGTTATCAAGATTTCCCAGATTTACATGTGGACAAAGACTCCATCTGCCCGCACGAAATGCATATGCATTTCTCTGAAATGCAGATAATTAGAAGACGTCTTTGAGGTTGAGAATATGGTGGGCATTGTTAAAGAGATATTTTACCCCAAATTCACTCTCCCTCATGCTGTTCCCAGATATTTTTTAAAGTGTTTCAACTGTTTTGGTCCATACAATGAAAGTCAGGGGGGGTCCAAACAACATTGAAAAAAAAAAAACACTGAGGCATTTTTCAAAATATCTTCTTTTTGTTTCACAGAAGAAAGCAAACCTTACAGGTTTGAAACGACATGAGGATGAGTACATTTCTTTAGATTTTTGGTTGAACTATCCCTGTTACGCTACGTGTAAATTTTAGGGCAAGAGTACCTGTTTGTCCAGCCAATGGCAGACAGATTCAGGAAATCTGTTGCATTTTGAATGCAACTTCATTCGGTGACACTAGCGGCACAGAAATGACACACATCAGCTTTCTTGAAGCTCAGAGCGAGGTGTGTAATCTCAAATGCTGTCGGCAAACACAAACCATAAAGTTTGCTAGGCTCTCATTTAAGGAGGCCTCGTACTGCAGCACTGGAGCCCGCGCCTCCCCTGTGGAGGGAAAAAACAGAACACATAATTAAAATATATAGCCCGGCTGGGTCAGAATATAGCCATAGACTTAAAATATAGTGAAGCAGACAAGTCTCCGTTAATCAGTGGTTTGTGGTTACTGTTTGAAAGCGACGTATATGGGACTGCTCAGAGTTTGTGTGCGTATGTGTGTGTGAGGGGGTGTCTTCTTGTTTTAAACTGTCTGCGCAGCTATAAAAAGGTTTGGAGGAGAGCGCTGGCATGTGTGTGTGTGTGAGGAGTCCACTGTGTGCGTTTATGACTGGGCGCACAGCTCTATTTGCGTCTGCTTGTGTATGTGCTCTCCCAGGTTGCTCTACGGTCAGTGACCCGTAACTCTCCCTCTGTTCCGCCTCCTAGTCCAGACTCCCGCTGTAATGTATGATCTGGGCAGGTGTGTGTGTATGTGTGTGTGTGCGTGATAGCATCCTCCAGTGGCTCAGGAATGATCACATTTTCTTCTGCACACTCAACTCAGTGTTTTGTCACCCACTAATGATGACTATCCATCAATCAGAGGGGCGGAGCTGAGGAAATGAAGATGGATTGAATTAGTTTTTAGTGAAACGGTTGGCTATTGAGCAGCCCCGTAATTACTCTGTCAGGAGAATTGAACCGTATCAGCGAGAGGCTAACCTTAACACTTTCACCCTACTGTTAATTACGGGACTCTTATACGGGCAGATTCACCTCATGTCTCTCCTAATAATAAGTGAATAATACTGATGGCGTAACAAGAATTTGATGAGTCCTGGTGCCGTTTTTAAATTATGCACCTTTCCTCTTCCAAAAAAATATTCAGAATATTATTATTATTAATGTTGAATGATTAATAGTATTATGCACACACTACATAACTGCACAACTAATAATACTACTACTACTAATAATAATTATTATTATTATGGACCCTTCCCCTGAATGATTACTAATTCCTCAACATTAATAATAATGATGATGATGATGATAATTTTTTTAATATAATTTTTTTTTGTAGTCTGGAAGGATTATGATTTGGTAGGATAATAATTATTATTAATATTGTTGTTATTATTATTATTATTATTTATTTTTTTAATTATAATAATGTTGATGAATGAAACAAGTTTTTGTAGAAGCCCTATATACTTTTTTGACAGATTTATAAGCATTGATAGGTTGTTCATGCCAAATCCCCCCCCCCCCCAAAAAAAAATTTTTTTTTTTTTCCAGATCATCTTTTTAAGCATTATTGAGTAGTGTGCTATAGAGCATTTCATCAGTAACATTTGCCAATTACAATTAATAGCTACTTTAATAACTGTTAATTAGAAGTCATATTTACAGTAGCTGTTAAATCGTCACCATCATTGCACCGTTGCCCCACTGAATTTGTGCAGTTATGTAGTGTGTGTTGACAAAGGGAAATTTCCAAAGGTGGAAGGGTAGGATTTGACTAGAAATGTGTCATTTTGAAAAAAAAAAAAACACATAACAAATAACAGTGTGAAGTATTGTCATAGTGCCACGGCGGCCGAGAGAATGCTCTCATGCTAATTGTACATGCTGCACTCTTTAGATTAATTGTCCTTGACGAACAAATGCTTATTCAAAAGGAAGGAGGAAAAAAAAACGTGAGAGGTCCCAATCCAAGCGTACTGCTTACTCTGTATACTGTGGGAAATGAATATTGGGCTGAAGTGTTTTTAATTAAATAAGTCAGAGAAACTCTAGGAAATGGCTTAATTTCATATTGAGACACATGACTTGGGGATCTTAGCGAACCAATTAACCTCAGCGCTGCTCATTAAATAGCTGCTTTCATGGCCAGGAGCTGGAGACTTATCTACCAACATAGGACATGAAAGCAAATTTGTAAATCCCAAACTCTAAAAGTAATTGGAAAGGTGGATGCAAAGGGTAGTACCAAAGTGACATGGCTGTGCTAAAATTAACTAAAAAATTTGTTATTAGAAAATTAATGGTAGAAGGAAGCAGACCTGTTTTTTTAAGGTTAAATTAGCCAAGGGATGAGTAATAACTAAATGAGAATAGGATGCCTGGACATGATGTTATTTAAAGCGCACATCTTGTGCTGTGGCTAAATGTTTCGTTCTCAGGGAACGGATGATTGTGCTAATACTAATTTGTGGCACGCCCCTATGAAGTCACTTAGCAGTTATGGGAAAAATGCTTTCTGTGCTTCGTTCCCATGGCAATAATCTGTAAAATGTGTATATTTTTTGTTATGTTAAATATGTCCTTATTTACAGACCGCAAAAACACTTTCGCACAGCTCACATTATGTTGGTTTATCTGAACTAGTTGGTTAGCGGAATTAGGCCAGGGGTCACTGCCCTCACGGACCCCACTGAAACCTCTTTGGGACTGCAGTGAAAGGGTGTTCCTTGGATCCTCAACCCCCGTTTTGTTTTGTTTTTTTACCTCATTGAAAGTCCATTAGTGTCAGACTGGAGGACATTACCATCACCATTTTGATTGTTTAGATGTAGGCTAATAATTTTTAAAGCCCAGGCCGGTAGTCTGACCAAAATCAGACTCTTCTTTAGTACTCATTATTAAAATTAATTATTTAATGGGTTAATGACATTTGAAGATTTTTAATGTAAGGTTTGTTTTTGTGAATGTATGCATGTTTCAGCATGTCGATGGCAAGAAAAAAATTTCTGTCAGAGTCGAAGGTCAAAATACTCTTTACATTTAGTTTCAGCACTTCCTTTGAAAGATCTTCTCACTGATCCCCTTTGGTGATCAGTCATTTGATAAATGTAACCTCCTAATACTCTGCTCCGAGGGGCAGACGGGCACGGGACGTGTATAGGTTACATCGCCGCAGCTCCACTACGCGTTCGCTAGAAGGCAAATGGCATCCGAAATCTGATTAGGCCCCATTATAAAGAGTGATATTTTCATCCCGGCGATTCTCGGTACTGTGTCAGTACTCTCCACTGTTGTAATGCCGGGAAGAGCCCAGTCCTTTGACAGATAGTAGATATCCCAACCGTCGCTTGTTTGGACATTGCTGTCTTTCACGACGTGGAAAAAACAGACAGCCGAGAAAATGGGAAGCAGCTAAATAATGTCAAAAGATCAGAAATCAATGGGCCGGAGGAATGTGATCCTACATCTCCTCTCTCATGCACTCCACCAGAGTGTTTTTCCAGGGCCACTGAAGTTGCTTGTATTCACCCCCTTGGAGATGTAACATAAGCACAGGGAAACGGTGTAGTAATGTTTGGCTATCAGCAAAAATAACCTTTTACTTAAAGGTTACTATCAGAAGTTTATTGAGTTACATGCTTTTTATTTACAGGGAGAAAATAAAAGGATGGAAAGCTCAATTTATTAATGCGCAGGATTGGGTTTCTTTGAATTTTGAGATACAAAAGAATAACAGGAAACTGATCGATAGTATGAGAGAAAGACCATAAAAAAAATATATATATATATATATATATCTGCATGTTATTTATTGCATTTTGGTTGTAGTTGTATTTTTTTAATCTGGAAAACGTTGTTATAGTCATACGTTCTGCATTGTAATCTGTTATAATGAGAGAGCGAGAATGCAGCACCATTACGCTTTTGTGTCGCCCGTCGGGGGCAGGAAACAGACACAGGATTACAACAAGAAAAAAAATCTGGACATTTATCGGAGATAAATTTAATTTCTTTGCTATTTGGAGGTCTTCTTTGAAAATTGTAATGAACACATTCAGAAACCGGAGAATAGATTTACTCTTAGCTTCAAATAAGTCTGTGTTATCGTACTCTGTCATTCGCTCCTTCCTATTTTCGAGCTGCTAATTGATGTTTTTGATGTCGGCGAGAAAATTGAAGAAAATGTCATGTGTGAACCAGCGCGGAAGTTAATAAGATTGACTTCGTTGACGGAATTCACAATGAGCAAAGGAAAACCGTATAATAGGGCCTTGCTGCATCGCCCATACATTTTCGGATGGGATGAAATCGACACCCGAAGAAGCCCGGTGTGGAAAGATAGAACATTTGGGATGGCTATTCTTTTTTTCTTTTTTCTTTTGCGGCTTGTTTTGTTTATCTCTGTGCACTGAGCATCTGACTGGTGTGCATAAGCAGCTGTGTATCCTGCAGGCTCCTGCCTCGAACCAGGCCCAACGATTCGAAGGAGTCTCCCAGGGATACCCTCCCACTCTAGACAATACTTATTCTTAATGCTGTTTTGAGTTTGAAAAGGCACAGGGCTTTAAGAAAGGTTAGATAAAGATATGTCTAAGAGATGCACTGATATCAGTTAGGGTCAATGCATATGTTTGGCCGATGTGGAAAAGAGCTTAAATTCAAATCCCCTTGAATAAAAGGATTGAAGCAGCACCACGGTCGCTCCATCTTTAGCCATTTATCGAACGCTGGCCGAAAGCCGAATGAAATCCATTGTTCGCGACATTTGGGCAAACGTTTCTGCCGTGTTTTCTTTATCAGCTGAATTTCGTCGGTGCATTAGAAATTACAAAAGTAGTTCCCTGTAATTTCAGTTTTTGTCTTTAGAAAATTGTTTTTCGTCAATTGGCAGTATGGCTAGGTGTAATGGGGTTCTGTGTTTTTAATTAGGGTGCGGATTAGCCGAGTTCGGTTCACTGGCTCTGATTATTTTTTTCCCCCGCCCTTTAGGGGAATGAGCTAAAACCCTAATGCGGCCAGTACCCTCCAGTGGTCCTTTTTTTGAAGACACCGAACAAAAAAAAAAAAATCGTAGACTCTGCTAGTGTTCAGCCCTCCAAGGACCCACAGTAAGGGACATTATTCTCGGAATAGCCAATTAATTCCACTGGCAATGATCGGTTAGCGCTTCTCCCGGCCCTCCTCGCCCCCCGCGCTCCACTCGGCATTTGAAATGCTAACACAATGAAATATTTTTCTATTGGTTGGTGTCCCTCGGCTAAGCCACCGCCGCGGGCAGAGAATTTCATCGACTGATGAGACCAGAGGCGGACCCGATAAAAAGGTTACCTGTACGTGACATACACTCAAAATGGCTAGCGCTACCTTGAACTCGAAAGTTCTGTAACTTTTATTTGACTTTTCATCGTTAGCGAGGCAGCACTTCTGCGCCCGTGGAGAGTCGAAATGAAGGACGGCTACTTGTTTGTGTCCACAGAAGCATGAAACATCCTTGCTCATTTTTTGAAAGCGTTTCATCACTTTTTTGTTTTGTACTTAATCCGATTTACGTATTAGCTAGCTTTTTTGACATTTAGATAATAGCGATGTTTAGCTTATTTAGCCTTTTGTCGTGCCATCAACGATGTTGATCATAAAAGAACCTTCCGAACTACCTCATAGAAACACATTTTCCACACAGAAACAGTTGCGTTAAAGCCATTGTTGCCGATCGTTCGCCGTATTGCCATAGCCGGGGCTTTGTGTTGCGGTCTGGGTGCTAAGAAAAGAGCAGTAGTGCACCTGTCATATCAACAGCTGAGGGATGGGGAGGGTGTCGAGGAGTAACGGGGAGGAGGTATGGAGTTTTTTCTCAAATTGTTAGTTGAAGTAAAAGTATGGTCTTGGAGTCCCCCTCCCCCACCCCCACGACAGACACAAACACCATAAGCCCCTCATTTTTTTTTTTTTTTTTTTGCAGCTCCCACACACACACACACACACACACACACACACACACACACACACACACACACACACACACACACACACACACACACACACATATTTTGCTGTCTACAAGGAGTGAGGCAGGTGGCTCCCCATGGCTGCAGCTTCATGACAACATGCCATTAGAAATAGCAGGCCTGTTGATCAATCCAGCCGACATGACAGCTTCGCCGCAAGGCCTGGCTCTTTGAGCACCATCTCTGCGGCAGCTCCCTCTCCTGTTTCTCCTCACTAATTGGTGAAAGTTCTCTTATATATGCTTGTGGCACAGGGCTCTTTTTTCCCTCCTCTTCTTTTTCTCTTTCTCCTTCTTTTGCTCTTGCCTCTCCTTCCACCCATCATCACCCCTTATGTATTTTTTCTTTTTGTCACAATGGAAGTGATAACTTTTAGTTAGATATTGCAAGTGGGTTAAAAATGATATGTGCGCCGTAGGCATTTTTTCACTCTGAATTTCTTATGTATTTTTTTTTTTTAAGAGCAAGATGTGCAATAGGGCCATGGTTTGACAGTTGTTCATGGCAACAGAACAACAAATTTAAATGGAAAATAACAGCAAATGTTCAGCATGCAGGTCGCTTTGTAATTTATTTTTAATTTAAGAGTTTTTAATTATTTTTCTTCTCTGTATATGGCAATGTAACAGCTCAATGAAATTGAATCTGTTTTTTTTTTTGAAATACAAATGCATATATTTATTACAGTGAAAAAAAATGCATACAAGAGCCATCAAACAAACATCAGGATTTTCATTCTGCTCTGTGCAAGCTGTCATGTTGCTGAGCCGTGTTTAAACCGACTGTCATCTCCCGCTGAAGTGCTTAACACCCCCTCTTTGATTTCTCCTTTAACTAAATAAATTAGTGCGGAGAAGGAAAGAGAAACATACAGCAAATGTTTAAATATCTCCTATTTGTCATCTGTTTACGCTTTTAATTACACAGACCCAGCTTAACGCTAGCACTCCGAGCCAAGGCACGCTCCTCTTGAGATTTGGAGCCAGAGTACAAACACTGTCCTTCCCGTGATGAATTTAGTTGTTAATATTTAATATTTATTTTAGGCAAACCCTCTAGGCCAGGAACTTGTGTGCAAACCTGAGCTTTTTTTAACCTCCTATGTTTAGAAAAAAAAAAGCTTATTGAAATCCATTTAGTAAGACTTCTTTATAAAATAGAGGCTGCTGCCTTGAGTGAAATATAAATGCGTTATTTTTTTGTCCACGAAACGGGACTTAAAAGGATCTTTTTCCCTATGTTATTTGTCAATGCTGGCTAATCGTTATCAAGTGAAATGGTAATATTAACTGCTATCTCCACCCAGTGGCACGAACATAGTGGTGATCAAAAGTGCAAGTAAGATGTGTAGATTTGCCAAAAGGGATAATATTTTATTACACAATAATGATGTTACCGGTGCATTTTTAACATTGTTAATACTCTCCCCTCCCTCAATACAGCACTGTTGCATCTTACTTTAATTTTAATGCCGTGAGATTTACGCGTGTCTTTATGTTCTGACTGAGCCGACTGTGGTGTGTATGTTGACCCGTGTTGTAAAGCTCTGTGCATTTTGCTGCAATTTGGCAGGTTAGTGTATGTAGTGGTGGTTGTTCTGGAGGAGACGGGGGTTGAGGATCACACTGGACTAGGGGTCCGCATAAGCGGATCGGCGACGAGTGGAACTGGGGGTTCCTCTGAAGCTCCCTCTCTTGCTTTGATCAAAGCAGGTTGTTTTATGTGGCTTGTGCGAGACTTTGAAGCCACCGCGTCACCTACAGCACTCACTTCAAGTTCACCGGTGTCTTAATAGCAGATCAATAAGTTTCAAAGTCTGAGAGTTAATTTAATACCAGTGCTGATGTGATCGTGCTGGGTCGACACTCTCG